>NC_063992.1:11584161-11898994 GCF_932276165.1 Plutella xylostella | reverse complement strand
TAGGGAAATTTTGTTTTTTTCCCTAAAAATGGGTCGTTTTTATTTCATCAGCAAACTAAATGCATCCACCTACACAAACGCGCTCTACAAGTCAAAACTGTCAGACCACTCAATACAGGTGAAATAGCCTTAAAACATGTAAAGTTTCTCTTTTACAAAATGGCTGCCACTTCATCCGCCATTTTGATTTTTGCAGTTTTCGGAATTTTCCTATTAATTTCACCATATATCCAACCATGTGCAAAGAAAGACATCACCCCACTTTCCCCCTCTTCCGGGAGATCAATTCACCTCAAGTCGGGTCTGACACGCCCTAAACTTTACTTCACTGCAACTCGGCCGCCATTTTGTTTTTATAATCTATCAAACATTCCGAAAACACCCTCAAAATATAAAAAAATGTATGGTCACCAAAAAAGAGGAACAAAATTTTTTTTTTTTTACAACTTTTTTTAAAAAGTCGAGGTTTTTCTCTACTCACCCGAGCACCCTGTACATTTCCCTAAAACATTTTCATATAAAAAAATGGCTCCTTCTGTCAGTCAGTGGTAATCCAGCTTTATATATAAGTTAGTTATAGTTATTATTAAAAGTATTGTTTAGTTATACAGTAATAATAATAAGTTACCTAAATTAAACGGTAACAATTCTCACTTAACAATAGTTAATATGAGCATTTGACAGCTCTGCCATCATCCTCCTCCCCTGCCCTCGCCCTCAACGGACGCAACGTGCGGCTCGGACATACGCGGAGGCCGCGTCCTTGCCTCGCCACCCTGTGGTGGTGGAGTCGACAGATCCCAATAAGACCCGTGACGAAATATTGTCTGAAATCAAATCGAATGTCGACGTCATCGCCATGGGTGTCGGGGTGAACGCAGTCAAAAAGCTCCGCAACCAAAAAGTCATGGTCTCGTGCGACCCCAGCGCCGGATGAGCGGCTTTCAAGAGAGCTCTCGATGAAAGAAAGGATTTTAAAACCTCAGAGCCACCCATGAGGAGGCCGCTCGTCCAACTAATAGGATTTTCTAAAGACCTATCGGACGCACGCGTTATGGAGGCCCTCCGAGCTCAGAATAAAAACCTCACGGATGGCTTGGAACATGAAAAGATGAAGATGCGGGTAGTCAGGCGCACGAGGGGTAGAACCTCATCGTAGAACTGGGTCCAAAAATTTGGCAGCGGCTGTGTGACCAACGCGTCCGGGTAGGATACCAAATGGTCAATGTGGTCGATCAGTCACCAGTAGTCCAATGCTTCAAATGCATGGGCTACGGCCACACTGCCCAGATTTGCCGCGCCGTGGAGCGCTGCGGTCACTGCGGTGGGGCTCACGAAACAAGATCTTGTCCCCCAGCGTCCAAATCTGCCCCGCCCAGCTGCTGTCACTGCAAAGGAAATGCTGAAGGGGACGCCGCGCATCCAGCTTACTGGGACATTTGTCCAGAACGTCAACGCTGGGACAGAATAGCCCGTCAATCAGTCCAATACTGCTGGAACAGTTTCTGTTGCGATCTCCCAGACACCTCAGTACACCGACTACTCAACTGGGACCCACGACCACCTCACCAGGAAAGCGGAAACCCGACTAAAGATCATTCAGATCAATGCAGGCCGTTGTCGGGACGCTCTCCATGAAGTGCTCCAAGTAGCCATAGAAGGTGGCTACTCGGCAGTTTTGATTCAAGAACCTTACGTTGGATCCAAAGGCCGAGTAGAAACCAGATACCGCTGTGTACAGAAAATGGCTACAAGGGATAACCCAGTTAAGTCAGCCATTATAATTCTGGACCCCTCTTTTTCCTTAGTAAAAGATCACACCATGGTGACGGAAAACATTGTCACCGTGGTGTAGAGCGAGGTCCAGTTAAGCTAGGCTTAGTGTCGGTGTACCTCGAAGGAGATAAGCGCCTCAACCCATATCTCTCAACTGTCCAAAGTTGTGTGAGTTGCATTAACACTAAGACCGTCATCTTAGGAGGGGACATCAACGCTAAGAGCCAGTGGTGGGGGTGTGAGCATGAGGAACCCAGAGGGACCACATTTTCTGAGTTTGCAGCACAGCAGGACCTCCACGTGCTAGCTATCTGGCGAGGGGATAACTTGTACACCCGGAGAGTGGATGTTACCCTCGCAACCTCGGCTCTGTTTCATTGAGTGCAAAATTGGAGCGTACAAGCAGACCTGGTTCCTAGCAGAGCTCCAGACCATCGTGCAATCACCTTTGCCATTGACTTCGGCAAATTGGCGCATTCTCCTCCTCCTCCAAAGACAACTCGACTCTACAACTCCAAAAAGGCCGACTGGGTCAAATTTGGCGCCTCAATGGACGTAGGCCTCGCTGACCTCAAGGTCGAAATGATTGAGGCTATTGAGGCGCCGGATGACCTAGAGAAGGCGATTGGACAGTACACTGCGGCTATCAAAAAGCATGCGACGATTCTATCCCTCTAATAAGTCCATGCAAAAAATACAAACCGGCAAATTGGTGGACTAATGATCTTGACAACCTCAAAAGAGAGTTGAAGATCCTGAGCGGAAGAATCAAAAATGCAAATAGCCGCAGGAGGGATGTGGTAGTTGAAGAGTACCTTCCTGCGAAGGAGAAATATAAAACAGAAATTGAAAAGGCGAAAACGAGCAGCTGGGTAGAGTTTTGTGCTAAACAGGATAGAGAAAGCGTGTGGGACGGGATATACAGGGTGTTAAGGTGCGTCTCAAAGTCCCATGAGGACATCCTGCTTAAGGACAACGGCGGAAACACCCTAGATGCCCAACAGTCCGTTGACTTTCTAGCGCAAACATTCTACCCAGCTGACGTGTTGGACTATGAGACCGACGAACAGCGGGCTATTAGGATTCGAACAGACCGGGCTGAGGAACAGTTAAGAGCGGCACCGTGTGAACACTTGCCATTTACCCGACACGAGCTGACAGAGGTACTTCAAGGCATTAGTCCTAAAAAAGCACCTGGAGAGGACGGCCTCACAGCGGACATCTGTAGAGCGGCTATCGGAGCTAATGTCAACATCTTCTTGGCTCTGATAAATACCTGCCTCAGACTAGGATACTTTCCCAAATACTGGAAGGCTGCGGTAGTAAAAATCCTGCGGAAACCATGTAAGGAAGACTACTCGCAGCCTAAATCACACAGGCCAATAGGAATATTGGCCGTATTGGGAAAGATCTTAGAAAAAATGTTCGCCAAGAGGCTTCTCTGGCAGCTTGGTTTGGAAGGTAAGCTAAGTTCCACGGCAGTATGGCTTCATGCCGCAGACTAGCACAGAGGACGCCCTGTATGACGCCGTTAACCTCATAAGGGCACATGTCGAGAACAAGCAAATTGTCGCGGTAGTCTCTATAGACATCACTATAGACAAGATTAGCTCCAGGCCAAAGGATGCGACCCGTCTCTCTACACACTGCTCTGCAGCTACCTAAAAGACAAATATGCTGGTGCAGCAGTGGAGAGACCTACCAATAAGGGTTGCATCCAAGGCTCGACATGCGGTCCTCTGTTGTGGAATATCCAACTAGACCCTTTACTCCAGCGGT
The DNA here is from genome assembly GCF_932276165.1 of Plutella xylostella. Lineage (NCBI taxonomy): Eukaryota > Metazoa > Arthropoda > Insecta > Lepidoptera > Plutellidae > Plutella > Plutella xylostella. The sequence goes on along the minus strand of NC_063992.1, from coordinate 11,895,439 downwards.
CACTTTCTGCTCACGTACAGGCATTTGCCGATGACATTTTGATCATCGCTGCGGCAAATGGAACTGGTGAGCTGGAACGAATTACAAACTATGCGCTGGAAGCCGTGTCTGAGTGGGGAAAGAGGGCCGCTCATAAGACCCAGGCTATGGTCGTCACTAGGCGACTGAAATACGACCTCCCACAGCTGAGACTAAACGGAGTCGAAATCAGTCTGTCGGGGGAAGTAACTGTCCTGGGTTTCACAATAGACAGGAAACTTAATTTCTTGAGCCATTTTAATAAAGTTTGCGGCAAGGCCATGGCTCGGTTCCAGATGGTATCTAGAGCGGCGAGAGCAACGTGGGGCTTAAATGCCGATATCCTCAAGCTGCTCTTGCAACAACATTGCCATCATTGAACCAACTGTTCTGCATGTGTCTGGGCTCCTATTGCGCGGTGTCGATACGCACGGACTGTACCCGACAGAGTCACCAGGGCCTTTGCCATTAGAATTTCAAACGCCCACCGCACCACGTCACTTACATCTGCCGTCCTGTTGGGAAGGCTTTTTCCTCTGGACTTGAGAGCAGAAGAAGTTTATAAGTTCTATGAAGTCAAAAGAGGAAAACCCTTCATCAGCCTTCCAGGCCGACCACCTGAACTAAGAGAGAGCACCTTCTCACTGCCACACCCAGCCCGAAGGGCTATGTTACCCTTCGAAACAATCGCCAGTGAGGAGGAGCTCTCAAAAATCGAGAACGATTGGCCGATGGTTTATACAGACGGCAGTAAGATCGTGGATAAAGTGGGAGGTGCGGTGACTCTGTGGAGAAATGGCAACGAGTATAAAACAAACGCCTTCAGACTGGAAAATTACAACTCGGTGTTCCAGGCCGAACTGGTGGCAATTTCAAGGGCACTGAATCTTATCGCCAGGGAGCCCCATGTGAAAAGAGGCAATATACTCAGCGACTCTAGATCTGCACTGGAGTTGCTGAGGGACCCATCATCAACCCATCCCCTGGCCTACGAAATTAGAAAAAAGATAGAAGATCTAAAAGGGGGTGGTGGTGATGTTGCATTTTATTGGGTCAAAGCTCACATTGGGATCCCTGGCAATGAAAGGGCTGATGAGTTGGCCAAGAGAGCAGCATTAACTCGAAAAGACTTAGCAGCGTACAGTTCGTTTCCTCTCTCTCATGCAAAATATGCAATTAGATGGGAGACGACGAAGCAATGGCAGGAGAGGTACGCAACCTGGCCGAGTCGCCTTCTTGTTCTTCCCAAATGTCACGTCAGCCTACAAAATCCTTGGTTCCTTCACAATGTGCATCCACTTCATCCACTTCATCATCATCATCCGGACATCAAGCAGGACACCTTCTTGTAATGTATGGACTCTATTGTAAGAAACTATCTCAGAAATAAGAAGTCCAGACGCAGATTAAACGTTAACACTTTTATTGTAGCTAGGTACTTATTACAACACTTAGGAATTATACATCCGTCCACCTTGGAAACTCAGCTCGATCTGCCGGTCACCGTTGAGAGGGCCGACTCAGCTGCGGTGAGGTACCGCCCCACTCCTCTCAACGGTGTGGCCAGCATCTTGCTTTAAAATGTCACATAAAGTTACAAAAATACAAATGAAATCTATGATTCCACCAACAAAAAGTTATGAATTTATATAAACTAAATTTTTAAATTAACGAAACCTTACACTCGTCCGTCCTGACGTTGTGTATGTCCTCATACACATATCTGGTGAAACCTTACACTCGGAAAAATAAATTCACAATTATTGAATGAATTGACATTAACTCCCTTCAAATCAGATAACATCAATATTATTATTGTACATATTAGTCTTTTATCTACAATTAATTATTTAATTTATTCCTTCAACATTTAGCACATTATGTATATATGAACATATATTATATATCTATTATAATTAAGGTATACCAGTGTTTAGCAATTTTTCATATAGATATTTACCTACTCATACTTAATCATTTAGTCAGTATCATTTGTTTTAATTTACAATCTTATAGAATATTCGGATTTTATAATTGCATCAATTGTTCATAAACTTATATTCATATTCAACTCATAAATATTAACACAAATTATTATTTTCTATGAACAGATTAATAGATCAAACTTATTAATAACCCCCCCCGCGAAGCGACGAATCGAGTCGGACGTGTTTGTTTTCGCTGCTACATTTTAATGTTCAAAACACTGTTTACAATTACCTATAACTAAATCTAACAAAAACTATAAAACCAGTGTACTTAACTTCAACCAAATAAGTGCCCCGAACTCAAGATTGTGCGCGATTAAGTGTTTTTATAGTAATCTTATTGTGAATATTGTGATTAATATTTTGTTGGTTGCAATTCGTGCACTACCCCACGTATACAAACTGGTATAAGCGCCTGTCGACATAGCAGAGCAATTAATTGCAACTGCGTAACAGTGCAGCGTCTGTGGAACTGTAAACAATCATTTCCCACTTTTTGTTTGGCACGCTACGAGACCAACAATTATGTATCACTCACCTAAATCAACTCATCAGGGAGCTCCATCTAAATCGGAAAGTGACCTAATAAATTTAGAGAAGGAAGTGAGTACTCAACTACACTCACCTGAGACTTTTATAACACAACGAGCCAAACGTCCTAGAGACTCCAGTAACTCTAATCCAAGCGAATTCTCCGACCTCAAGGATATGATACTGCGGATGATGTCCAGCCAGTCTGAACGGATGGACAACTTGGAAAAACATATACTGGATATTAAAGGACAAACAACAAACATTGAGAACACAAATTCAGATATCGAAAAATCAATGAACCACATCTCTGACCAAATGACATGTTTCGAGGCAAAAATTGCGAAGTTGGAAAAGGAAAACAAATCCTTATCAGCTGAAATTGTCATGGCTCAGAGCAGAATCGACACGATCGAACGATCCATGACAAAATTATCGATAGAAATACGGGACGTACCTAAACAGAGCAACGAAACTAAAGAGGTTCTGTACGGGATGATAACCCAACTATCTAAAACTCTCAATATACCATTCAACCGCAGTGACATTCGAGATGTTTCCAGATCCCCCTCCAAGAAAGAGCAAAAACTCTCTACAGTCGTCGTTGAGTTTACCAACACATTTATGAAGTCACAATATCTAAATATGGCCAAGGACTACAATAAAAAGAACAAGAACAATAAACTTAACAACACACATCTAGGACTCATGGAGCCAAAATCACCTATCTATATTGGCGAGCTGTTGACACCTGCTGCAAAAAAGCTTTTCTACCTCACAAGAACCTTTGTAAAAGAGAGCCACTTCAACTACTGCTGGACAACAGAAGGAAAGATATTCATAAAGGAAAATAATGACGGTCCATATTTCCAAATTAAAAGCGAAGATCACTTATTATCCTTAAAGAAAAAACCTATTTCTGAATGACTACCTAATTGTATCATTTTACTACGCATCATTATCATTTATATTTTTCGTTACTTACGATGCTATTTAACCTATATTAAAACACAATACACACCTCAATTTACACAAACAAATAACAAAACAATGCCAACAAAGTACGTACACACCAGACTACCAATACTTGTGCCAATATCTACATCACCAACGACGCTAAAATCCCGCAATCAATTTTATACAAAAAGTGATTGCAACACATCTATATTAGTATATATTTTTACACTATTGACCGGCTTTATTATTAAAAAAACAGTGAGCATACAATTTATAGATTCCCCCCAATCTATGCATTTCCTAATTACTCCGTTTCCGTGAATAAAATAGACGATGCTTTTCTGCAAGACCTAGATAATTTTTATGTATCTACTGTCATACACTGCCGGGCAATGAAATAGTTCCACTGATATAACACCAAAATACTCCTAAACGGAAAATGCTAGCTTAATGACGCCTTCTGCAATATTGGAGAATATTTAATTGCGCATTAGAATATTCCCATGTAAAAACTTAAATATTGTAATAAAAAAATTAAATGAAATGTTTAAAAAAAATGGGACATTTTGCAAATAAACAAAATGACTAATAATGCGTTTATTAGGTGTAAGCATGGTATTTTGATAACTCAGTACTTGGTGTTTCCTCCATGTGCTCTCAATACAGCTTCTACGCGATTGGGCGAGCTGAATACCAGATTCTTCAGCATATGCTGAGGAATGTTCTCCCATTCTTTGATGAGCGCGTCTTTCAAGCCACGAAGTGTAATTGTAGGTGGAACTCGGTCTCCACAGGTCTGTCGAGCTCGTCCCAAGCATACTCAATGGGATTCAAATCGGGGCTCCTTGCTGGCCACTCCATATTGTGGATTCCTACGTCATGAAGATACTCATTTACAACTTAAGCAGTGTGCGCCCGTGCATTATCGTGCATGAACATTACATTCTCGCACATATTGGCCAAAAACGGACCAGCATGTTCATTGAGGACCTCACTGATGTATCTCACAGTAGTTAGGTCCCCATTCTCGATTGAAACTAACGCTGTTCGACCCTCTGCAGAGACACCCGCCTACACGTGAAAGCTGCTTCCGCCGCGTGCCACTTTTTCTTCAAAAAATACTTGTGAATAATGTTCTCTTGGTTGTAGGTATTCTCTTTTCCTCCCATCATGATGCTACAGCATAAATTTTGACTCATCTGAGAACATCACCTGCTCCATTCGTCCTCACCCCATTCTGTATGAAAACGAGCGTATCGCAATCGGGCAACTTTATGATGCCGTTCCAGTTTTGGGCCATTTGCTGGCCTGTAAAGCTTTAATCTTCTTTCGGCAAGACGTCTCCCGACTGTCCACTCGCTTATTGGCTCTGTCCGGACTTGTAGAAGTTGTTGTTGAACGGCTGCTCCCGTCTGATGTCGATTTCTTAACATGATTTCCGCAATGAATCGATCTTTTCGGACTGTTGTGCACCTTGGCTTGCCAGTACCTGGTCTTCTCAGGTTTAACCCAGTCTCCCTAAACCTTTAGATCACTCGTCGTACAGTAGTATGAGTCACACCCATTATTCTGGCCACATTTCGTTGGCTGGTTCCCATTTCCACCATGGTGATGATTCTCGCACAATCCTCGCGTGATCCAGGCGTGATTTATGGGTACGAGATCCGTAAGACTTTACAATTTAATAATTCTTTCACAACGACAAAAAAAAAGGATGAAATAAAAAGCACAACTAAAAACGAGGCAAATGTCTTCCTAAATTTTCAAACCCGAAAATTTTGCTTCTTATCTTTTTTTATCCATGGCTTCGAAAAGAACACTATTAAAAAGAGTTTGCATTTAAAAATGTTTGCATAATAAACTATATTTCATTAAACTTTTTAATTCATGAAGCTAGGTTCTATATCTTAGGAGATATTAAAATGTTTTTCGACATTTTGTGGGTGGAACTATTTCATTGCCCGGCAGTGTATCCTGTACTCCAGAACAAATCCATAAACATGTTACTAAACACAAAAATAAACTTAAAATACTATCAATCAATATTCGCTCTATAAACTGCAACTATCATAGTTTCCTTACTCTGCTCACAAGATTAGACATAGACTGCGATATTCTAGTCTTAACAGAATGCTGGTTGAATTGCCTTTCTAATTCTAACGTACCTACGCTAGCAAACTATACCTCTATCTTATCAACTAAACATCAGAATCAAAGTGATGGCGTTATTGTTTATGTAAGATCCGAACTCGCCCTCAACTCAGAGGAACTTGATTTTAACGGATCAGCCTCTGGGCTTCTATTGAAAGTAGGTTCTGATATAGCTATACTATGCATCTACCGCTCTCCTTCTAATTACAACATTGATTTATTTTTAGAAACTCTAGACCATGTCATTCCTACACTATCTTCATTTAAATCCATAATTATAACGGGTGATATTAACATCGATATTACCCCAACCTCCCTGGACTCACGCTCTCATAACTATCTTAGCCACCTTTCATTCCATGGTCTCCTGCCAGCACACGATCTACCTACTAGAGATAATAGCTGTCTAGACCACCTGATGCTTAGAACACAATCTCCATCACTCACTTTTATTCTCGACTCACATACAACTGATCATCGCCCAGTACTCTTTATGCTAGACTTTAAACCCATACGAGATAAGTCTTTGGGAACAATCTCTATTATAAACTATGATGGCTTGGATAAAGACATGGAACAACTAGACTTTACTCATGTCTTCTCCTCCAAGGATCCTGAGTCTGCAACTAATAATTTAATAACCAGTCTCTCTACTATAATTAATAAAAATACAACAGTTAAAATTATCTCCAAAAAACATAAAATTCTTAAGCCCTGGATCTCTCCCGGACTCCTTCGATGCATGCGTAACCGCGATCATCTCCATAAACAGCAGAAAGCGGACAAGGATAATGAGATTTTAAGACTAACTTACATACGCTATAGAAACTTTTGCAATAAGCTTTTGAAAAAAATAAAAAGACAGTATGATACAAATGAATTAAAAAAGGCTGGTACTAATAGCAAATGCTTATGGGATACTATAAAAAGAATTTCAAACACTAAAAAAACTAAATTCATAGCTAACCAACTTCTTTCTCCTACTAACTCTCCTAAACAGTCATGCAACAGTGTAAACACCTTTTTTGTTAATATCGGAAAAACTTTGGCCGATAATATTAGATGCTCACCCCACCCTACGGGCTGCAGTAACCCCCCTCCTCAATTATCTAACACTCCTGGTTCTTTCGTCCTGCTGAACACAGACGAAAACGAAGTTCTTGGCGCCATCAACTCTTTAAGACCCCTTGCTGCTACTGGCTGGGATGGCATTTCCCCAACAATCATTAGAAAATACTCCTTGATTCTCGCCCCTATTCTTACACACATTTTTAATCTTTGCTTACAAAACGGTTTCTTCCCCTCTGCATTCAAAAAGGCCATAATCCATCCTATATTTAAAAGTGGAGATAGGTCATGCGCTACTAACTATCGTCCAATCGCTGTGCTCAGTACATTCTCGAAGCTTTTGGAACGCATCATTAATAATAGATTGATCAATTACCTAGAAACAAATAATATAATATCACCCCAACAGTTTGGATTTCGTAAAAATATCTCCACCGTTGATGCAGTTCTAAAGCTAACAAATAATATAGTAAAAAACATAAACAGCAATAAGAAAACTCTCGCGGTGTTCCTTGATTTAGCAAAGGCCTTTGACACCGTACCGATTCCTATTCTTCTAACCAAACTATACTTAATCGGTGTCAGAGGCACTCAGCATAACCTATTCGAATCGTACCTTACGGGACGATCACAAATGGTTAAAATAGGCCACCACACTAGTGACGAATTGCAAATCTCCTACGGGGTACCGCAAGGTAGTATATTAGGGCCCACACTATTCCTCGTTTTTATTAATGATATGTGTAATATTCCACTTAAAAATGGCACTATTATTACATACGCCGATGATACAGTCCTCCTTTTTAATGATGTTAGTTGGGCTAATCTCCAAAAGACAGCTCAATCAGGTTTCAATGTTGTCGCAAACTGGCTTTCCACACACTTCCTTACCTTGAACACCTCTAAAACCAAATTTATACCCTTCTCTCCCACATCCGCCAATCAACCTAAATCACCTATTGTTATCCAAGCTCACTCCTGTCACGATCTTCTATTGTGCCAATGCCCCTCCATAGACCGTACTGACATAATTAAATACCTAGGAATCACTTTAGATAAATATCTTAACTTTAAAACCCACATTGATATGCTTACATCTAGACTTAGGAAATTAATGTATGTATTTAAATCTATCCGACACTCTGCCCCTCCAAATGTAATCAGGACTATGTATCTTGCTCTAGCTCAATCTATAATTACATATTGTATACCGTGTTGGGGTGGTGCTGCAAAAACACATCTAAAACCGCTGGAAGTTGCCCAACGCGGAGTACTGAAGGTGGCCACTAAACGTCCTATCCTCTACCCCACCACTAAGTTATACAAGAACTGCGACATTTTAACTGTCAGGCAGCTCTTTATTTACAACACGGTGATTTATCAACACATCCATACACCCCTCTTTGAAACCTCCAAACGTCGCAAAGACTTAATTTGTAATACTCCCCTGCCTAAGCTTAGTTTTACAAAAAGGCATCAGTTTTATCTTGGCCCAAAATTATATAATAAAATTAATAAAATCAATTTTGTGTTTGACAAACCTACATTTGAAGTTAAAAAGAAAGTGTCTACACTACTAAAAACCTTTACATATGATGAAACAGAGCTTTTTATTAAGTAATACGTACTTATTCAGTTTACGTACTCACACTCATTCTGACTCACATACAAACACACACACACAAACACACACACACACACATACACACACACACACACACACACACACACACATACACAGCATGTTAGTTATTAGGTTTTTATTTTTATTTTGTGTCTTCTTTTATGTCCTTCCTTCTGAGGGAACATAAAAATATTGTTTGAAAAACATGACACCACCGATCACTGTTACGATCCTCATAAGAGGTGCGAGCCTACTTAATCATAAATACAGGCTACATGTGAGCCTAGTTATGATAGTAGTCGTCAAAACTTTTCTGTTATGTTAATTTTTACTAAGAATAAAGATTTTTGATTTTTTGTTTTTTTTTAATAAATATGAATAATGCATAGGTAGGTATACAGCAAATTATAGGTACTTAGTTATACATTTTTTGTACATACTGCTAACGAAACTTATTGAAATAGGTTATTTAACCAATAAAAACTTATTGAAACAGGTTATTTAACCAAATAAAACGCAATTATTGCAAATGGTTATTTACCCAACAAAACTTATTGAAACGGGTTATCTAACCCAACAAAACTTATTTAACAGGTTATCCTTCAAACAGCCAAAACTTATTTAACTGGGTTATCTGTTAACCAGACGAAACTTATTTAACCCAGCAGGTATCAACAGAGTTGATCAAAACTTATTTATCCATTGTTTTGCATTGGTTTCAGGTCAAGCCAGCAAACCTCTCACGTTTCTCGTACTTGACCTGAAACAACACAAAAAGAAACTATGTAAATTCATTATTACATACACTAGAGGTTTACCATAAATCGGGTTTCAATCATTCTTATTCAAATATGCTAAAATTTAACCTTCAGACAAACTATCTTCCGCGACTGTATCATTCCCGGTATCATCATCAGTATCATTGTCAATCTCTAGAGAGGCTACATGGATCCAAGGTCGCATGCGGTCAGCGGCAACGGTCGTTTTCCGCCTGTTTTTCATGCCTTCGAAACCAGCTATTGGAGCCACTTTGTACCGATCATTGCCCAGGACCTTATCAACTTTAAAAGGCCCTTCATACGAGGGCATGAGCTTCGTACTTTTACCATTATTTTGGAAGTTAACTTTAGTAATTTTTACTAAATCCCCTTTTTTGTATTCCCGTGCAGGTTGCCTTCCCCTATCATAATATTTCTTTTGTGTCTCTTGAGCCCTATCAATCCTGTCCTTAACCTCACTGCGAATCAATGGCAGGGAAGACACCTTACAAGCTGCTTCTACTACTTCATTTAGAGTCGGGTCAAACTCGCTACTCATTTCCGTACCAAACATCACATATCATACAATCGTATTCGTAAGAGTCGGACGTGTGTCAGTTGCTCTCGCAATAGTTTTAAAATTATTTTCCTAAAATTCTGATTGGTTAAATTAGTGTTTTTAAATTTCCTTGTCGCACCTATGGGAAACATATGCTGAGTCGCCGCCCACCGCCGCTGTACGGTGAGATAGCCTGCTTGCTATTGTTGCTTGGGTCCACCGGGGCGTGCTAAATTGCGCTTAGCTGGCTGCGGGGCCTCGCGGGATTCGAACCATAGTCGCCTGCGTGCGAGGCGAGCACCTGCCCGAGCGCGCCACCGTGCACTTGTCCTGCTTTGCGAATCTATCGTCCCTCTTCGACGCGCTGAGTCATCGCCGCCGCCGTAGCGACATCAACCAGTGCTACAACGCTCTCACTGCTACGACCCGCTACGAGTGCCACACTACAATCACCGTGCGCAGCGTTACCGCTCTGGGGATAAGTAATTATATACGATGCCGCGCACGGCTAGGTCACCACCACGGGCCGCAAAAAAACAGGTAATAAACCAGGAAAACGATAGTGCTTCGAGCACACTGGATAAGTCGCCAGTTAGCGTGCCTCAGCGATCTAAACGGCCTCGCGCGGAGTTCTCACCTGGGAATGATTTCTCGATACTAAGGGACGAGATAAAGAACATGTTGGCTGAGTGGAAAACGGAGCAGGACGCAGCGCTATCCAAATTGATATCAGAGGTATCTGATTTAAAACTTCAGAATATAAAAGTACAAAAAACTTTCCTAGATATTGAAAAAGCAGTCGAATTTATGAGTTCGAAATATGAAGACTTCTCCAAAAAAATACAAGAATTTGACAAAGAACGTGAAGGTCTACATAACTATATACTTAATCTTGAATCGAAGATTCAGGACCTGCAATCCAATTCTCGGCTATCTACGCTGGAGGTCAGAAATGTTCCTAATAATGATAAAGAAACAACTCAAGACCTCATTTCAGTTGTCTGCAGTATAGGGCAAGTGTTAAAGGCCGACATCTCTCCGTCTGAAATACGAGACATATACAGAGGACCAGGAAAACCGGACACCAACAAGGCTATAATAGTGGACCTCACCTCAGTACTAAAGAAGAACCAGGTAATATCCTCAATTCGCCTATTTAATAGAAATAAACCAATACCTGAGAAATTCCACTCTGGCCATATTGGGAGACCGGGCCAAACAGTTCCAATTTTTATTGACGAACACTTGCCTTACTCAGTTAAAAAGCTATTTCTTTTATGTCGCAATTTTACCAAACAAAACGATTATAAATACTGCTGGTCCAACAATGGTAGAATATTCATTCGAAAAAATAATGAATCAAGAGCAATTCTGATAAAATCTGAAAAATGTCTACAAAACTTGGAGCCGCAGAAGTGACTAGGAAATACCGGCAATGAGCTCTTGATGTCGAGTAGAGTCTATTATACTAAAATGCATAACCTATTTATTAGTGTATTGTCTATGTTTATTGTGATTGTATGTATAGAAAGTCAACCCTCCCTAATGGTGTTATCTGTAGAACAAAGATTAATTTTAACAAACGACTGTTATAAACGGATATTTTTGGCGTGTGTCACTGCAATAAATGTAAGCGTGACTGTAATTCAAGTCAGTGACGGTACTTTTGCACTCTATTTCAACTTAACAGCATATTATCAGTTTACTGTGACCTATAGCCAGATAAATTTCATTACTATAAATGGCTTGTAATAGTTTAGATCTTATCACTCAGCTGGATAGCTTTGAAGTTTCGTCCGCAATTCTATGTCCATTAGAAGAGTGCACTAAAGTCATGAAACAAAACATTAATCCGTTTAATATTATTCATCTAAATATCCGTAGTATTAGTAAAAATATAAATGAATTAAACACTATATTATCTCTTTATAAACTGGATTGTGATGTCATAGCTCTAACCGAATGTTGGCTCCTAGCGGAAACTAACTCAATAATTCCTCAATTAGACGGCTATAAAACACATGCATCAAAAAATCTGCTAAACCAAAATGATGGTATAGTAATTTATATAAAAGAGAATTTGGAATGTTCCTTTACAGAACCTTCTTTCGTGGAGGGTAGTGGAGTTGTTTTAAAAATAGGCTCAACCCTGGCAATGATATTTATATATAGATCACCATCTTTCAAGAGCACAAATGGTTTCATATTATGTCTAGACAATATTCTTAACAGTCTAAAATCATATAAAAACCTCGTTTTAATGGGAGACATCAATATCAATATTGGAAGTAATAGTTTCGATCCCCTTTCCGTATCCTATCTCAATCTAACCGTATCACATGGTCTTCTTCCTGCCCACACATACCCTACAAGAGATAATAACTGCCTAGATCATGTTATGCTGAGGACAACAAAATCCTCCCTTACACTTGTCATTGAGACAAACATAACTGACCACGCACCGGTTATGCTTAGCATAGATAATGCAAATCTAAATGCGAGAAATGATTGTAGCAGAAAACATATTAAATACGAGCTGATACAAAAAGAGCTCCTGTTATGTGATTTCTCAGATGTTTGTAATTCCTCTGATGCTAATGAGGCTACTGATCTATTTATAAATAAAGTATCATCAATAATACAAAATAACACATATATCTCATCTCCTCCAAAGAAACAGCGACTCTTAAAACCGTGGATGAGTTTAGGCTTATTACGCTGTATACGCAATAGGGATAAAATGCATAAAAACCAAAAAAAGGATCCGGATAATATTATTTTAAAAATTACGTATAAAAGGTACCGCAATTTTTGCAATGAACTTCTAAGCAGGCTAAAAACGAATTATGAGAAAAACGAGCTATATAAATGCAAAAATAACTCTAAAGCACTCTGGAAGACCATTCGATCAATATCAAACACCAAAAAAACACTATCACCGTCAAATGTATTGCTTAAACTCAATCATGATCCGACTATTTCAGTAAATACGGTAAATAAACACTTTGCAAACGTTGGGGAAAACCTAGCAGCCAAAATTGTTCCACCTCGCACAATGGTATATACTCACCCCCACTCATCTCCTAAAGATTCTCTGGCTATCCTTGAGCTTGATTATAATGACATAGCTATGCTTATTCGTGGCTTGCGAGATGATTGTGCAGTGGGGTGGGATGGCATTTCCTCTAAAATTCTAAAGGCCGCTCTAGAAGTCATTGTTCCACCCATCACACACATCTGCAATCTAGCAATTGCTACTGGAGTTTTCCCTCGGGCATTCAAAAAGGCGGTGGTTCATCCAATCTATAAAGCTGGGGACAGAGACAGTGTTAATAACTATAGGCCTATTTCCGTACTGACTGCCCTTTCAAAAGTACTAGAAAGAATCCTTAATAGCTCTCTCGTCTTTTTTATGGACCGCAATAAAATTATTTCAGACAAACAGTTCGGATTTAGGTCAAATATCTCAGCTGAAGATGCTGTTACCGCGCTCACGACCTCTATTGTTGATCATATAGAGAAAAAACACAAATGTTTGGCTATATTCTTAGATCTCTCTAAGGCATTCGACACTGTCTCTGTCCCTCGCCTGGAAAAAAAGCTTGAACAGATCGGTATAAGAGGACTTCACATTTATAACGATTATCTACACCAAAGAAGACAATCTATTAAAATAAGTAACTTTATAAGTGATGAGGAATTCATTAAATATGGCATTCCGCAAGGTAGTATTCTGGGGCCTACACTGTTCCAGATTTATGTCAACGAACTTTGCCAAATGAGTATGCCCAACTGCGAAATATTTGCATATGCAGATGATACCGCTCTACTCATTCATGGATCTGACTGGTCTAAAGTAAAGTCACATGCCGAAAACAGTTTGAGACACGTCATGACATGGCTGTCATCCAACCTCTTAACCCTAAATATAGCAAAAACCCAATACGTTTCCTTCAGCCTGAACAGACTATATCAACCACCACCAGAGTTCAAAATATTTGCACATCAATGTACGGAGGAAGAGTGTAATGTAGGTAGATCTATATATGATATGTATAATTCATAGTATAGGGTAGGTGTCTATGTACCGCGCCTTTAGTCTCGCATTAAACGGTCAACTGATAACTTGTGTTTGATTTATTACACTGGCGAACGAGGCTGGTTCAAATTTAAAAATGGCCGGTAAAATAACGGAGTTCGACGTGGTTGCCGGGAACTGGGAAGCTTATTGCGAACGGTTGGAGATGTCGTTCCTAGTAAACGACGTTAAGGAATCACTGAAGGTGCCTACATTAATAGCGTGCGTCGGCGAGAGTGCATATGAATTGATGGTAAATTTGTGTAGCCCGTCAAAACCAAAGGACAAAACATACGCGGATCTGGTGGCCCTCGTCAAGGAACATTTACAGCCGAAACCAGCAATATTAGCAGAGCGGTTCCGTTTTAGACAGTGTCGTCAGCGCAGTGATCAAAACGTGGCTCTGTTCGTGGCTGAATTAAAGAAACTAGCGAGGTATTGTGAATTCGCGAAAACGTTGGACGAGAACATGCGAGATCAATTTGTGTGCGGGTTAGCTAGTGACGCCACCCGTCAGAGGTTATTTGCGGAGGACACCGTGGATTTTACTAAGGCAGTGCAAATAGCCACCACTATCGAAGCAGCGGAACGGGACGCGCGAGCGGTGGAGCCGGGCAAGATGGCGGCGGGCGGCGGCGGCGGGCCGCCGGGCTGCAGCGAGGTGCACCACCTGCGGGCGGCGCCGTGCAAGGCGTGCGGGGACCATCGACACCCGCACTGGGACTGCAAGTTCCGACTCTTCGAGTGCAGCCGGTGCCGGAAAGTGGGACACTTAAGGCGAATGTGCCCGATGGGCCTGGAGCAAGGCGGGCAGGCGGGCGGCGGAGGCGCGCCGGGGATGGCGCAGCAGCAGCGAGACTGGAGTAGCGGAGCGCGACGCGGGGCGGGCGGCGGCGGCGGGCGGCGCGGCGGGAGCGCGCGCGGCGGCCGCGCCACGTGGCAGCGGCGCCGCGGCGGCTACACAGGGCGGGGCGGCCCTACCCCCTCATATCTCATGAGGGAGGAAGAAGAAGGACAAGAAAGGGACAGCGATGAACAACGGGAAGAAGACGAACCTGTTCACCAAATGTCCTTGAGGGAGTATAAGCCGGTTAGTTTAATTTTACAAGTAGAAAATTGTAAACTAAATATGGAAATAGATACGGGCTCAGCCCTTTCGTGTATTAGCAAACAAATGTACGATAGCAATTTCAGCGATTTCACGATTAAACCATGTGAATTAATTTTATCATTTTACGATGGGTCAAAAACGAAACCGGTAGGTTACATAGAGGTCAAAGTGAAGTATAAGGGGGTCAGTAAATTATTAGATCTATACGTAATAGATAAGGGTACAACGACGCTCTTAGGACGACAGTGGTTAACTGAACTCAGTATAGATGTACCTAAATTTCAAATTAACAGTGTAGAGGTGTCAGAAAAAAATAAATTAATTGGCGAATTGCATTCCAGGCATGGTGATTTATGGAACGGTGGACTGGGATGTTTCACCGGCGGGCGCGCGCGCCTGCACGTGCGCGAGGGCGCCGCGCCGGTGTTCTGTAGGGCGCGGCCGCTGCCCTACGCGCTGCGGGAGCGGGTGGACGCCGAGCTGGACCGCATGCTCCGCGACGGCGTCATCGAGCCCGTCGACGCCTCGGACTGGGCCACGCCCCTCGTCATTGCCAACAAGGCGGATGGTTCACTACGGTTGTGTGCTGACTATAAGGTAACTCTTAATCGTGTTCTCGCAGTTGATAAGTATCCGGTTCCTAAAATTGAGGATTTATTTACTAATTTAAACGGGACTAGCATCTATAGTAAAATTGATTTATCTCAGGCGTACAATCAAGTATTACTAGATGACACCAGTAAGTTTACAGTGATTAACACACATAGGGGTCTTTTTAAGTATAACAGACTGGTCTATGGTTTAGCGTCGAGCCCGGGAATTTTTCAAAGAATAATGAGTAATATATTCAAGGATATTCCGAATGTTATTGTCTTCTTGGACGATATTTTATGTGCAAGCTCAACAATAGAGGAGCATTTTGAGACATTAAATAAGATCTTAGATCGATTAAGGGATCATGGTTTAAAAATAAAGCGGGAAAAATGCGTATTTTTTACAAATGAGATAAAGTTCTTGGGTTATGTCATAGACCATAACGGAATAAAAGCGGACCCGGACAAGGTTAAACCCATATTAAGGATGACTCCGCCGAAGGATGTCTCTCAGCTAAGGTCTTTTTTAGGAATGATAAATTTCTATGCTAAGTTCATTAACAATTTAAGCTATACTTTAGCACCGTTGTATGATTTATTAAAAAAAGATCAGGCCTGGATCTGGGGGCCGGAACAGATGTTAGCTTTTGAGAAGGTAAAAAGTCTATTATGTCACGCGGAGGTATTATGTCATTATGATGTGTCACGACCGGCGGTGCTGACAGTGGACGCGAGCTCGCGGGGGCTCGGCGCCGTGCTGGCGCAGGGCGACGCCACGGGCCGGGAGCGCCCCGTCGCCTACGCGTCACGAGCACTCACCAACGCGGAACAGAACTACAGCCAAATTCATAAAGAAGCATTAGCTATTGTATACGCGGTTAAAAAATTTCATCAGTACCTTTATGGTCGTAGGTTCGTACTTAAGACAGACCATAAACCATTGGTTAGCATTTTTGGACCGGGCACGGGAATACCGAACATGACAGCGAGCCGATTACAGCGTTGGGCGTTAACTTTATCAGCCTATGATTTTGATATACAATATGTAAGCACGGATAGAAACACGGCTGATTGTTTGTCCAGAATGATAGCGGAACACAGGGCCGAGGGCGGTCGGTTAAGTGGGGATGACCTTGTACCGGAGCAAACTTATTTACATTTTGCTACAGAAGCGTTTCTTTTAGACTATAACGACCTTAAGAAAATGACTCAGCGGGATCCAGTGCTAAGTCGCGTGCTAAGTTACGTTAGGGACGGCTGGCCAAATGAAGTAGAAATACGGGAATTGAAACCGTTTGTAACTAGAAAAAATGAGTTGTACACGGAGCTAGGTTGCCTCATGTGGGGGCATCGGGTAGTTGTTCCGGCGGAGTGCAGGGACAAGGTTTTAAAAGAGATACACGACTCTCATATGGGCATAGTAAAGAGCAAGTGCATTGCACGGAGCTACGTGTGGTTCCCAGGGATAGACGAGGCGCTGGAGGCGATGTGCCGCGCGTGCGCCGTGTGCGCCGCGGTGGCGGACGCGCCGCCCGCGCACGCGCCGCGCGC
The DNA here is from genome assembly GCF_932276165.1 of Plutella xylostella. NCBI lineage: Eukaryota > Metazoa > Arthropoda > Insecta > Lepidoptera > Plutellidae > Plutella > Plutella xylostella. The sequence continues at coordinate 11,878,452 of NC_063992.1, read as the reverse complement.
CTGGCCGTGGCCCGACAGGCCGTGGTCGAGGCTCCACTTAGATTTTCTGGGCCCTATAGAGGGCAGTACGTACCTAGTATTGGTGGACGCGTGTTCCAAATGGATAGAAATTTGGAAAATGAATTCTACCTCAGCTAGGAATGTCATTGCGAAGCTGAGAGAAAGTTTTGCGAGATTTGGCTTGGCAAAACAAATAGTTACAGATAACGGACCACCTTTCTCCAGTAATGAGTTTATTCAGTTTTTAACAAATAATGGAATAAAATCAATCCATTCTGCGCCCTATCATCCTGCTTCAAATGGGGCAGCAGAGAACGCGGTCCGGACTTGTAAAAAAGTTATTAAAAAAGCGTTAATACAAGGGGTTGATGTTGAAACGGCGTTATGTCGATTTTTGTTAATATACCGTAACACAGAGCATTGTACCACAGGGGAAACACCCGCTAAATTGTTACAAGGTCGAAATTTGCGTACACGTCTCGATATGTTAAAACCGTCGCGGTCGGATCACGTACGGGAGGCACAGCAGCGCCAGCTGGCGGCTGCGGGCGGCGCCGAGCGCGGCCTCGCGCCCGGGGACCTCGTCTGGGCCCGGAGTTACCGGCCCGGCGCGCGCTGGTTAGCCGGTCGAATTAGCGAAAAATGTGGTGATACGAATTATAAAGTTAAAATGCTAGATGGAACCGAGATACATAGGCATATAGATCAATTAAAGAAACGTGTCGAGCACTCAACACATTCCACACCGGTGAGGGTGGAGGGAAGTAGGCCAAAGAACATCAGCAATCCTTTCATTTATCCGTGTGAACCATCCGAGGGGCAAGGACGAGGGGGTGGAGCGGAGGCGGGCGCGGCGGCGCCGGCGGCGCTCGCGGACCAGGCGCGGCTCGACCCGGCTCCCGGCCCGGTGCCACATCCCCGTCCACAAAGGGACCGTAGACCTCCACATCGTTTCGGGATTGACGATGTTTCCTGATAGCTTGTTTATTATTGATTGTATTGGATTGTAATTTAATCTAATCTAAGCTGCTCTTGCAATCAGCTGACGAGGGTGACCTCCGCTAAATACCTAGGTGTACATATCGATGAAAGGCTCGACTGGCACACACACATTGAAGCGTTAACTGTCAGGGTGAGAAAATTAATGGCGGTTTTTATGAACCTTCGTCGGTCGGCCGATGTGACTACCTTGATAATGGTGTACAAGGCGATGGTCGAATCTATACTCACGTATTGTATTAACGTTTGGGGGGGTGCCGGTAAAACCATCTTCCTAAAATTGGAAAGGGCCCAGCGAGCTGTGCTCAAGGTGATGCTCTCGAAGCCTTTCCGGCATCCAACCACACAACTTTACTCAGAGTGCAAAATGTTGACAGTCAGGCAGCTGTACATATTGAAAGCTATTTTAAGAATTCACCGTTCCCTTTCTGCAGAACAAATAGCCAAATACTCTAAATCCAGGCCAAATAAAAATGTGCTTCCAACAGTAAAACTTAGAACCCGATTCGCTGGTCAAAACTATGTAGCCTTAAGCACGCGCCTCTACAATAAAATAAATAGGAAACTATCCATCTACTGCCTAAATAGGAATGAGTGCAAAACTGCCGTTACAGCCTTTCTGCTTAAGCTTAATTACAGTGACACAGAATGCTTGCTCGAAACCCTATTGTAAACGCACAGTAGTGTTCCCTTTCACAGTGTTTATGTAAATTTTTAGACTGTATACAACATAATAGCAACTTTTTTTCTTTCTAAATCACTTTCCCATGGCATAATTTGTTAAACTTTAAATTTATTTCATAAATATAATCTAAAATACTTTCTTAATTATCATGTACTTAACAATTTAAAATCAACGTTTTAATGTATAAAGCAACTGGCCACAAATAAAGCCTAATTTAAGTATATATTTAACTTCTAAAATACAGGTTTTTACCTAGTTTAGAAGTTATAAAAATACATAATAAACTACTGCATTATTTGTTACCACCAAAAACTCAAAACAGATATTTTTTTGTATAAGTCTAAAGTTAAGTTAATTTTAGGCCATATTAATATTAAGTTACTTTTTGTGTGTTTTTTTGGTCAAAAATAAACATTCTATTCTATTCTATTCTATTCTATCACTTCCGAGGGTGTTCTACCTATCGTCTTTTGCACACTATTATTTAATCCCCATTGTATCCTTCCTATTTGGTTATCCCAATCTTTTTCATCCTCGCTGTGGTTTTGTGCCTTTAAGGAGTCAAGGATCGTCCTGTTATAACGTTCAACTTGACCGTTAGATCTAGGGCTTGCGACTGCGTTTAAAATGTGCCTTATTCCCCGGTCAAGACAAAACTTTCTGAATGCGTGTGAAGTGAAACAAGAACCTCTGTCACCTATTAATCGGTCAGGAGCTCGAAACGTATCAAAAATATCTTGCAACACTCTGATAACATTTTGTGCGTTCGTGCTCCTCACCGGTTTGATGAATACAAATTTTGTAAACGAGTCTACAATTACTAAAATGTGGGTATTTCCCTTCTTAGATTTCACAAACGGCCCAAGATGGTCAGTGTGTAACGTATGGAAAGGTTTTTTGACTTTCTCTATAGGGTGCAGTAAACCTTCTCGAGTAGTCGCGGCATTTTTCGTATACGCGCAGTTAATACACGCGCCTACGTATTTTTTTACGAATCGTGCCATTTTCGAAAACCAATATTTCTTTTTTATTCTTTCTAAAGTTTTCTCTAAACCGACATGTCCTATATCGTCATGATTTCTCTTACACACTTGCCATCTTGCTCCCTTTGGAACCACCCATCTCAAACATTCTCTATATCCCCCAAATACATCTAAACAGCTTATTATCTTTTAACGTGTAATTATCTTTGAGATACTCTACACCTTTAGGGTCTAGATTACTACCAACGATATCGCGGATTCTACATAGCTCTGTGTCGCCTAACTGTAAGGTAAGAAGCCAGTCCTCGTCATTTATAGCCATGACTGAAGGGTATAGCTCAGGACACAAAGTTTCACAGTCTATTATGGGGTTCCGTGACAAAGCGTCTACGTGTGCCATCTTCGTCCCTGCGCGATACTCTACACTGCAATCGAATTCTTGAAGAGTCAACCACCATCGAGCAATCCTAGGTATAAGATCGCGCTTCTCAAAAGTGGAACGTAGCGCACTACAATCGGTGACTATCTTAAATGGTCTTCCTAGTAAATATACTCTCAGCTTTTTAAGAGCACAAATAACCGCTAGCGTTTCTAGTTCATATGAGTGAAAGTTCTTCTCTTCCGGCGTTGTTTGGCGACTATAATATGCCACCGGATGAAAAGAACCCTCACTGCCCTCAGACCGCTGAAATAGGATGCCACCTACACCTAACTTGTTGGCATCTGTGTGCAGTTCAGTCTCTGCCATGGGATCATATATAGCGAGTACGGGCCTATCTATCAATTTGGACTTGAGATTTTTAAACGACTCTTCTTGAATTTGCGTCCATTCCCACGTTGCATCCTTTTTGAGTAGTTTCGTGATTGGGTAAGCCAATTGTGCAAAACCTTGTATAAATTTCCTAAAATAGCTAACGAGCCCTAGGAATTGGCGCGCGCCATGCACATTTTCAGGTCTGGGAAAATCGACTACGCTTTGAATTTTGCCTTTCCCCGGCCGCATACCCCTTGAGCTAATTTCAAACCCCAAATAATTTATAGTATCTTGAAGGAAACTACATTTTGATAAATTTAATTTCAGATTAGCTTTTTTCAACAAGACCAGTATCTCCTCTAATCGCTCCATACACTCGGATGGACTCTTGCCGTAAATTAACAGATCGTCAATATAAACCGTGGCCTTATTGAATCGAGCTGGACCTAAGACTCTCGTACCAAGTTTTTGCAAGTCCAGTCAGCTTTTGCATGGCAAAATGAACTATAGTCTTCTCATCCCAGCTGTAAACACTTGCACATTCGTTTATCTTTTTGATCCAAATATCTACACGTTGATTTTTTTCTGAAGGGTTGAACTCAGGAATTATATTTTTATAATCTAAACTTCTATTACTCAATGTGTTTTGGTTTGGCAGCTGAGATGGTAAGGCGTCCTTTATGTTTTTTATAATTTCTATAACGTCTTTAGAAGAAAATGAAGGACTACATTACCTTTTTTCTCGAAGACCGAGGCTCGAGGCCTCCCGATGTCGCCTCTCAGGACCCCGCGGCAGCCGACTGCGACTGCGCCGCTCCCCGCTGGCTCCCGGGGCAGGTACACGGCTACGGCTGCGACCTTCATGACTCGCTCTCGCGTCGGGCGACCCACGTCGCTCCCTCTGGCGCCTGTCGTGCTCCCGTTCTTCAAGCAGCTCCATCTCCATTCGACGAACCCGTTCCTTCTCGCATCTCAGCGCTTGTTCGCGCTCTTTCAGCCTTCTACCGTGGCTACGGCTCCGGCTTCGACTCCTCGGATGCACGCTGGCCTCGCTTCGTCTGGTGCGCGAGCGGGTCTGCCGAGGAGTTTCAAGAGTCCGGCTGAAACCGCGCTCTCTTTCATTCTCCATGACCAGTTTTATTGTGGGTCGATCCCAATTCTGAGATGTAAGAAACTATCTCAGAAATAAGAAGTCCAGACGCAGATTAAACGTTAACACTTTTATTGTAGCTAGGTACTTATTACAACACTTAGGAATTATACATCCGTCCACCTTGGAAACTCAGCTCGATCTGCCGGTCACCGTTGAGAGGGCCGACTCAGCTGCGGTGAGGTACCGCCCCACTCCTCTCAACGGTGTGGCCAGCATCTTGCTTTAAAATGTCACATAAAGTTACAAAAATACAAATGAAATCTATGATTCCACCAACAAAAAGTTATGAATTTATATAAACTAAATTTTTAAATTAACGAAACCTTACACTATGGACCCCTGATACTTAATTGCAGCATGAAATCGTATGGCCTTCAGCAAAATCCACTGCTAAGCGAAAAAAGTACCAGGAGCCCATACCTATGAAGGAGGTTTTCCTGTCCCGCCTGCTATGCAGGTAATAGAAAATTTTAATTCTCAAGCTGGTTATACTTATTTTTAATGAGGGCGAAGAATGTCAATTCAACATTTAAAAAAAACTGTTTAGTTTATAATTATTTATTTACTTATACATTTTTTTTATATTACTTATTAGTGTTAAACATATTTATTAGTAATGTCAAGAGTGTAACATAATAATATAGTGTGCGTCGCCGGCGCTAGGGCTGGTCGACGTCGGCGGGCGCGAGGCGCGGGTAGCTGGGCAGCGCCAGCACGCCGCACGTGTTGGCGGGCGCGTGCAGCCGCGCGTACCCGCCCTCGCCCCACCGCTCGCTCCACGAGTTCTTGATGGTCACGTACTGCGCGCCCCCCGCGCCCCCCGCGCCCCCCGCCGGGCCCCAGCCCACCGCCAGCACAGCGTGGTTCAGCCTGGGCTGCTGCTTGCCGCTGTCAACAAAATATCTATATTAATAATTTCGTCAAGGGGTACGGTAGACTGGATCGAAAACTTATATAGAATAGAATAGAAAAGAATATTTATTCAGAAAATACTTAATGCAAAATGTGGCCGGCCGTTACAATAATAGGTCAACTCTTAATGCTAAAGGTAGTTAAAAATGCTGATCTGAACTAGGAAATAACAGAGTTTTTCGTGTATTTCAGATGGAAATTGGAAAAGCACTAAATTAATCTTACTTTCTAGATGTTTTCTGTTAGATTTATTGTAAACAAGGCAATTTATATTAGGTTTAGGTAATTATATAAGTTAAAAGTATTGTTTAGTTATACAGTAATAATAATAAGTTAAATTAAACGGTAACAATTCTCACTTAACAATAGTTAATAAGTTCTCTGTATCTTCGTAAGACATCTCTTGTAGAGATTTCTGGAGAACTTTCTTACACTCTGTGTAAGTTAACGGGTAAATGACCAATTTAGCATTTAAACTATTGCAAAAGAATTGGTCCCAAGAACAAGTATATGAATAACAAAGCATAAAAAAAAATTTTATTTACCATGTTTATTAAACACAACTAACGAAGCTATATGAATCTATATTTAATATTCTTTGAGAACCGATGACTACAGAAACATTTAACTATCTACATTTTGGACCTAGATATGTATAATGAATAATGAGTCAAATTTCAGCGATCCGAGCGAGGCTGGGTTTTTATCTAGTATTTTATAAAACTCCTTTATGTTGAGTTGAGACTAATTTTAAATTTATTATGTTTAAACATACGTGTGCTGAGTAATCCGCGAAGGGGTAGTCAGAGGTGACCCACCACTAAGGCAGGCCACCCGCTTTTCGCTGTACATTTTGCCCGTGATAAGTTGCGAGCCGTATCGCAATTTTGCAATAAGTACAATGCACTTAGATATATGTCAATGACTTAGGGTACAAATCCAGAATCTAGATGCACGGTTTTATCACGATGTTTTTCTTCACAGTAACAGCCCGTCGTATAAATGAATCCTCTCGATTGAGAGTCCAGATCCCATCCATAACGACACCGCGGCTCTCACATTGTGTATAAAATAGCTACATTAAATGAATGAATAGGAACGAACCATCGGTCGTCGTAGAGCACTCCCTTCTTGTAGAAGATGAAGCTCTTGACTTCGCTATCGATGATGACCACCGTGGGCGCGTGCTCGCCGATCGCCACCTGCGGGAGACATGGACATTACACTCTGAGCTACACATAGAGTATACATGATGTATGAACAGACGGTGCGGGTACCTTGAGCGCGGGCCAGCTGTTGCGCGTGACGTTGACGTGCGCGCTGATGTGCGTCTCCGGCGGCGCCTGGCGCTCGCGGCACGCCTCCACCTGCGGCACAAACACGAGTGTACTGGGACATCGGGGCCACGACTTAACATCGAGTTTACATCGTTAAAAAGTGGGACAATTGATCATTTTATTGTTAGATCAGATACGATTCAGATTACCCAACAATTTCAGAGTTCCAAGAGTGCATTTGTAGTTCAAATCCTAAGAGTATGGAGCCCAACACTCGTAACAAGTAATGACCTTCTCCTTGTGCGGTCCGTAGGTGTCGAGCGCGGGCAGGCCGCGCAGCTTCACGTAGTCGTAGGCGTGGCTCGGCCACGTGCCGCCGCAGCCGTGCGCGCCCGTCTGCTGCGCGCAGTCGACTAGCGCCTGCTCCGCCAGCGCCGTGAGCCGCCCCCCGCGCCCCGCGCGCGCCGCCGCCGCGCCCCCGGCGCGCGCCACGAACAGCGCGCCCTCCACCGCGCCCGTCACCGCCACGGCCCAGCACGACTTGCACGACCCTTGGTCTGGAATAGAAAACATATTACTCATTCGAGTGTTACTGCTGCTTTACCGCTTTGAATTAGAGCTAAGTGTGTGTGTGTACTGACAGCGCACGTGCGACACGGCGCCCACGTCGCGCCAGTCGAAGGCGGCGGGCAGGCGGCGCGCCAGGCCGGGCAGCGCGGCGGCGTCGTGCGGGTCCTGCTCCGCCGAGTCGCCCGGCTGGTTGAAGGCCACGCCCAGCAGCGCGCTGAGCTCCGCGTCCAGCCGGTCCGACAGGAAGTTCACGCCCATCTCGAACGACGCGCCCTGGCGGTTCCCCGCCACCACGAACCTGCCGCCAGGTGGACACTTACAATCATATCACATGTGAGAAATAAAGATTTCTTAGCTTTAAATGTAGATATTAAATTCAATAATGATTATATAATTTATATATGTTCGGACAAACCTTGAGCATTGCGTGAAGAGATTCTTACGAACAGCCTGTTCCTTGGCATCGGCGTACACTCGGTTGTATGTCTGAGCGTACCTGAACAAGAATACACACTTATTTGTAGTGCGATAAGTGTACGAGCCACGCTGTAGGTATTTGTGTCCGCGTCAGCAGTTTAACCTCACTTCAGTGTATTTGAGTCACGTCAGTATGCCTTTAGCAGTCAACCCGCGTATCAACGCCTCATTATCAACTCCAAATTATTCTAGCAATAATGACTTAGTTTACAATAAATCAGTTAATCAGTTAAATTATAATTTTATGTTTTATAATATCAGTAGAAACTGTGGGTAGGTATCATTCTTTACTTAACTAGAGTTGTAAGTAGATATCATTCAATCACGGAAATACGAAAAATATACACAAATCCTCATAAACGTGAATAAACACTTATATACCATAGGTAACTCAACTAGTCCCATATGTAGGACATGTAAGGGAGTAGATGAGACGGTTAAACACATATTATTCTGTTAGCTTGTTCACCTGCTACAGAAACAAGATTATCTATTCTTGGACCAACAGAGCGCCTATCTCAGCTAATGCAACACCCAGGCTTGCTACTCCAGTTTACTCGGGAGCTAGGCTGGCTGAGCTGAAATCAAGGGGATATGTACAAAGGTTCCACTCGAGAGAGCCACGTAAAGGAACTTCGCCCCCTCTCAGAATAGAATAGAATCCTCGTAAACATAAAGACTGTTAATAATTTAGTCTCAAAACGAGCTACTAGTAGGTGTAGTGAAGGAGGCAGGAGTGGGTACTTGAGCAGCGCCTGGTCGTGGCGCGGGTCGGCGCCGGCGCGCGTGAACTCTTGCAGCGGCCGCAGGCGCGCCGCCGCCTCGGGGTCCGCCGCCTCCAGCGTCTCCGTCACGTCACACGCCGCATCTACACAAACAGATTTATTACTATAGAGTGGTGGGAAACGGTATAAGCTTACAAAGGAAGTTTAGACATTGGGGATATGCACAAAAGGTTCCGGTCGAGAGCGCCAGGTTCAGGTCCATACGTCCTCACAGAGAATAGTATAGAGCAGGTACTGACCGAGGTCGGCGGCGAGGTCGGCGGCGGGCACCGCGCCGGCGCGCACGTCGGTGTAGCGGTGCTCCCAGCCGTCGCTCGCCGCGCCCAGCACCGAGCTGTCCACGCGCACCGAGTACCTGCACACACCGGGACATTAACACCTTCATAATGAGCTGGAGGCCAAGGCGTATCAAAGACAAAACATCATTAATTACAACACAAATAACAACTAAATACTGGCAAACTGGTGACTCCGACGTGATATAAAAGTATAATTTTGCTGTACAGCTTTATAAGACCCTTGGTTGAGTTCTCTAGACAGTCATGAGGCCGCTCAGTATATGCGTGTTCCCTGGTGCCTACCGCACAGGCATGGCGTCCCCCGCGGCGCCCCTGGTGAGCACCAGCTCGTGGTGGAAGGCGCGCTGCTCGCCGGCGCCGCTCTCGTCCACCGCGTGCCGCCACACCTCCACGGCGGCGCCGTCCAGCGTGGAGTAGCCCACGAAGGTGAAGGGCGCGGGGTCGGGCAGGCCGGGGGGGGGCGCGGGCGCGGCGCGCTGCGGCCGCGACGTGGCGCAGCGCCGCAGCGGCCGGCTCTCACTGTTGTCCATGCGGATCTGTCACAATAAGTTAGATCCTTAGTAAATACACCGTTTCTGGAACACCGGCAAGTGTTTTTTCATGCATTCAATTAATTAGCCTATTGCTAATTTGATATTTTATGTAAAGCTATGTAGGTAATTGTATACCTCTGAGTACTTGTAGAGTCCGTCGCCGGTGCGCTGGCTCAGCGTGGTGGTGGTGCCGCCGTGGAACTGCGTGCGCGACGCGCCGCTCGCCTCGTCCCACCTGACACACACACACACACATGTGAACATACAGTCACATGATCACACAATCAGAAGGAGACACACGAGTGTTCAGCAGCCTAGAGGCTCTACGAGGTTCGAAAAGTGTTTCAGTAGTACTGACCAGGTGGCGTATGTCTCGGTGTAGTCGGCGCGCGGCACGGTGAGCGCGGCCCGCAGGCGCAGCGCGCGCGGCCAGCGCAGCGGCGCGGGGGCGCGGCCGGGGGTCAGCGGCCCCAGCGGCCCCTGCAGCACGGGGGCGGGGGCCCCCGCGGGCAGCAGCACGGGCGGCAGCTGCGGCGCGCTGGGCTGCTGCAGCCGGAACTGCTGCACCAGGTAGTCGGACGACGCCGCTACCGCTGCAACATTAGCATTTACTAAAATATATTAGTGACACAAAAGAAGGGGCGTTCGATTAGATTTTTTTTGTGCTTATTATTAAGACAAAACTTTCTTTATATTCAAAAAGACATCAGTAGGGAAATAAAATATACTTACATCATAAAGGTCCAGAATCACAATGAGAAAATATAATCTTACGGACAAAATCGTTGACCGGAGCCTCCGTCTGTCCGAACTTGTTCTGCACCCCGAAGTACTCGAAAGCGCTGGGCTGCGGCGCGGGGGCGGGGGCGGGCGCGGGGGCGGGGGCGGGCTGCGGGGCGCGGGCGTAGTTCGCGGCGGACACGCGGAACACGGAGGACACGCGCGTGGGGTCGGCGGCGGGGAGCGCGGGGAGCGCGGGCCGCGGGAGCTGCTCGCTGCCGCACGATCCTGCAATACACAATGCACATATAAAATAGTATTAGGTTTATATAGCAGATTTTAGGTATATATAGCAGATTAGAAATTATCATAAAAACAAGTAAGGTAAGGTGTACATCAGAAACCTGACCCCCTCTCAGTAGCAATGTCACTCTAAGAGGGGCCAGGTGTCAGTCGAGGCCACTGTACTCGTATGGCAGTTGGTACTAAGGTGTCAGTCGAGGCCACTGTACTCGTATGGCAGTTGGTACTAAGGTGTCAGTCGAGGCCACTGTACTCGTATGGTAGTTGGTACTAAGGTGTCAGTCGAGGCCACTGTACTCGTATGGCAGTTGGTACTAAGGTGTCAGTCGAGGCCACTGTACTCGTACGGCAGTTGGTACTAAGGTGTCAGTCGAGGCCACTGTACTCGTGTGGCAGTAGGTATACGTGGCGTGAACTCACCTGGCACGGCGACGGGCACGGGCAGCACCAGCACGGGCAGCGAGCCGCGACCCGCTGCAACACACAACACCATCATCAGTATACATTGTACCGGTGGTAGGTATAAATCATAAGTTATAGGTACTATGGCGTCGGATGAGGCCAAATGTCAATGTTATTCGTTCTATGTTCCGCCGTAGCTCTAATGTTGCAATTTGTATCCTCAGCAGTTTTTGCTGTAGTCTAGGGCGGAATTATGTATATTAAATCGGACTTTCCTAAATAATATAATCGTCCTCATAACATCCCAAAATAGGTACCTACTTAAACAATTTTAGCTATTCAGCTGAATAAACTTAAAAAAGTAGATAAATAAAAATGATTTCTAGGAAGCTGAACTTTGCGAATTAGGTGTGTACTGTTGCTATAAATGTCATCGATCTCTTGATCTTACAATGTAGCAATTCATCACGTTGAATAAGTTAAGCAATTAAACTCCCTCAAAAAAATTACGTCTCGATACGAGTTATTATACTTATATCGAATAGGTTACTTTATTTATTTGTGTGTGTGTGTGTGTGTGTGTGTGTGTGTGTGTGTGTGTGAGACTCACCGATGGGCAGGTCGAGGCGGAAGGGCTGCGGCACGCCGCCGCCGCCGCCGCCGCTCTGCGACGTCTGCGCACGCGCATAGTCTGGAACATACATGCACACAGCGTTATGCATATGTCGCAGACATTTTGTAAGATCTCGCCGTTTACATACGGCGTCGTCAATTTAAAAACGCTCGCCTTTTTTTTAATATGCCGAAGGCAAAATGTATATTGCCGAGTCATTTTATAGTATGCCACAACATTTCATTGACAATCCATACGCCGTTTACATAATGCCGCGACCAATTGAAGAATTTAGTTCTGGTTCTTACCGCGCGCGGCGCTGTTGATCACAACAACAAAAATGGCGTCAAGTAGTGGTTCCGTGACTCAATAAATACTCAAAACAGTGCAAATATTACGAGTATAGAACCATTTTCACCAAATAATTATGACTTTAAAGTCACTTATTACAGTGCAGGAGCAGTAAAAAGGCCGTAGACAAACGAAAAAGTTTTTGAGGTTATTCTGCACCTAAAAACTACTACATTATCCATAGATCCCGGTGTACGGAGGACACATGCAGGATATTAATTTAGAGCTTCATAAATTGTTTAGTAAAGGGTTTAGCGTTTTCCTTAGTTTAGTGCATTCGGGCACCAGTGTTTGTTTTTATCTGGAAATGCCTAGTTTTATTGTTTTGTATAAATGACTACGTTTTTAATTTAAATGTATCTTTTTATTAAATACCTATTTAAACTTATGTAGCACTTACCTGCTTAGGTACCTACCTACTTTAGAAGACAAAAGTAAAAAGTCTTAATTGAAATCCTGAAATAAAGACTGATATTTCCATTTGTTCAAAGTTTAAACTGTGTTTTATCATGGTCACCCTAATACTGCAATTAACGTCGAAATCAGAACGATTGAACGAGTTATCAATATGCCTTCGGCAAATTACAAAACAACGAGCGTTTGTAAACTGACGACGCCGTATGTAAACGGCGAGATCTTACAAATTGCCTGCGACACATATACAGCTTTAATCCGACCATAGTATGATATCATATGACAGGATGGGTCAGACAGCTCTTTCAGCGTCTAACTATCTACACATTGGAGTGACCAGCGGCTGCTGTAGCCTATTGTTAACATTCCCGTGTACCTACTCGGGTCCACCATGCACACCTCTCTTCTCGTAACGAAATCCCTTATTATAGTAAGCATAGTTCGGCACAGCAAGTGCGGCGCCACGCGACGTACCAGCGACGAAGTCCAGCCAGCGCTGGTTGTCGGAGGAGCGGGGGGCGCGCGCGGGGGCGGCCGTGGGGGCGAGGGGGGCGGGGCTGCATAGTGCTCCTGAAACAATACAACATTAATATTAATATTATGTTTCTGGTCTTCATACCTTATGGTGTGATAACTATGGTCTGAAAAATACCCAATATAGTTAGGTAAACATTGCCATAAATATTATGATCTTTCTCTTTTATACAGGGTGTTGCAAAAAGGGTATAGTTAGCCTAAGCGGGTGACTCAGGGGTTATTTTGGACAACGTAAAAAATTTGCTTTTGCATAGAAGCTCTGTGTCATGTGACTTTTTATAATGGGGTGCACTTCCTTTTTCGAGATTTTCTTATATTTGTAGAAAAAAGTTCAGGATGAGTCACCCTCTTTCAGCTTAGTATACCACATTTGCAACATCCTATATTATGATATGTCACAATCTAGAGTTCACGCAAGGGATCTCATTCTTTGCTAGTTTGAGATCATTAGATAATAAAATAGACGAGGCACTTCTACTATCAAATATATGGATCGGATCTAAAGGTCACGAATTAACGATCGACCTGTTTTTGGTTTTCTTAAAATCTTAAATGCTTTATTTGCATTATTTTTATAATTCAACACGTTCACAAATTTTGCATTAGGTAGGTACTATATACCTACAAATTTTCAATAATCAATACAAATTTTCAGTGTTGATGGCCGGTATCAACTGTTGCTGTAAGCTTCCCCGCGAGCCTAGCTTCGTCCGGTCGCGGCCCGAGGCAAAGCTCGGGTCAAGTTCTTGTCATGGTTATTTGCGCAATGTTATTTATTATTTATTACTTATTTCTTATAAATAAAAACAATGAATCAGGTGTCATCAGAAATAATAAACTCATTCAATAAAAAAGCTCTATCTGCACTCTTAGACTAGAACAGTCGTGAGCACAAGTTAGATCCTCCGTTAACGTTGCGTATCGTCAACTGTCACTGTCAAAATGTAAGGCAAAGTTAGTTCCAAAAGTGACATTTGTTTTTTCCATATGTTAGGTGGAATTTCACCAAACGCTAAACGTATTTAGTAGCCTGTCATACGTCTGTCAGTTAGTACAAAATGTATTTAAAATTTGATTTAATTACGTTTAGCGTTTGGTAAAAGTGACTCTTCGTGTAGATTCGAAAATAGTATCGAATCCTATGCTCGCTGCGGACAGTTTACGATGTGAGCACCGATAGTCGAAGTAGGTCTATGGATAGACGTGTGACCAAAGAGTATGTAAAAAGCTAACGCTAATGAGGCGTTTGTTAAAAAAAAAAAGTTCCTTTTTGGAGAAATAGATGGCGTTGTCTGGGGTTGTACCAACTTTCAAACCCTCAGAACACACTCAGATCACAATATGTTATTCTGTGAGGCTAACGAAATGTGAAAGTGACGTAGGTAGGTAGAATTGTAGTATTATTTTCTCTATGATGTCGATGTCACTGTTGCTTCAGCGTTCAGTGCGATTGTGCGTACAGCCGTTCTTTTCAAGTTTTCTCAGTTTCCTTGTGTTTCTCCTGTATTAATTGAGTTGTAATTGAGCTATCTGCTCCTCCTCCCTTGATACTGTAGAGTTAGTGCACTTGAGTTAGTGACTCTTTTGAGATAGTGACTCTTGTGAGATAGTGACTCTTGTGATAGTGACTGCTATACTGTAATAATGCCTAAGGCAATCCCCTAACGCACGCAGCACCCGTTCAAACGGCGCGCATAGAGAAAAGAACACTACGTGACGGCGCGGGTAGAACTATTCACAGAATACTTAGCACTATCCCAAGCCACATGCAGTCTGAGCCTCGGAAGGATGGCTCGCGCTACCACCCGACATTTAATCACAACTAGTGAGTTCTTATTCTGAGTTTAGTACTCTTTGCTCTCTATGTAATTCTTGACAGTTGGTACACTGCGTTTTCACGCCATCTATCGGCTTACCCAAAAGCTCAACTGACAGCTGTCAAGGAAAACGGCTCATTTGGTCTGAGCGCTAATGTGACGCCTGACATATATTTTTTTATTGCTCATTGAGACGATGGAAAAAGTCCTAGGGCCACTTGCACCAACATATTAAATCTAGATTTAGTGTCAAATTTTATATGGACTGACATTTCTTAAATCGAGATTTGACACTAAATCTAGATTTAATATATTTCTGCAAGTGACCCCTAAAAAAACTTTTCAAGTTTCACAAAACGGGGATTCTACGGACTTTAGGACTTTTTCCATGAAGATTCATCCATCATCCAGATTTTTATAAAATTACTAACGCATAGAAAAAATCTGAGATTTTTTAGGATGATACGGAGGGTTATTCCTATCGTCAGAAAAATTATAAGCGTTGTCGATTTTTTTCGAACATTGCCCATTACTCATGGCATTACTTTTCTGTTTTCGTAGCTTTTTCACTCAACAATAAAGTAACTATCGTGTCAATCACTTTATTAACCGATTTCAAAAAAAGGAGGAGGTTCTCAATTCGTCGGGATCTTTTTTTTTATATTTTTTATGTTTGTTCACCGATTACTCCGCCGTTCATGGACTGATTTTCTAATGGAACAGCAATTTGCAGAGCGTGATGTAAACTGTATGTAAAGCAGCGCGTCCCGCGGCCGCCGCGGGGTCGCTCGCCACATCCACGTGATTCTACGAGGTCACAGCTCACCGGTTTAGTAGAATCTTCATAAACTTATTTATGATTTGCATATAAAAAGTTCGACCCAAAAAATGTCGACACCTATTCTATTCTATTCTATTCTCATAGGGGGTGAAGTTCCTGTACGTGGCTCTCTCGAGTGGAACCTTTGTACATATCCCCTTGATTTCAGCTCAATGTCGACACCAAACTTCCCCAATTTTTATAACATAAAATTTAAAACAAAATATAAAAAAAAACATTTTTCGTTCGTAATACGCGCTGTTTATAATGTACTTCAATATTGTTGACGGGTGGCGTCATTATGTTAGTTTGTTTCAACATTTGCAAGTGAGATCTTTGTAGAGTGACTCGGGCGGGCGGCGCGGCGCCCTCGCTCGGGGCGGGCGGCGCTGCTGTTCATTACACCTCGAGGCTGCGGGTTTTATTTTTCCGCCATTTCGGGATTTACTTACATACACAAAATTAGCTGCTAACTTAGAGGTGACGCAGTCATGAATGTTCTATGCTATTCTGAAGAATCGGTTGTATGTTTCAATTTCAATTTATTTGCATAAACACAGGTTAGTTACAATAGTCTTATATGTAAGTTAGAACATGCCATGCTTTGCCATGAGGCGTACACAATAGAGAGAAGGCGTCGGTCTTAATTGAAACAATTGAAGACTATAAAAGAAAAATATATCGGTACTTATGTATATTGAAATTCTGATTTCAGTTTCGGGCTTAGACATAACATGCTGCACATGCTGGTTTCGGCTTAGTATACCCTTTTTGCAACACCCTGTATATCGTCATATAATATTGTCTGTAAAAAACTCATTTAGGTTATAGTAGTTCTTTTCTAGCATTTCTAGTAAAAACTTATATAATTCTCTTTTGAAATAGAATGTCACGTATATATTTTGTCAGTGTATTGAATATCTTTGGGCCCATACCAAGTACACTCTTACTAAATAGTGCAATCTTATGAGGCATTGCTTTTATTAAGTTTTTTTGTCGTTTGTTGTTGATTTTATCAAAAATCTTATTATTATTTCGTATAAAAACTGATATTTCGTATAATTAGAGACACGGGAAAGTCAAAATTTTAGTATTGTTAGTTTTAGTAACCAGTGCTGTTAGTGTTTTTCAGCGAATTTATTATCAAATAGATGTCACGTGCAGTTGATGGTTTCATAAATAATCATTTGTAATTTTTAATGTCCAATAAATTATTATAATTATATTTTTTGTCACTCTTAAAATTATTATTATCAGAGTTTTTACTAGGATTCAAATTAGATTTCACTACATTTACAAAATAATTATTAAAATTTTCAGCAATGTCTGAAGGATTTTTTATTAATTCCCCTTTAATTTTTATTTGGCTTATTGGTTCGGGAGGTAAATTTTCCTTAGTCTAGTTTATGATTTTCCACGTTGTTTTAGATTTATTCGTTGTATTTTAGTTGTAAATTTTATAATCGTTCTGGTGTTTCTGAGTGAGCCTGATTATTAACCTAAGTTTTTTTGAATAGAGCTTGAGTTTCTCCTTATTGGAGTCTGGAGCTCGTCTCTATGCCCACAGTAGCTCTCGTTTCCGCTTGCTACAAGCTTTAATACCTTTAGAGATCCATTTTGTTTTATTTTAATGTCGTAATTTTTATTCTTCTGAGTGGAAAACACAAGTCACAGAAAAACTTAAAGATATTAAAATAGGCGTCGAATGCTCTATCAGAATCTTTTTCCTCATAGACATCATTAAAACTAAGACTATCTAGGTATGTAATAATATTATAAATTAATAAATAATAAAATAAGAATATTAATACACTCACTGGCAATGAAATAGTTCCACTCATAAAATACCGACACCAAACTACCCCTATTAAATTTATTCAAGATTATAAAAAAAAAAAAAAACACGCACTCACGCCTTGTACTAATGTACTCCCTTGCGGGGTAGGCAGAGGTGCATTGCTGCACCCACTTTTCGCCAGAGTGTTATGTTAGTCCCAATGTAATAGGGGGCGGGCCTATTGCCATTGTACGGGCACATCCAAGACCCGAGAACAAAATATCTGTGTTTAAACAAATATCTGCCCTAGCCGGGAATCGCATCCGGGACCTTCGGCTCAGTAGTCAGAGTCACTAACCACTACGCCATTCGGCCGTCTTTAAAAATTTAACAAAATATTAACGTTTTTACTTGTTAATATCGTGATGCTCTGTTAAATGTACTTCAATGTTGTAGAAGGCGTCATTAAACTAGATTTTTCCGTTTAACAGTAATTTGGTGCTTTGTTCACTGGATTTTTTTCATTGCTCCTGAGCTTGTCCTGAGCGTATATAAAAGTCTGATCACAATAAATTACTGTAGTACTGTAAATAGTATAGGTATCGGTAGGTAACTATACTTATTTGATTATTTTTAAGCAGGTAACTGATTGATTAAATAATATTTACTATTTAATCGACCATATTAAGTATTAAGTAAAAACTTATCGATAAGTAATAAAATTTAAACTAAATAAGCACTAAAAAGAGCATTATTATTATTTGATTAATAATATAATGTGAATGAATAAAGTATTGTACTGACCGGCCACCAGAGCCAGCAGACACACACGCACACTCATGTTGCAGCCGTGACGCACGCACACAGAGACACAGGGACACGCACACGAGCTCGCGAGCGGCTGCGAGCTCACTACTGTACGTCTTGTATAGGTTTTTGATAGTTTTAAAAACTTTTATAGTTTCAGTTTTCTTCCATAAATTTACAAGCAGCGCCTCTAGCGGAAACTATCATAAACTAAAATTGGTGGGTTCACTACGCCTTTCCGAAACACGTTTAGCCTTGTAACATTTCACCTATGACCAATCATCGAACACTACTTTAAACTACACTTCATTCAATCAAATTATATTACACCCTTAGTTCAGTTCACCTAAAGTCGTGAATACTAAGGCTCACTTTATATACGTATATAATTATTTAGTCTAATGTTGTTTTATCTAGATATCATTTCTTCAAAGCTCATTTTACCCTCGGTTCATTTCAACTACAGCCAAGTCTTAGCCTTATTTTATAAATTAATCAATTTGTCTCATATGATTTCTTATTTATAAACAGATCTTTGGTAGTAAACTTCAACTAATTCGAAAACTTTTGTAGTTTTTGCTCTCACCGAAAATTTGTGGGTTAGAAGTGTTTTTTGTTGGTTAGAATTAGGGTTTCGTTCCCGTGTTCCCGGCAATTCCCGTTCCCGGGAATACCCAGGAAATTTGTCCTTCCCGAAACCGGGAAAAAAATAGCATTCCCGGGAATTCCCGGGTTTTGTTTTTTAATCGATTATATGCTATATTTTCATATTTATTTATCTGTTTCTCCTACCTTAAACAAAAAAAATATATCGGCAGACTTGTCGTCTACGATCAGAAACTCGGTTTTGTTGTAAATTATTGGAAAATCATACGTGTTTTCGTTTTCGCGCAGCTGCATTGCAAAGATAAATTACTCATCTACATCACCTTGTTTCACCTCTTCCTGATTCAATATTTTCATCTTTATTTATCTGTTGGTCCTACCGCCTACCTAAAAATGTAAAAGCTAACGCTAGTGTGACGCCTGTCATATTTTTTTATGTCCCCGTTTTGTGTCCGCGTTTATTTTTTTATAAAATTAACTACTAACGCATAGAAAAAAACAAAATAAGAAGTAGGTTGAGCGATAAATCGTTGAATGAATTAATTTTTCTAAAACATTACCTCAAGTGTAATTAATTTTCTATTTTAATTATATGTCATAATAATATTATTTTCAAACTGTTAATTATAATACCTTTTTTATTATTTAATTTAGGTACAATTTTAAGAAAAACAAATGATTTGGCATGTAAAACAAATAATTATAATTTTGGTTGTTAATTTATCTGACTGTTGCTTTTTTCTGCCTATACGAGTGATAAAAGTTTATTTGATTTAATTGTAAGTGTTTTAATAGACTTTTAATACCCGAAAATAGCAAAACCAAGCATTTAAAATAAATCCCGGGAAATCTTGAAAAATAATCCCGTTTCCCGGGAACAGAAAAAGGTCGGGAAAAACGAAACCCTAGTTAGAATCTAGTTAAAATTTAATATCGAGACCAATTTGTGGCAATGGGATCATATTTTGCGTGGCGAATGGCTGCAGAGGCAGAGGAAGCCGAGCGTCGCGAGCAAGAGCGACAAGAGCTAAGAACACGGAGGGAGAGTTTGACCATCGACTCTATTTCCGATACCCATTTTATTCAGCGGTATCTAAGCGGCTTAATAAAGCTGGGTTTGAGTATCTTTGTGATACTCTAAGAATATAATTATGGTAACCTCAGGAGCTCACAAAGGGTCTCATTAGAGTCTAAGGTATGTAGTGCACCTCATTCATAACACATAAGATGTAGGGTTTTATCTCCATTTGGTTCTGTCCCTGCGCCACAAGCATGCCATCATGCCACTGAAACACGCCCCCTTATCTCATCCTGCAGCCTTCTTCTTCTAAAATATATATAAAAAATCATGTGTTTTAGGTGCTTTGTGTGCTGTTGTTTTATGCCAATGGAGACTACCAAAGGGTGATTGGCGTAGCCAATCATCTATCTCAAGAGGCAACAAGCCGGTACATTGAGGAAGTTACTGA
Source organism: Plutella xylostella (assembly GCF_932276165.1). Lineage (NCBI taxonomy): Eukaryota > Metazoa > Arthropoda > Insecta > Lepidoptera > Plutellidae > Plutella > Plutella xylostella. The sequence continues at coordinate 11,858,389 of NC_063992.1, read as the reverse complement.
GGCATTGAACCATCCGGATGTGGTCCGAAAATTTATTAAATTTCCAAGCACTCCAGAAGCCAGGGAACAAATAAAACAAAAGTTTGTATAAAAATACCTAGTATATCATTAAAAACTTCCATTAGGTATGTAAATTTATTACAACGAATGCTAATTTGAGTAATTTGTTCTTCATTTTCAGTTTCTACGATTTGTACAAAATTCCCGGTGTGGTTGGATGCATAGATGGCTGCCACTTTAGGATTTTCAAACCCCAAAAAGAGAAAGTGAGCACCTGTATTATTGTAGGAAGCACTATCATTCCCTGAATGTACAAATGGTAAGTTCCATTACATAGATGGGTTAGTTCTATCAACTTATTTAAAGTCCGGACTAAAACTGCCTCCACAATAGTAATGGTTACAACAACCCTGATTTGTTTGTAATAGGTACTTACCAGATATTTGTTTAAACACAGATATTTTGTTCTCGGGTCTTGGATGTGCCCGTAAAATGGCAATAGGCCCGCCCCCTATTACATTGGGACTAACATAACACTCTGGCGAAAAGTGGGTGCAGCAATGCACCTCTGCCTACCCCGCAAGTACATTAGTACAAGGCGTGAGAGCGTGTGTGTTTGTTGTGTGTAGGTACTTACCATATTATTTCTAGATGTGTGATCATGAATGCCGGATCCTCAGCATCAACCCCAAGTTTGTAGACACAAGCCATGATGCTTTTGTGTGGAAAAATAGCCAGATCAACACCCTAATGCAAACATTGCACCGGAATGGTGAATCAGTTTGGCTTCTTGGTTTGTATATGATTTTGAAAATATTATTGCTATATTTACTACGGTACATCATACATAGTACTAAAATAGGAATAACTTATCAACAGGTGACTCTGGATACCTACAGAGGGTATATAAGAACTAACCAATAAAATTAAGATAGTTTTAAGAACACTGTCACACATTAACACCAGGCAAAACAACAGCTATGACAAAAGGAGGGTGAGGCCACTGACAGGCGTCTAAGTTCTCTGAAGACGGCTGACATTGGCCCTATCCTTCAAATGTTTGTTGCCATTTTGTAAGTGTGACTGTGTAAAATATAGAAAAAAAACAAGAAATACACTACTTGGTGTTTTTAGTCGGTTAAAGGCCGACACTACCTGGGCCCCGTTCCCAGGTGTCTGTGTAGATTTTCCTCCAGGAGTGCAAACATTTTTTTAAATTATTTTATTAATATGGCGCAGTAAGATAGTTATAGCCGTAATATAGTTATTTCACTAAGTTTAATCAAGTAATATATTTATAACACTGAACTTAATCTAGTAATATAACTATATCACTAAACTTGGTCCGTTTTATAACTATATTCCTAGTGAGATAGTAATGAATCGCTTTCGTATAACTATGTTCCGGTATATTATAATCATATCCTAGGGATATAACTATATTACGGCTATAACTATCTTACTGCGACATATAATACTTACCTTGCTTGTGTTGGGGTCCACCAACCTGCACTAGGCCAGCGTGGTGGACTAGGCCTAAAACCCTTCCTTCATTGGAAGGAGACCCGTGCCCCAGCAGTGGGGACGTGATGGGTCGTGATGGATGGATGATGGATATATAAAAGATAAAATATACATATATGTATACCGGGTGGCCCAAAGAGTGACGACCAAAGCAAAATGTTTGATTCCTTAGGTCAAGGGGTAGCCAAATCACCCCCATGTATGTTCAGCAATTTTTAGTAGTTTAGGAGTTATGAATACTTTTACTAATTTTCTACGAAAATCGACCTCAGTGGATCAATTCGACGACGACGAATGGCGCAGTGGTTAGTGACCCTGACTACTGAGCCGAAGGTCCCGGGTTCGATTCCCGGCTGGGGCAGATATTTGTTTAAAGACAGATATTTGTACTCGGGTCTTGGGTGTTGATATTTAATAAATATCAACACCCACGACACTGCCGGCCGAAGCGCCGAATATTCGGCCGCCGAATATTCGGCGCTACCTGTTTTTTTTGTTCGTGGAACTTCTTTGAAGAAGTCGCTACAGATTATATGAGAAATGCTAATTATTAGGAGGCAGAATGCTGTGGCAAAGATGTTGAATTTTTATTTGATAATAGTTCGCCTAGATCGAATGACCGATCCTTACAAGTGGTGGTCAGCAAACAAAAAACAATACCCGAACCTTTTGAAATTTGCAAAAACTTATTTATTTATTTATTTATTTAATAACTTAAAACCTATCATTACAGCTACTCCAATGCGATAGGCAAGCAAACAGTTTTATCTTTCTTCTTCACCTGGAAGTAGCGTTTATAGTTAGAGGTTATTTTCTGAGGGTGGTTACAATGAAAAGCGCAATCGTAGGCTACCAAAAAATGCTAAAATGCTCGTTTTTATCCAGCACAACTTACTACTGATTAATTTTAAGTAAGTAAGTGTTTTGATTTGGAAATAAATACACAATTTTGATTAAAATAACAAGTCATTTTTTACATGTTTTACTATTCGGTATTCGGCCCGAATAGTACGCACTATTCGGCCGAATACCGAATACTGAAAAAACTGGCCGAATAGGCCGAATACCGAATAGTTGCCGAATATTCGTGGCATCTCTAATATTTATATTTAGTATCTATCTATCTATGTATTTGTGTAGATATATCAGCTGTCCGACACCCATAACACAGGTTCTGCCTAGCTTGGGGTCGGATGGCCGTGTGTGAGATGTCCCCACATATTTATTATTATTATTATTTTATTATTTATTTATTAATTATTTTTTATTATTTTTTGGATAACTTTTTTAAATATTTTTTATTTTTGTGTCATTCTCTTAAATTGTTTTTTTAACCATAAAAGTTTCAGCTTCCTAGCTGTAATGCAAGTTAGTTATTTTTTTATCGAAAGTTCGAATTTTACGATGGAGCTAGACTGCTCTGAATTTTCAACTTGAAATTAAACATAAAAAAAGATAATGTCATGGTCCCTTATTAATTTTAAAAACTCCGCAAGGTTCCAAAATTACATAAAAATAAAAATAAACTATTGCTTAATGGGGTATTATTTGCAGAATAAAATAAAATAATAAATAATAATAAATAAAAGTTTATTTCAATAAAAAATAGCAACAACGTTACAAACTTAATCTAGACAAAATAGGTTGAACAAATGCGTTGTGTGTTGAACCATCATAACCCTAAGCTAGGAATGATCCTGTATTATAGGGTTATGATGTTTCTCCGATATAATGAAACAGTAGTAGGTACTTATACAAAATAAATTTAAGTAACGCCGTAACTTGATTTAGGATTAAAATAAGAGTATGTGCCTACGTTGTAAGTATATGACTCTGAGTGTGTAGGTGTGTGTGTGATGTGAGTATGAAGTAATGTTATAGAGAAGAGCGATGCAGCTGATACATAATTTATGGGAAAAGTATTTTGATTGCAAGGTATTTTTAGTTATGTTATCATGAAGTCATAGTCAGGAGCTTCTCAGTCTCTTCATATGATAAGTCTGATAGCCAGCTTTTTAATTTACATTTAATTTCAAATTTATTAAGGGGGTAAATGTGCAAACTTTTATTTATTTTATTATATACTCTCGAGCTAAGGTTATCCAATTGGCTATGGGCAAAAACCGTACGACAACTTTTTAACTCGCAAACAGAAAAACCCTGTCGTCTGTTTAGCACTTTGGCATCCAAGGGAAGGTATGAGTGGCGGCGCAACACAGTCCTGAGAAGGTATATTTGTCTCACAGTAAGGACTTGCGCTTCAGAGTATACTTTCACGGTAGCGTAGTCTCTTGGTTTGGACAATAAAACCTTCAAAACCGCTCTTTGCGCCCGTTCCAGAGGTAACATATAGGTCTTGTAAGTGCCACCCCATATTGGAATACAGTATGATAGAATAGACTCACATAAACTTTTGTAGACTGTAATCAGAGTTTCTTTGTCAAGACAGTGACGAAGATTCTTGAACAAATAGATCAGTCTTCTGACTCTCTTACAGAGGCTGTTTATATGCGAACCCCAATTCAGTTTGTCATCCAGTATGACCCCTAGGTATCGTATACTGTCAGTTTTATCAATAGTTGGGCATTGGCAATTAGTTGAGGTGGAGCAGTAGTGGGCCTTTATACGGAGATCACTATTTTGCTTTACGCGGTTAGATATATTAAAACAGAGGTATTGTGTTTTACTAAGGTTGAGTGTTAGCAAATTTGATGATAACCATTCCATAACCACTCTTAGGGAAGATTCAGCTCTCAATTTGGCACTTTCCCAGTCCACATCATAGATAAGGAGCGCAGTGTCGTCTGCATATGTAAATATCTCAGTATTAGGCATTTTTAGCGTGCACAGATCATTGATGTAGACCAGGAAAAGTGTTGGACCCAGAATACTCCCTTGAGGAACGCCGTAACTTAAGGGTTCATTTTTACTGACATAGGAGTCAATCTTGACGCACTGTGATCGGTCAGTGAGGTAGTCACAGAAAAGTTGGAGTGTAATACCGCGTATTCCGATCTGTTCCAGTTTGGTCATGAGGATGGGTACAGACACAGTATCGAAAGCCTTCGACAGATCGAGGAAAATACCGTAGCATTTAAATTGTTTGTCCAGTTTACTCACGACTGCGCAGGAGAAGTCAGCAACGGCATCTTCTGTGGAAACACCAGCTCTGAATCCATATTGGTTTCTTGCTATTATTTGATATTTGTCGAGGTACTCCGTTAGGCAGTTATTTAATATACGCTCAAGAATTTTAGAGATGGAGCTTAAAACAGAAATAGGCCGGTAATTTGTGACACTTTCTTTATCTCCGCTTTTATAAATGGGGTGCACGATAGCGTTTTTTAGAGCTAGTGGGAAGATTCCGCTGTTTATGGCAAGGTTACAGAGATGTGTGATGGGTGGTACAAGAACGTCTGAGGAGTTCTTGAGAATTTTTGCTGGAATATCATCCCAGCCTGTCGCACAATTGGAGCGAAGGCTCTTTACGAGTCGCTCCACTTGAGCATTATCAACTGGAAGAATAACAAGTGAGTTACCGATAGGGGAGGATAAACCATATTTGGGCGTTGAGGGTATCTGGGCACAAGGGGAGATCTTAGATGCCAAATCTCTACCAACGTTAACAAAAGCTTGGTTCACCATACCAACAGATACTGATGGGACGGGGTTTATATTTAAAAGTTCAGATGTTTTTTGCTTACCACAATTTGTATTGTTAATAGACTTAGTAGCGTTCCAGGTTGCTTTAATATTGTTTTTGGACTCCAAAAATAAGTTTTTATCATAGGCTCTCTTTATTTTTTTAATTAGATTGTTGCAGAAATTTCTGTAGCGCTTGTACGTTGTTACAAGAATTTCATTATTAGGTTCTTTCTTTAGTTTAAAGTGCAATTTATCTCGATGGCGGATGCAGCGTAGAAGACCAGTTGTCATACAAGGTTTGATTAGTTTTTGGCTCTTTTTGATTTTAGTATTTCTTGTATGTTTTTTTATAATAGGTTGTATAAGGTTTATGAGTGAATTTGTGGCATCGTTAGCATCAGTCTCTTTCATTACTGAAGAGTAGTCGGTTTGGTCCAGCTCTTTTTTTATCGCGTCATAATTTATTCGCTGAGCTACACCGACCGTTGACGATTTTTTGATGCTGCTAGACTTTAAGTTTAACATTACAGGCAAATGATCAGTAGTTACCGATTTAAGAATGATAACTTTGGCAGGATCTTTGGTTTTCAATAATATATGATCGAGGCAGTTTGTTAAACGAGTCGGAAATATATGAGCCGGTAATAGTCCCAAAGTGGCAGCAAGTGTTAAATATTCATGATAATTTTTGTCTTTACTGGTTGATTTTATGTCTATATTAATATCGCCTATGAATGCTATATTCTTGAACTGACTCAAAGAAGAAATCACATTTTCCATGCTGGAATAGAATTTAGTTAGATCCTTATAGGATGGGGAGCGATAGATACACACAAATGCATAGTTATTTATGGTACATATGAGACAGTTAGCATCTGAGAAATCGGGTTCCTGTATCTTACAATTTAGAGATTCCTTGACATATAGCACGACCCCGTCATTTTGTATAGGATTGTTCAATGTATGAAAGGAATTGTAGCCTTGAAGAGTAGGAATAGATACAGAGTCCGTAAGCCAACATCCCGTCATAATAATAAGGTCGTAGCTAATTTTAGTCATCGATAAAACCGCGATAAATTGATTAAATTTTTTATTTATGCTTCTAATATTAGTGTGTATAATATTTAAGTCTTTATGTGACTGTGTGATAAACGTGGAACATTTTTCAGGCTCAGAAGTGTGTGCTTCTGCAACAGAAAAATCATCAATCTCGTTCGAAATGTTTTTTAAGTTTACGCTAGCCATTGATTATATTTATAAATCGTTTGTAGTCAATCTTGGAGTCAAGAAAAGGTAGAGTGCAATGGGTATGTACATATGAATATCTTTTGAAGTTTACAATAATTAGCAATGGAACTACTGGAGAAAACTGTTTTGAACATCTGTGGACATTAATTGTGGTGTGGGTGTGATGTGTGTGTATGTTAGTTTGTGTTAGTAAAGTTTGAATAGGAAGAGGCTTAAAACTACGACAATATAATAAAATATAAAATACATGCATTACAACAAGTGAAATTTCTTGAACTAGTCACTGCTTATTCATGATATCACTTAAATTGTGCTCGGATAGAATGGTTAGGTTTCTCGTTTTGATTTTTTCGGATAAATATCTTGCCATTTGAATGCCAGCAGGTATATTGGTTTTCTTTAGCGGCTTTTCGTGCAGTATACAGTAATTTTTTTAAGGATGGTGCTACACGTTCATCAACATAGATAGGTGTTTTTTTGCCAGGCATAGAAAGCAATTCTGAGTTCAGTTTGTCTTGTAGATTTTGAGACTTATTAAAGCGCCGTACACACGACAAAAACTCGTTTCTCAAATTCGCGGAGTTGAAGTCAGCTACAATCGCCGATGGACTTGTGGAAACACCAGGTCTAGTAGGCACTCGGTATATGTCACGAAGGTCGGATGTTTGCACTTCCATATCTACGGTTTTCCCAATAGATTGAACTATAGATGCTAGTGCGTTGTGGGTCTCGTTATTTTTCTCAAACAAAGGAACGTTCCTTATCTCTACACTTGTAGGACGGGAGATAGTTTGAATATCCTGTATTTGTTTTTCTAACATAGATATACGGTCCAGGCTTACTGACTTTTCTCTTTCCAGGGAAACTATTTTCGTTTTCATGCACTCATAGCTTTCGTTAATGAATTCCATACCTTTCTCTATTTCAGAGATCGTTTTAGAGTATTGTTGCATCTGTTTTCTTAGGTCTGTCATGTCATTAACCAGCCTGTTTAAAGTGGAAGTCTGTTCTGCCCTCCATGATGCAATTGTTTGATCATGCTTAAGTTTCCACGAGGACAGCATTTGCATGAGTTCCTTTTTGATGTCTTCGAATACAACAGTAGTTGACGGTTGGTTGTATTGTGAGTTGGGAGACTCATCCATGCGTGGGCGTTTTCCCCTTGAAGAAACATTTTCGATGTCGCAAAGTGTATTGGAGAACAGGTCAGGCTCAGAAGAAGATGTATTTAGTTTACCTTTGAATAATTGAGGTGGGGTTCTATGTGTAGACATCGTGGACTCACTCGTGCGTTGTAAAAAAAAAAAGTGAATAGTTAGCAAACTCATAGCAGTTCCGTAGCCCGTAGCAGCCGCTTAACGCTCTGCGCGGCCCGTAGCAGTAGATAGTGTAGCGATATTTCGCCGTGCAAACGCTCACAGTGTTGGTTCAGAGGGCTAAGCACCCACCTCGTGTCCAGCGGGCCGCGGGTTCGATCCTCACCGGAGCAGATTCTTTTCTGTATTTATTTCACTGCAGTAGCCGGCCCGACGAAGTCCGACGACACCCGAGGAGTTCCAACTTGCGGGAGCGAGAGATCCGATGTGTTTTCAATATGGCCGCCACAGCTTATGGGACAACCGCCAAGATAGAACGGGAGGTACCGAGTTTGGTATGATTACGAGGCACGAATGTTAACCACAAAATAATTCGAACAACTGGGACACCAAGAAACACGTCTTCACGCTACGACGTCCAACCGGAGAAAAAAAAAAAAAAAAAAAAAATCTTGCGTAGATGTAGGTTGTGTATTGCTGTGGGAGGTCGCCATTTGACAATTTAGTGTGAGTAAATGTGTAAAAGAATTATTTGAGTTTTTTCCCTAATTATTAATAATACAATTATCTCATAAATCTTACAACTCACACTAAAACATTTTACTATGAATTTACACTCAAAAATGTAACTTAAATAAATTATGTTAGTAAATAATTTTATTTTCCCTTTAATTTGATACATTTTCTAACTAAGTAATGACATAACAGGAATCGTTCAACTTTCTGAAACAATTTACTAATTTGGTAATTTCCACCCAAGTACCTTTGAAGGCTGATATTCTGCAAATAATACCCCATTAAGCAATAGTTTATTTTTATTTTTATGTAATTTTGGAACCTTTCGGAGTTTTTAAAATTAATAAGGGACCATGACATTATCTTTTTTAGGGTTCCGTAGCCAAAATGGCAAAAACGGAACCCTTATAGTTTCGTCATGTCCGTCTGTCCGTCTGTCCGTCTGTCCGTCTGTCACAGCCGATTTACTCGGAAACTATAAGTACTACAGTGATGAAATTTGATGGGAATATGTGTTGTATGAACCGCTACAAAAATATGACACTAAATAGTAAAAAAAAGAATTGGGGGTGGGGCCCCCCATACATGTAACTGAGGGATGAAATTTTTTTTTTCGATGTACATACCCGTGTGGGGTATCAATGGAAAGGTCTTTTAAAATGATATAAAGTTTTCTAAAAAACATTTTTCTTAAAGTGAACGGTTTTTGAGATATCAGCTCTCAAAGTCGTAAAAAGTATGTCCCCCCCCTCTATTTTTATAACTACGGGGTATAAAATTCTAAAAAAAATAGAGGTGATGCATGCTAATTAACTCTTTCAACGATTTTTGGTTTGATCAAAGTATCTCTTATAGTTTTTGAGATAGGTTGATTTAACTGTAATTTGCTACGGAACCCTTTGTGCGCGAGCCCGACTCGCACTTGGCCGGTTTTTATGTTTAATTTCAAGTTGAAAATTCAGAGCAGTCTAGCTCCATCGTAAAATTCGAACTTTCGATAAAAAAATAACTAACTTGCATTACAGCTAGGAAGCTGAAACTTTTATGGTTAAAAGAACAATTTAAGAGGATGACACAAAAATAAAAAAATATTTAAAAAAGTTATCCAAAAAATTATAAAAATAATTGATCCACTGAGGTCGATTTTCGTAGAAAATTAGTAAAAATATTCATAACTCCTAAACTACTAAAAATTGCTGAACATACATGGGGGTGATTTGGCTACCCCTTGACCTAAGGAATCCAACATTTTCCTTTGGACGTCACTCTTTGGGCCACCCTGTATAAAAAGCTTCCACATTGAGTAGTAGTGAGTACTTAAAAGATGAAGATAAAAAACAACCAAACTCTCACAATAATATATATTGATCTCTCAAAAAGGCACGGACATAAAGTCTGTGGAGTGATAATAATTAAAATCTTTAAAAAAAAGATACCCACAAAGGCCATGGCTTATGACTCCTTACAACAACTCTGCACCTGGTTCTGCAGCAGAGCTCGGGTGCTCATAGATAATACTTTTGGGCGTCTGAAAAACCGGTGGAGATGTGTGTTCAAGGATCGTGTATTGCAATATAAGCCGGACAAATAATGTGCAAAAATTATCAGCTTGCAGTGTTTTGCACAACATTTCAATTGAGTTTAAAGTGCCTTGTCCCGAAAATCAATTGAACGGTAAATATGATTTAATAATTGTACCTATAATATATATTGCTACTTTTAGCAAGTATCAGAAAATATTGACAATACCGATTAAAGTAACTCATTAACAAATATTTTCCCATTGTACAGTAATTGAAGAATTTCATCGGATTGAAATACCACGGCAAGAGGACCAGACCCTACTAACACTAGTAAGTTTACTCCGAGATCGTTTGGCCAACGCTATTCGTGGAGCAGCTGTATTAGGCTGTCACTGAACCGATGTAAATCAGCCAATAGAAATGAAAAATAAGTGTTTAAAAGTATAAAAGCGGTGGTAGCTCAGTCGGGTAAGCGCCCGCTTCTCACGCCAGAGATGCGGTTCAAGAGTTTGAATCCCGGCGCTGACATGTACCAATGAGTTATTTTCTGAATTTAAGTACAATTTATACCATCGCTCTTACTGTGAAGGAAAACATCGTGAGGAAACCTGCATATCTAGATTTAGCACATCTAGATATGTGAACCCACCAACCCGCAGTGGACCAGCGTGGTGGGAAATGGTCCAAGCTTAGGAAGGCAGTTTAGACCTTGGGACCTTACACTCCCGAAGAGAATAGAATAGAATAGAAAAGCATAAAAATAATCATTTATTATTTATAAATTTCACCATGACATCTCGGCTGTGCCATTTCAAAACCTAGTAAGCGCATAGTTTGAAAAAAAACGGGTCTTAGATTTATACATTATTTTAGGCGATTGCGCACAAAACTGCATTGTCAGAATATAAAAAAACCGCTTAGAAACGAAAATAAAAATTCTAAAAACCTAGTAACTCCACCCTGCAAAATCAAAAATGCCATGAAAACCATTTTAAAACCTAGTAAGAGCCACCAACCGTTTTAAAACATAGCAAGTGACAATGACTTACTATGTTATAAAATGGTCAATGTCTCATACTAGGTTTTGAAATGGTCAGCGAAGGTAAATTTTCGACCGTTAATTTTAGTAAGTCACAAATGGCATACATTATTACTAACACTTTTTTAGAACAAAATATCAGATATTTCAGAACCTGTATCTTTGAACCAATGAGACCTAGAGAGTTGAATTAAAAGTAGAACATAAGGAAATTTTGTGTTCTTTATAAAAGCCATAGAGAGACCTTTCTCGTCAGAACCATTCTACTAGCACTATTATGCATAAAACAAAAAAAAACTTAACTTAGAAAACATAGAAAACTGATTTTTAACTCAATATTTGGGAAATATTGTCTAATTTAAGGCAGCTATATATTATTTTCATTCATGTCAGAGCCTTTTTACTATGGCTATTTAGTTCATATAGATAAAACAAAAGAAAAATATAAAATATGCCGGTATTTCAGCTATTACTTATAGTGCCGTCATGTAAAAGTGCTGCTAAATTGGAATTATATTATGTGAAGGATCCCAAGCATATAAAAAATGTAGCGCCACGCAATTATAGCAATTTCAATATACTTAACATGTCTTAAATGACACAATAATAGCCCTTACCAGGTTATGAAATGGTCAGTCGGGGCGGTTTTAGGGTGAGAAAACCATTTAAAACCTAGTTCGGCTGTGCCATTTCAAAACCTAGTAAGCGCCAACTTAAAAAAAAAACGGGTCTTTGATTTATACATGTCATTGTTTTATGCGATTGCGCACAAAACTGCATTGTCAGAATATCAAATAACCGCTTCGAAACGAAAATAAAAATTCTAAAAACCTAGTAACTCCACCCTGCGATATCAAAAATGCCACGAAAACCATTTTAAAACATAGTAAGAGCCATCAACCATTTTAAAACATAGTAAGTGAAAATGACTTACTGTGTTTAAAATGGTCAATGGCTCATACTAGGTTTTGAAATGGTCAGCAAAGGTCAATTTTCGCCCGTTAATTTTAGTAAGTAAAAAATGGCATACATTATTACTAACACTTTTTTCGAAAAATATATCAGATATTTCAGAACCTGTATCTTTGAACCAATGAGACCTAGAGAGTAAGTTGAATTAAAAGTAGAAATTTTGTCTTCTTTATAAAAGCCATAGAGACCTTTCTCGTCAGAACCTTTCTACTAGCCTTATTTTGCATAAACCAAAAAAAACTCAAACATTGTAAACTAATTTTAGCTCAAAATTTAGGAAATATTGTCTAATTTAAGGCAGCCATAAATAATGTTCATGTCAAACATGCCTTCTTAATATGGCGGTTTAGTTAATTTAGATAAAACAAAAAACAAACTTAAAAATATGCCGGTATTTCAGGTATTACTTACATAAATAATAGTGCGGTCGTGTAAAAGTGCTGCAAAATTTGATTTATATTATGTGAAGGATCCCAAACATATAAAAAATGAAAAAACATATAAATTACACACACACACACACACACACACACACTCACGCCTTGTACTAATGTACTCCCTTGCGGGGTAGGCAGAGGTGCATTGCTGCACCCACTTTTCGCCAGAGTGTTATGTTAGTCCCAATGTAATAGGGGGCGGGCCTATTGCCATTTTACGGGCACATCCAAGACCTGAGAACAAATATCTGTGTTTAAACAAATATCTGCCCCAGCCGGGAATCGAACCCGGGACCATCGGCTCGGTAATATAAATTATTACGTAATTATTGCAATTTCAGTATACTTAACTTGTCTTAAATTACACAATAATGGCTCTTACTAGGTTTGGCCAAATCTTTTTTAAAAATGTTTGTTGAAGTTCAAGGATGGTTTTTACGGGGAGAAAAATTTGAATTATTGCTGGAAAAACCCTAAAAATAGCCCTTTTCTTTTTCCGATACAAATGATTTGAAACTAAAACGTAGTCAATTTGAGCTTTATAGCTATGGTATAAAGTTCATATTAAATTACAAGCACTCGCTGTTGTCTAATTTGAGGTTGCGTTCAACCTTCCAAACTTTTTAGTGATAAAATAATTAATTTTGACACAATTTCAAAAACTAAATTACATTCTGCCCATCTACAAGTCCGATGGACGTGGCGCTGCACTCCCAGGAAGTGTCATATCATATGAATAAGTAGTTAGTTCCCGCTTTTGCCGTAAGACTTCAGTGGTGGTGAGGACTAATGATAGGTGAGGGTTCATTGGAGTTCATGGTACATGTCAAGGAACCCACTCACTCATCTGCCGGAGGAGAAATCTGGGGTGTAGGATAGGGGAATAAGGAATATCCATGTATTTTTTATATTCTTATTCGATATTTCTACATCGTTCATATTATGGTAAAAAATAACTCCAAAAAAGTAATTTAACGTATTTTAAGGAACGTAAAATTTTTATTACCGAAATGACCACTTTAAGCGCCTAAAACTTTGTGTGACGTCATACTTTCGTTTCACAGCTCAGAATAATGAGTTTCGCCAGTCGCTCCGACGCTCAGTTCTATGGGCATGATGATGATGATGATGATGATGATGATGATGTCCTCTTCGTCGTATCCGACAACAGCGACTCTTGCTACACTCTGTTATGTGCTCTTATGTGGCTGGCAAGTCCGAACTTCGTCTTGAACACCCTGTCACACTGAGCACAGTAGAGCTGTCCCATCATGTTGTATGGGCATAGATTATTGTTAGAATGACAAATCCACTCATTTTACGTCACATCCGCTGTAAGAAAATGCGTCACGTTTGGTTTTGACTGTTATCAGCTCTTGCGAGCTCATCTGAAGGAGCTACCGATTCAAGCCAGCTCGGTACACACTGGCTTACCTTGAGGAGACTGACCCCAATATGTATAAATGCGTCACGATTCAAAAATTTGAAGTTACCGCAGTTTTTTTGTAATTTTCAACAATTACCTATGTATTCGCTCAAAAATAAATTATAATCAAAAATATTGATGGAGGCATAATTTTGAAATAACAAAGTTTATTAAAAATAATATTTTAGCTTTATTTGAATCACATGCATATTCCCTATTAATTACATAATAACTAGGTAGGTACAAACGGTCACGAATTCAATAAAAGTGCGATAGACGTGGCGCTGCACTCACAGAGGGCTAGCACGGGGCGCAAGACGCTCATATCAAGACGTGAACTTCAGTATTGCATCGGAACTCAGATCGCGATTTCTCGAGAGTGAGCGCGACGGAGAAGATTTTTCAGGCTTTGACGTGCACGTCTTGAACCCCGTGCTAAGCTAGAAGGATAAGTGTGCATTAGTCGTTTTATTTCCCATTTTGTGGCAAATATATGTACACGGCGAGCTACATGAATGGGAAGGGAAGTACCTTAAATACTGAAGATGGGGAATTTTACTACTATAACATAATAACTACTTATATAAAAAATCCTAAGGGACGAGAGAACTTCTTTCATGGAAAGGAAAACATTCTAAGGCGAAGCGAAGCTCGCAATGGGTCAGCTATCCTAACTTCCTAAATAATATTATAAATGCGAAAGTAACTGTGTCTGTCCGTCTGTTACTCTTTCACGCCAAAACTATTGAACGGATTAGAATGAAATTTGGTATAATACGGTCTAAACCCTGGGAAAGAACATAGGCTACTTTTTATCCCGGAATTCCCACGGGAAAACTTTTTAAGGCGAAGTGAAGCGCGCGGGTACAGCTAGTATTCAAATTAATCTACAGACATTAATTTCAAGTGGATCTATTAACAAAACGTCTTATGTAAATTGGTAGAGATTCTTGACGATACTAAAATAGACGAAATACACATACTATGACCCAAAATGTCGCCGCAGACCTTGACTTTAAATATTTTACGAACTTGTAAACATGTATAATTGGTGTGATATTTATATTTTATGCCTACCTCGCCATTATTAATACATCTAACATTAGATGATTTCAATTTATAGGCAATATTCAAAATTACAAGGTTTTTGAAAATACGCAGGCTTTATCTATTTACATAAAATTTACATAATAAATAAATACCTACATATTCTGCAGCTGCACTGACTGAAACAAAAACAAGGTACTTACTATTTGTATTCATGTGATGCCACGAGGAGTTGATGTGTGTCGGAGGAAGACAACGACCCTTGGATAAATATAAAGTAACTTACTGATTAACGTCTTTAGAACTTATCAACATTTCTTTAGACTTATCGAAACCTGGGCCTCAAGTCTGCTAAGGAAAGTAAGGAATGGCGGCTCAATGCTGTATCGTCTGAATGGTTTTCCGACTTTAGGTATCCGTTTTTTCTTTGTTAGTGAGTCCCAGTAGCGCAATATGAAACACTTATTACTGTTTATTAACGTTTTAACTATAAAAAACTATAGAATAAAATTTCCTAAAACCCAGATAATTAATACACCTACAGTGTGAACCCATGCTGCCGACACACAACTGTGCCGCCATTCCTTAGCAGACTTGGGGCCCTGTATACATGTCGCCTGTGGGTTAACTACACGCAGAAATCCTATAATGCCCTGCGAATCCAGTATAATAATGCCTTTAGGATTCTGCTTCTACAGCTGTACGCTATTCTATAGCGCATCTGGGATGTTTGCTGAAGCGCGGACAGACGGGTTCCAGGCGATCATGCGAAAAAGAGCTGCATCACTGCTGCGCAGGACTCGCGGCGGTGGCTGCAGCCTCCTGAAGATTATATCTGATAGGTTCGATCACAGAGTACATTATTTATACTGTTCGATGGTCCCTTTCTGCGGCATTGGTCAGGTCTGCACGTTCCATCCCGGCAATTGCAACGATTTTATTAAGTAACCTTCAAATGTGTTTTAGTATTTTTAAATTACCTATTTATTTTTTATTATGTAAGTATTTAGATTTTGTTGACATTAATGGCTTGTTTCACAATTTCTGGTTAATGGCTACCTGTTGGAAAAAATACATGCTGTCACTGTCTAAAACATATGTAATTACAAAGAAGGACAGCATGTATTTTATCCAACAGATAGCCATTAACCAGACATTGTAAAACAAGCTCTTAAATTTCAAATTTTATTTTTATGCTTGCTGATTATGATTCTAATATTATTTGACATGTTTCATTTATTTTTGTTATAATATTATCATGCATGTTTGTGAATATAATTTACTTACATAGACTTATTGCGGGTTGCACCATTTAACTTTAACTATTACAGACGTCAAATCTCTTGAAGATTGATCTGTCTCGCCAAGAGATTTGACGTTTGTAATAGTTAAAGTTAAATGGTGCAACCCACCCTAAGGATACATTGTTAGTAACTAGTTAGTACTAACACATTTTATGGATTTTACTATCTGAAAATAAATTGATTATTATTATTAAACCAGAAATGTAAACTTAGACCTAAGAGTTCCATTATACATGACCTATAGAGATTATTTAGTAAGCAGAAATATGTCTCACGATCCACGGCCTTTTGATCGATCTTAGGCCGTGGGTTCAAATCCTGGCCTGTACCACTGTAACGACTGTCACCGAGCCCGCCTCGGCAGCACGAGCCCGCCGCCCGCCGCACCCACCGCCGCCGCCGCCGCCTCCCAGGCCG
This sequence comes from Plutella xylostella, assembly GCF_932276165.1. Classification (NCBI taxonomy): domain Eukaryota; kingdom Metazoa; phylum Arthropoda; class Insecta; order Lepidoptera; family Plutellidae; genus Plutella; species Plutella xylostella. The sequence continues at coordinate 11,841,975 of NC_063992.1, read as the reverse complement.
GGCTGTGTAACGACGCGGCGCTCCGGACATTGTTAGTTGTTACTCTCGTACAACTTTGACCTCAGACCTTCGCATGCGTGACGTCACAGATGGACGTGGATGAATTGCACATTCATTATTTTTGATGTAACTAATAATACCATTGTGAAATGGTGGTAGAGTAATATTATTATTATGACAATGGATAAATAATTGTAAAATTTTACGTCCAATAAACAATATTTCATTTCATTTCATTTCACCGACCGACCGCAGCACAGTTTAGGAAGTAAACACTTGACGTAACATAATAACATATGACCGCAACTTCTATACAAAAGAATTCAACGCGCAAGTTGGTTCGCGGACGCGCGTCTTCTTGAAGTTACCTAGTATAATCATAGAACAACTGGCAGAAAATGCTTTTAGCATTAAGTCCACCCTTTGTACTTTTATTTGTAATATTTGTACAATAAAGAGTTAAATAAATAAATAAACAACGCGGACTCTATATAGAAGCGTCCGTAGTCGAGCGGGCTTCACTGATCGTAACTGATCACTGAGGTTAAGCAACAACTGGCACGGTCAGCCCAATGGATGGGTGGTTCAAGTGGTTCTTTTCTGGACGCCACGTGCCTGTTTCGTTTCCGTGCTTCGGACGGCACGTTAAGCCGGGTCCAGCCAGATTCGTCCCATTCCACACTCGACCCGGCCACACTCGACCCGAATTTCTAAAATACGATAAGGTTTAGGTACTTTTGTTAAAATGTATGAAATGTACCGTCAGCCACAAGAGTTTAGCAACAAAAGTAACAATTTGTACTTTTAATTATTTATTTATCATTTTCTATAAACATTATTAGTAGGTAACACATGTTTTGAATTATAAACGTAATAAGTAATAATAAATATTGACAAAATAAATTTCATAGTAAAGATTATACGTAAGTGCAGGAAAGAGATGGATGCAGGCTATCCAAATCTTGACCATTGTTATCCATAACATTATTTCATGTAAGAGCTAAAACAATGAGAAGGGTAAACTACCTTTCTCTGTTACTGAGGTAAAACTTAGGCTAGTTATACTATTTTATAAAATAATAATAATTTTAGTCAACATATTTCTTAAATTTAAGTGATAATCACTTTATATGCAATCAATGAAGAAATCCATAAACATTTTATGTCGACTGTACTTTGAGATAAGGAAAAAAATACAAACAAAAATGAAACTTATCGAAATTATTGAATTCGGGTCGAGTGTGGCCGGGTCGAGTGTGGAATGGGACGAATCTGGCTGGACTCGTTAAGCCGTGGGTCCCAGTTGCTGCTTCGGCAGCAGTCGTTAAGCCTAGTCGGAGGCCTTCTGTCGGCTTGAAAACATCTGACAGTCGACAACCCTCTCAGCAGCTAGCTCACGCACTAGGCCAGCGTGGTGGACTAGGGCTAAACCCTTCCTTCATTGGAAGGAGACCCGTGCCCCAGCAGTGGGGACGTAATGGGTCTTGATGAACGCGGACTCGGGTGGGTGTGAGTATAATCCTAGTAGATGTATAGTAATGTATACAATGTGTTGTTTTTCGGACCCGACAAACTTTAAGGGTAGATTCTACGAGTGATTTCATCGAGAAAAAACCCCATATGTACGGTCAAATCTCAATATTCTAGAAATGGCGGCCATTTTAAAGTTTTAGATACTTAGTTTTTTCTTCTTCTTCACAAAAATCATATCTCGAGATATAAACGCTTTACGGACATGAAATAAAATGCTTTTATCCGCAAAAAGTCATCTCTATCCAATAAAAATATCCACATTTGAAATAATTTAAAAGCATCTAATCTAGATTTTGACAATAAAAATCAGCAAAAATTTACATTTACTTTAATTACTTTGAAAATAGCCCCCCTTTGATGATATTTTTATGTATTTTTTTTTAAGTATTTGAAATAAGCTAATTAATGATACCAAAACCGTATTTGTACGTCAAGGTAGTCAAGAATTCGGTATGTTAAGTAAATTTTTTTGAGGCTAATTCCAAAACCGTTTCGAGATATTATCTTCCTAAAAAGTGCCTCATTCTAAAAAAAATAAAACATTCAAGGATTCCGATTATTTTATAAAAAATTTAAATATAATTTGTCCTTCAAGGTTAAAGTTTCAAACAAAGAGAATAAAAATGTTCAATGTCACTTCCAACTTAAGAGAAGGCGGGGTAAACTCAATAGGGGTTTCCATACTAAAGTCAACAGGACTGAAATCAATCACACTTTTTACCGTTAAATTGGGCTAATTTTGTTAGTTTTTCTGTTAAATTTTGTCCGCCTGTGCTGGTTGTTTTGACCATATCTTGGTGATACCTAAATCGATTTGATATTGAAATATCTTATTTGAAAGCTTATAAGTTGACAATGTTTTTAAGCTAAAGTGCACAAAAAATTATCGTATGAAAATTCTTTTTAATTTAACTTATTTGTGTTTACGTTTTGAATATTTTTTTTAAATGTTTATCTATTTTAAGTCGAATAATGCACATTTGATTATTTTAATTAGTGTATTAAGGTGTTAATATTGCAAAACAACCAAAAAATATACAGTGTTATTTGCAAGTAGACCTGATCCTTTCAGGAGGTGATAGAGGAAGGCATTTCCAGTCGATTATACCCTATAATGAATTATCCGAAACTTAACCATTTCTAAGATATTTAATATTTAAAGATTTTTTGAATTTTTGCCAAAATTTCATGTTTAAAACCGAAAATAAAAAAACTAGCCATATTTCAATACTTTTTTTGTTTGTTTAGCATTAGTAACATCTTAATAAACTAATTAAAATAATCAAAAGTCGAATAATGCACATTTGATTGTTTTAATTAGTTTATTAAGATGTTACTAATGCTAAACAAACAAAAAAAGTATTGAAATATGGGTAGTTTTTTTTTTATTTTCGGTTTTAAACATTTCATTTGTCAAGATTTCGCACTTTTTAACCGACTTCAAAAAAAGGAGGAGGTTCTCAATTCGTCGGGATCTTTTTTTTATATAGGTATATTTTTTTATGTATGTTCACCGATTACTCCGCCGTTTATGGACCGATTTTGAAAATTCTTTTTTTGTTGTATTGAATTGAGCTCCCAGGTGGTCCCATTTTTTTTTCAGAATTTTAGTTAACCCCCAAGGGTTGGTAAAGGGGTAAAAACAGGGTATGAATTTCCATTTTGGGCACATATTAACCGATTCTAATGAAATTAAGAACGTAAATATAGTTCTTATAACAAAAAAATATGATGGTGACCTTGAGCTGATCTGATGATGGAAACGGAAGGCAGTCAGGGGAACTCCTCAACGGTATATAGCAACTACTTCGTGTTTAGGCTTGAATGATTCGTATTATTAGTAGGACTTTCTGGTATCATTTGCACCTTACTTTTGATTGAAAATTATTGCAAAAAAACTAAAAACTATAAAATAAAATAATAATTAAAAAAATTAAAAAACCGACTTCAAAAAAACCACTAAAATGTAAGAAATAATTTAAGGTTTACACAAATTCTACTCGTATGTAACAGTACAAATATACCTAAGCAGGAACTGTAATTTTTTGAAGTTGGTGCCATATTTCTTCAGATTACTTTGTCACTGCACCAACATCAAAAAAGAACAGTTCCTGCTTAGGTATATTTGTACTGTCACATACGAGTAGAATTTGTGTAAACCTTAAATTATTTCTTACATTTTAGTGGTTTTTTTGAAGTCGGTTTTTTAATTTTTTAAATTATTATTCTTTCACAACTTTATTTTCAAACAACGTTCACTACTATTATTGTTATTGACAGTTTTGACACTTACGATTGACAGGTAGAAAGTTCCACCGAGCAACTCCATATAAAATGTAAATATTCACAGAGTTACGATCTTTGTGACGTCAGCGGCTGCACGGTAGAATTAATGAACGAATGTCGTCATAAAGTCGCCGGAAGAGCCGATCTTTAATTTTTTTATTAAATTAACGAGAGCAGTAAAATAAAAAATATCTGGGGGCACGGCAGTGCCCCCACCAAGTCGAGCAAAGGAGCGGCACGGCCGTACCATCCTTTTCTCGAAGCAATTCACGCCATTTTCGACCCCTTCGTTGTGGATAAAACTAGAGGACTGAATTTTCACTAACCATGCAGGCATTGTAAAGAAACGGTATATTTCAAATTTCATTCAATTTGAACCAGTAGTTTAAGAATTATAACGGGTCAAAGTTTCTTAATTTTGTCACTCACTCACTCACCGATCATAAAAAATCTAAGGCACTTCTAGCAGACCTAGAAGCTTCAAATTTGGAATATAAGTAGTGTTTGGTGTATGAATCAAGGGAAAACTAAAATATTCGAGTATTTTTTTTATTTTGGTCCAGTTTTCTAGATAGGTACATAACTGCTTAAATAATAATAATCAATCACATATCTGGGGGCACGGCAGTGCCCCCACCAAGTAAATATAGGCGCACGGTAGTGCCCCTGCCAAATCGAGCAAAAAATTCCCGTCATGCAAATTAAATCCGCAAAGGATGGATTACCTACCTACGGACAAAGCACATCAGGCTACTAGTGCTACCACTTATAGTCAAATTTTCTTAATGTACAATGAACTTAGTGTATTGGAAACTAAGGTTGAAATTTAATTAGGGAAATTTGATGCAGTACGAAGTATCAAAGTTACGTTTATTCATTACGTAGCCAAAAATATTCTTTAATATTCTTGATTCTTACCTCAAGTTTGCGATTTATGTAGGTAGGTACCTACCAAACTAAGTTAACGCACCTACGTACCTAGAAGGTACCGAAAAGAAAAAAAAGTAGAACTGTCTACAAAATACCCTCCTACTTACCTACCCTCCTGACCTACCCTCATACTTGGATAACTACCGGTGACAGTTGACGTCATACTGACAGCTGAATTGACATTGACAACTATAATTGTCACATTGACAGCTTCCCCAGATAACCTGTCACGTATCAGTGTTGCCAGTACAAATAAACCTACCTAAAGTAAGGGAATATTTTACAAACACAGATCTGGTTACCTATATCATAATCATGATAACGAAATGCTCTTCCTGTAATATAATTATTAACGAAGTATTGGCATTTCTACAATGCAAAATTAATGTGATGGATGACAAAAGCCTCATCGACATATGCGCTACCCACAATACAGAAGACGAAATAACAGTAGCGAAAAAACTTCTATTTGATACGACCCAAACAAGTAAACGCCTCGTAAATAGGAAACAAGATAAAGCACGAAAGGACCTACAAGATATCATCACACAACTTAGAGAGGTTGAGCCTAATCGGGCACCGATATTTGTTGCACGAGAACTACACAAACTGCCTCCTGTAAATTTCGACCACGTAGACGTATCACGCCTACTGAAGGATATAGTTCATCTGACTCAGGAGGTCAATAATATCAAGAGAAACTATTCGACGGCAGCAGAAGTGGCTGAGCTTAGAAACGACATAACTTGTATTAGGTCGGGCCTTCCCTCTACACCAACCGGAATCAAGCACACACTGCTAGCCGCATCGCCTCCTCCCACACCAAAGAAAAGTATCCAATCGAAGAACGCATCCTCAACAAAAAGAGCCACCAACGCATGGGCTATTCCCTCCTGCCCTCTAAAGACTACCCCAACTAATAAAACCGATAAAAACAATCAAAACAGTAGTGCCTTACCATCAGGCCTGTCTTCATTGGCTGATCCAAGGACTCCAAGTGGCAGTTCTAACACAATTAGTAAGGAAATTAACTCTAACAGTGAGAATCAAGAAGAATTTATACTAGTTGAAAGGAAAAAGAAAGCAAAACATATATCTAAACCTAAACCTAAACAAAAAACGTTAAATATTCGCGGTACTGCTGTAAACTACTCAAACACTCTTAAAGTTGCTATTAATTCTGCTGAGGTGTACACATCTGGCTTTGACAAGAGCGTCACAACAGAAAATATCAAAAAACACCTTGTAGACACTGGACTAAGTGCACTGCAGGTTGAACTGCTGCCTGAAAGAGAAGGGTTTAATCACAACGCGTTCAAAATAACTGTCTCTAGCAACAGCATAAATAGCGTGCTAAACCAAGATCTTTGGCCACCCGGCATATCAGTCGGCATATATAAAGAACACGCGTACCTAGCGTATCAAACCAAAAGAAAACATCGTCCAATCCACAAACATGTTCATGTTTGTGGATTGGACTAAACTAAAAATTGTCACGATAAACTGCAAATCACTGCGAAGATCCAGTAAATTCATTGAGGAGCTCTGCTCGAACAATGATGTAGTGGCTTTGCAAGAAACGTGGCTCCTGCCTACAGATTTACATACGCTACAGAACATACATGACAGCTGTGATGCGATAGGCACCTCCGCCGTCGACACTAGCGCAGGCCCACTCGTCGGTCGCCCACATGGTGGAATCGCAATCCTATATAAGAAAACTTTAAAAGCAACAGCCAGTATACTGTGTGAAACACCCCGTCTAGCGGCAATTGAGCTGACTCTATCCAGTGAAAACAAGCTGCTTATAATCAACATTTATATGCCTACCTGTAAACAGGATAACTTTACGGAGTTCGTAGACTGTCTCAGCAAAATTCACGCCATAAAGGAGGAGAGTAACTGCAGCGACTGCCTTGTGATTGGGGATTTTAACGCAGACTCATCTACACAGTTTGGAAGAGAGCTCTTATCTTTCTGTACTGAATATAACTACGAGTGCGTCGATAGAACTATGCTACCTGCTGATACATACACCTTTGTCAGTGATGCACATGGCTCCGTCTCGTGGCTTGACCATTGTCTGATATCAGAGACAGTGAAGAAGAGCATAACAGACATATGTGTGGACTACGATGTGACATGGACTGACCATCGCCCAATACGTATAACACTTTTAATAAATAAACTGTCAAGGGTGTCAGTCGGCCCAGAGAACTCTCACACTAATCCCTGGGCATGGAGACCACGGGATAGAAACGATATTGTTAGGTACGGTAACCTGATGAATATATACCTACCACATGAAAAACATTGTGAAGAACCTAAAACGGCTGCAGAGATAAATGAGCTGTATGAACTTATTGTTACCACTATGCAAATTGCTGCTGCAGGTGCATTCAATAAAAATAAAAAACGCAATAAAAAATATAAATCTCAAGCGGGCTGGAGTGAACATGTTGCGGAATACTATGCTAAATCACGGGATGCTCTGAGAGAATGGCACTGCGGCGGGAGACCTGCTGCTGGCGAACTCACTGATAATAGACGACTAGCTCGGTCCAAGTTCAAAGAGGCGCTCAAGAAATGTCAACAAAATGAAGAGCAAAATAAGATGAATAGCATAGCAAAAAACTTCTACAACAAAAACTTCACTAACTTCTGGCAAAAAACAAATAAAATATGCAAGTCTCGAAGTTCAATTCCCTCCAATATCGATGGTGAAACTGACAAAAAAATAATAGCAAACTTGTTTATCAATAAGTTCACACACCCGCCACCGGCTACGCAAACCTATGCCCAGTCACTGCAGACTGCCTCTGCTGGAAGTGATATTACGTGTGAAAGGGATCAGCCCGGTGGTGATACAGCCAACAGTATTACGCCCAAGTTGCTTCAGAAAATTATGAGTAAAACTGCGAACGGAAAATCCCCGGGGCATGACGGGTTATCAATTGAACATCTGAAAACTCTTGGGCGCCCCTTGTGTGTCATCCTGTGTAACCTGTTTAGAGCGATAATAAAACTGGAACACTTACCAATTTCACTTACTCGGACAGTCGTAGTGCCCATATGCAAAGACAAACAGAAGGACATATCCAACTCCAACAACTACCGTCCGATTGCCCTCGCACCTATTATAGCACGACTGCTAGAAAAAGTGATTCACTCTCTATCTGAGAAATACCTCTATAGCAGTGATCATCAGATGGGGTTCAAGAGTAACTCGTCGACAACAACAGCTATATACGTAGTCAAGCAAATAGCTCATTACTGCAAGCACAGAAACACATCTGTTATAGCCTGCTACCTGGACCTTAGCAAGGCTTTCGACCGCGTCTCTCACACTCTGCTCTGGGATAAACTTCGCGAAAGAGGAATGCCGGAGATCCTTGTGAGGGTTCTAGTGAAATGGCACCAACAGCAGACGAACTCCGTGAGATGGAACGGCGAGTACTCCAAACCTGAAAAGCTGTACTGTGGGGTGAGACAGGGAGGATCCAGCTCTCCAGTGATGTTCAACGTGTACATGGATGAGCTGAGCAGCAGGCTGGCGAAGTCCGGTGTTGGCTGCTACATGGATGGACTATGTGTGAACCATGCAAGCTACGCAGATGACATGGTGCTCTTGGCGCCCTCGGTATCCGCCATGAGGCTTATGCTAAAAATCTGCGAAGACTATGCAGAATCACATAACATGTTGTACAACGCAAGCAAATCTGTGTATATGGTGTTCGAGTCCTCTAACACTCCTGCCGAAAATCCCCCCTTACATCTCAATGGGGCAGCTCTAGCAAAGGTCAGCCAAGTTAAATATCTCGGACACCTAATTGACGACAAGCTTCGCGACGAAGCCGACATCGAGAGACAGCGCCGGGCTATCAGCGTCAAAGCCAACATGCTGGCGCGCCGCTTCCAGCGCTGCAGCGTGGAGGTGAAGCGCCTGCTGTTCACCACGTTCTGCTACAACCTGTACACGGCTGAGCTCTGGTGCCACTATACGAAGGCAGCATACAACCGAATCCGCGTGCAGTACAACAATGCATGGCGGATACTGCACCGCCTGCCCCCCTGGTGCAGCGCGTCAGAGATGTTCGTGGCCGGGCGCGTGCACGGCTGGGCGGCGCTTATGCGCCACACCACGGCGGGCGCGGCGGAGCGCCTGCGCCGGTCCTGCAACACCGTGGTGCGCGCGGCCGGCAGCTGGCAGGCGAGCCCCGTCCATGCAGTCTGGAGGCGACTACATACACACTCACCTTGACTGACAACTTTTTAATTATTGTGTGATAAATGCATGTAAAATAATGTGTAATATGAAATGAATTATGACTGTATTTGAAGGTAAAATGTAAATTAATTTTATATAATTTATTAGTAATCTTGCTTTATAAATAATTATTAATGTTAATGTTATTTAATCAAAAATATGGGTTGTGACCTGGAATAAATAAATTTATTATTATTAAAATACAAAAAGAAATGAGATTCCATCAAAAACAATACTTGTCAAAAAAACCAAGTCTCGTAACTCAGTTGTTCGTTCGCATGGAAACACGTGTTAATTAAATTATTTAGTGCGATGACCAATGTCAATATCCTAACTAATATTATAAACTAATATTATAAATGCGAAAGTAACTGTGTCTGTCTGTCTGTCTGTCTGTCTGTCTGTCTGTCTGTCTGTTACTCTTTCACGCCAAAACTACTGAACGGATTTGGATGAAATTTGGTATACATACGGTCTAGACCCTGGGAAAGAACATAGGCTACTTTTTATCCCGGAATTCCCACGGGAAAACTTTTTAAGGCGAAGCGAAGCGCGCGGGGAACAGCTAGTATTTATATAAAATATTAAAGATTTTAAGATTGAGATGGTTCTACCTTTTTTGGCATAAGATTTATTTGCCTAATCTCGTATTGCATAGTAACGTTTGGTCAAAGTCTCGTTACGCCGAAAATCGTATGGCATAAATCTCGTTTAGTAAAAAGTTATTTCGCATAACATTGTTTAGCCTAATAATGGTATGGCCAAATCTTGAATAGCCTAATAATGCTATGGCATAGGTTTATACAAAGTAATAATATTCGTTTGGCTTTTAACTTTGACGGAGCGTCTCCCTACATAGCGCAAACTGGTGCCTTGTATTATTTCCGCTGTTTGGAAAACGCTCCGCTCCGCTTCGCTGCGCTCCGCTTTGGTTTTGATGAACATGTGCACCTAACACGCTCCTCCTCGCTTTGCTCGTCGTCGCACCTATTTTTAGGTTTCGATCTCATGGGGTTTGTAATTTGTAATAATTATATTGGTCGTTAACTTTCGATTTTTGATCATACAATATCATGATTTTCGGGATGTAGGAGAAAAATACCACAATTTGTACATTTACTACATACTTAATATATTATTTATTAAGATAACATTAAGAGAAACAAGATTATACATAGGTATTGACGAACATAAATTTGAGCAAACGAAACATAGGTGTTTAAAGATTGTGCCTAAAGAGTTTTAGACGAAACGAGCCTTATGCCACATAAGTCTTGGCAAAGTGATGGTTCGGCCAAAAAAGTTTAGACCATACGAGTTATGCGAAATGAGTTTTGGTCAATAAAGATTATGCGAGATGAGCGGAACCCGATTGGGTTCTACCTTTTTTGGCATAAGATTTTTTTGCCTAATCTCGTATTGCATAGTAACGTTTGGTCAAAGTCTCGTTACGCCGAAAATCGTATGGCATAAATATCGTTTAGTTAAAAGTTATTTCGCATAACATTGTTTAGCCTAATAATGGTATGGCCAAATCTTGAATAGCCTAATAATGCTATGGCATTGGTTTATACAAAGTAATAATATTCGTTTGGCTTTAACTTTGACGGAGCGTCTCCCTACATAACGCAAACTGAGGCGCGAGCATAGGATTCGATACTATTTTCGAATCTACACGAAGGGTCGCTTTTACCAAACGCTAAACGTATTTAAATCAAATTTTAAATACATTTTGTACTAACTGACAGACGTATGACAGGCTACTAAATACGTTTAGAGTTTGGTGAAATTCCACCTAACATGGAAAAAACAAATGCCACTTTTGGAACTAACAAATTTGCCTTACATTTTGACAGTGATGTAGTGTGGCAACACTTCCCCCTACCAATAAACGTCATTCTAACATCAGACTTGGCTTTGATTGCGCGCGTCCTTACATGGCGACCGTGCCAGCCGGCCTGCCTCCGTGGCAGTGCCGGCGGACCGTAATATAAATTAAATGAATAATAAACTCTAAATTGTGAAAGTGGTGAAAAATGGACTAATTAGATATAAACTTGTTTAATCGATAAATATGGATAATCAAAAATATATAATAATAAATACATAAGTAAAAATACAGAAAAAAATAAACATACATAAGTACCTAATTTTATAAAAATAAATTTAAAAACGAAAATGGATCTATAAAAATAAATAAAAATGGATGGCGCCGGGAGACAAATTGGCTGCTGAGGAGAAGGCGCTGGGAGTGTGCGAGTCGGGTAGCAGAGGATGTCCTCCGAGCTACAGCTGCGAGGCTGGAGGAGGATGCTGCTGCCTGATGCCGCCCAGAGGGACGCGTGGAGCTGGACGCGCCCACAGTTGGACCCCCGCATGTTCTACCGCCGCGCCACCCAGATGAGAAATTTATATTCTTTCGGAACATTACTTAGAAATTCAGGTTTGCAAATTATTTAAATTCTTTTTTTTGAGTTGATTTACATTTTTTCAGTGAAATTCGTTAAATTCGTAAAGTTATTGTTGTCAAAATATAAGTAAAGTATTTTTGTAATTTTATGTAGAAGATGAATACATAAATATTTCAGTAAGAATAAATAGTATTCGAATGCTTAAATAGTAATTCAGTTCTAAAGTATTAATATTAGTAATTCAGTTATAAATTGTTGCATGTTTATTTTCTTTGGGAAGTGTAATTAGTTTAATGACGCTTGTTGACGACTAGGTATTTCATCAGCTGAATGTAGTAAGTAAATTTATTAGAAATCATACATATATCGTACGTGTCGATACTTATTTTCAATATTTTAATGTTATAATACATAATAGTATATTTCATATCAGGATATTTTATTTTACAGGTTTAGAGTACCTACTTGCAAAATTACATAAAATTACCAAAAAATAAAATATATAATAATAGAAAATCTTACCTTAATATCTTTTATAATTTGTTCAAAAATATTTTTTAATTTAAAATGTCTTAATTCCGTCAAAGTACTATTCAAATTTCAAAATTAAACTGCTAACCTAATCAAATTACAATAAATTAAATTATATACTTAAATAGGTAATTATTGATACATTTTTGTTTAAAAAATAAATATCCAAATTACAAATTCAATGCATTGCACAATTTTCTATTGTATTAATCACTTAATTAAAAATATTCTTTGGTACTATAAAAACACACCTTGACTAGCTACCTATATTAAATTAATTATTTGCATTTAAAAATTAAACTGCTATTCATTTATTAAATCACATAATTTTATAGATACGAAGATAAGAAATAATAAATAAATTATTTTATTGCACTTAATTTACAATTATTAATACATAATTAAATAAAAAGTAAAATAGAAAAAAAATATCAATTAATTAAATAATCCACCAAGAGCCAGATATTGCCCAAATGTAATAAATAGTATGGAGGTAAATACCTCATGTACCTACATATATAATTCAATAAATACAAATTTAAACATTTTTACTTGTGATAGTAAACCAATAAAATAATTATAATCTTTACAGTATAATAAAAAAAAAACCGTAATATAATGGTATCTTTCTTGTACCTTACAGAATCGCATTCATAAAGAGATATTTTATATGTCATAGTTTCGTAACGCTAAAACCGATAATATATTTTTCCCATTTAGCTCATTATCTTAAACTAATATCCCATAGAAAACATAGCAATAAGTCTATTATACCTGTAACGAGCCGTTACCAAACCATCCACCGCACCTACCCACATACCGAAGCCACAAGAGCGCCCGCAAGTCGAGGTGGGGCACCACACAGACGACTCCGGAGAATACAAGGGGCGCGGGGCGACCCGCCTATAAATAACCGCGAGCCGGCCGTCCGACCACCATTCGTCACCTCCTGCTCCGACGAGTGACCAGTCCGCTCCCGAGATCCTTCCCCGCACCTATATCTATCTTAAGTATCTATTCACGCATACTAAGCTCACAACACCGTCCTCCCTACGCTGTGGGTCGCCTACTAGCGGATCGAGGTTCCCCGGAATACACGGACGCCTGGGTCGCCTAGTTGAAAGCGGCCGTGTACCGAACTATACAATCGCTGAACACACACCGGCCCTCAGCCACACTTTCTTATCAACACAAGTACACTCCACAAATCCTGGAACAAATCGACACGCACCACCAGTATTCGCCCGACCTCCTGTACCCTATATTCCTTCCCCTTATTAAGATACATAGAAACGTCCGCGTAGGCCCCTTCAGGGCCCGATCAATATAAATATCGATAACCGTCATAAGTATTTGTGCATTTGTGTAGTGTGTTAATATTAAGTACATAAGCTGTAAGTACCCTAGATATATAAGTTAACCTGGTTGTAAATAAAGCGGGTCCAGTGCCGCCTGAATTGTGTTACACTAATTAATCGGCATTATTAATTCTCACCCCGTACACCTACCGAGGTTATTTCCCTCCAGGGGCCTCAGGATCAAGATCAGGATAGTTAGGACCGCTTCACGGTCATTGTTGATCCCCCAGGCGACCAGGCACTCCTTCAGAGGCCGGCGTCAAGCTGAGCTAGTCTAAAACCGCTTCCCGGTACATATTAATTGAGAGTTATTAGGTAGGTACCAGCCCTAAGCACTAGGGACGTTAGTCATAAGGGTAAGTATCACATTACAATATAGCACCCAACCCCTACTCTCGGGGGAGGCCAGGCAGGTCGATTCGCCCAGGGGTCGCTCCCCGGTGATCCAGACCAGCTCCTGCTGAGCTGCTACATTACATACCTATTCTTATAAACACGTATCAAAGTTCAATTACAGATTTGGAGCGATGCTTAGTTTATTCTTCGAATCCATATAACAAAAACATACTTCTCACAAAAATGGTCACACGCTCGACAGATATCGTATTTCGATCCGCCGCGCATGCAGTGAGGAATCTGATGATCATGCATATTGGGAAACCATGTCATGTCACGATGCAACATTTAAGCTATAGTTATAACAAGTCTAAAATAAAGTTATTATTTTTGGATGAAACTACGTTTAGAATATCATTCATTGGAAGTATAAAGCAGAATCACGAAATATGCAGTAGTCAAAAATTCAACGCGTTAGATAATTAAATACATAATAAAAATAAAAACTCATGATAAAAATAAATACTTACGTACAGTTAGATTCAGAGAAACCTGACCACCTGTAATTTTTTCACTAAATTAAAATAATGTAATGCCCGAACCATATTGATAAATCGAATATTAAAATATATCTCAACAGTATAATGAAGTTCCAGTATCATCATAATATTCAATACGAATTATTAAAATGTACAGTATCTCGAAAAGACACGTACGTCACTACAGAATATAGATAAATAAATAATAAATAAATTTAGTAAACTAATAAAAATATAACTACGTACCAGATTTAGATTACGAAAAATTATTTTGAAAAATAGTTACTGATTTTAAACTTAGGTACCCATAAATAAAAATTGTAAAGTTTGGAATGTAAAGAATTAAAATACATTAATAATATTAGATGTTGTTACGTAAACATAATGGTTTAAAAAGAAAACAAAATCGTAATAGGAGAAAGATAAGTAAAATGTGAGTATAAAGTTTATTTTGCGAGCAAAGACACGGCTAGATGTAGTATTAAAGATCTTTTTGTCGTTCCAAGAAATGATGATTAGGTACGAATCGTCTTGTCGTCGTCGTATGTAGATAAGCGAAGGGTTTAGGTATCGATGTTTAAGTATAAAGATTGTTTAGTACTCTTTTGAGACTAGGAATTGACAAGTATAGTTTAATTGAATGAAGATGTATGAATTATGGTGAAAATGGTTATGAGTAAGCTATATAGAATATTAGGTAACGTTTGAGAAGTAAAGTAGCTCTATACGCGTAAGAGCAGTGTATGGTTGAGGATACTTTGGTCTCTAAGACGTTGATAAACAATTGGACTGATCACCCAAGCGTTAACAATATTTTATTGGCCGAAGGATTCTAAAGGACATGAGTAATATATAGAAGGTAATACGAGTAAGGGACATACAGAGCGCAATTACCAAGATAATTAGCGATTACGTATGGTCAGAGGACTTATAAAAATAAAAAGTATATAGCAAAGTCATCGAAGGTACATATGGTAGGGTACAACAAGGTGTCACGTCCTTATTTCTGATCATAGTGCGGTCGAGAACCCTCCGTGAAGAATTTTGGAATTGCCTAAGAGTAGAGCTAGTTTAAATGTGCCCTTGTAATATTTATGGAATATGTGTTTTATATTATAATTATTATAGAGTCGACTCTCGTTGTTTAGCGTACCCTACAGATAAATATATAAATAAATAATAATAAGACCAGGCCTGGCCCACCAAAGAGTGGAAATAATTATATGTACCTTTTCGTAAATGTGTATGTGTGAAATTAAATGAATTATAAATAATAAAATAAAAGATGACTTTGAAAATAAAAGGATATGAATGATGAAATATATACGCAAAATAAATGAAATAAAGTAGGTATAAATAAATGAATAAAGGTAATTTTGAAAATAAATGAATATGAATGATGAGAAATATACGCAAAAATAAATAAAATATAGTAAATGTCTAAATAAATATATAAAAAAAGAAATATCTATAGAAATAAAAAAAATATAATGGTTAAATTAATAACTTACGTCAGTTTGGTAAAAAAAAAAGGAGACAAGAGAAAGTTTTAATCATGATGTAGTAAAGAAATCATATAGGTATAAACTAATAATTTACATTTAAATATATTTACTAGTACAATCAAGGACAAATCCTTCTATAATCATTAAATAATTTTGAATTTTAGTTGGACACAATTTGTGTTAAATGAGTTTCTTGTAGAGCAAGTATGTACTGAGTTTTAATAATATTGAAACTAAATAACTTGAAATAATTAATATAAATACTTATTGAAATTTTAATATTAAATCTAAAAATATGTTTGGAGTATACATTTTAAGGGTACCTATACAGCTATATAGATGTAATAAAAATACAATATTTTTAAATAATAGGTAAATACATTTATGTTTGGGTAATCAATTACCTATCAACAAGCGAGTCGTCAACAATGCGTCAACATTACGTTATAAGTAGTTCTAAGTTACAAATGTATAATCATTCGTATATTTTATATATTCTTAATTAGATGATGTTTTAAGCTGTGCTTGCTTCTGATTATGACTTCCTTCATTCAACATGATGAATATCTAATAATAATAACATACATATTTTTAAATATTTTTCATTTATTGGTTTCAAATGTCATACGAAAATAGGTACTGTTGAGGTACTGTGTATTACCTAATTTGAGTTGTTAAAAGATAAAGTAGCAGATAAATATTTGACTACGAAAGTAGTACAAACTTAATCATCCTATAGTGCCTAAGTACATATCTATAGATAAAATATATTAAAGTAATCAATATATTAAAAAAAAAAAAAAAAACTTATGATGTCAAGATTGTCAAGTATAGGTAAAATTGTTTTGTGCCTTCAGTGCTACAAAAACCGAACTTCTCTATCTTTATTATTATAAATTTTAGGTTTTCTGAATATTATACAATTCATAAGTAATTATTTCTGTATAAGCAATAGATATTAGTTACCTTGGTGAAAGAACGAAATTTAAATTAAACTTGGTATGCATTAGGATATAAATAACTAAAATTGTATTCAAAATAAAATATTCATCCTCAGAAAATTATACTATACTTGTTACTGCATACTTAAATTCATTATAATATTATGTAAACTTTTAGCAAAATTATAGTTTCTTGTTGTTTTGGCTCTATATAATGGTATACCTACTATAAAATATTTTAAATTACCACGGTGTTATCGATATGTATGAAATCATAGTTATTTTGGTAATAATATTGTATTATGTAGTCTGAGCCTATCTGAAACCTAGTTAAACATTGTGAGATATGGCGTTTCGACTTTCTCCGTGTTCGGCATCATAAGGGTCACAGTGACAGTTAAATAAAGTCCATTTTTCTCTCCACCTTTAGTTTGCAAGGTGCGGGTGCCTATATAAATAGAGTGAGTCGCCCGCGCGCCTCAGTTGGTTTTTGATTTTTGAAGTGAACACTTCGGCAAAATGGCTCAATGTAGCCACGGTTCTCGTCGGCTTCGCTCCGACGGGGAAAAATATAATATTGAATTTGCGGAGTCCTCGCTGCCGGGAGCTGTAGCGTGATGCGGACCAGGCGGCGTGGGGCCTGCCGGCTGCTGCGCACGCAGCCATTGCTGAGGATTTCGCAACGAAGGTTTGAGTTGATAAGCCGTGAGTAAAATGCTATTATTTACTGCTTTTAAAAGCTCAGCCACTGGTCATAATGCTCCGGCGCTTGGGGTTTTTATCCCACGCAGTAGGGTCCGATTCAATAGTCGTGGTGATGATTGATCACATATTCCGGTCCTACTAGTGGCGCTTGAGCTAGATACTTACATTAATGACCGCTTTTAGTAAAGCATATGTTAATTTTATACAGGAAAAAATTATAAAAATATATTTTTCTACCCTCAATTTCTAATATTTTTAGAAAACAGTTGATAAAAACTTTGCTATTACAATAATGCACTTGATTATAGCTTATGTAAGGCTTTACAAACAGGAGCTTTCCAGGACCATCATAGGATTTTTTTACAGGAAGCACGTGGCTCCGAGTTTCAGTATGTTGGGACATTGTGGCATGTGCGGCGAGTAATGTGATCCGCCGGTACCTACCCGCTGAGGGTAGGCAGGCCGATTCGGTGAAATTGAAGTTTCGTGTAACCTGCACCCGGCCCTGTGCTCCCGCGCTGGCCGCCGTCTCGTGGCACCTGCATCGCAGCGTACACCCGGCCCTGCGCTCCTGCCCTGGCCACCGGTTCGTGCCACCTGCATCGCAGCATACACCCGGCCCTGTGCTCCTGCGCTGGCCGCCGTCTCGTGCCACCTGCATCGCAGCGTACACCCGGTCCTGGCCCTGGCCACCGGTTTGTGGTACCTGCATCGCTGCATAGACCCAGCCATGCACTCCTGCCCTGGCGGCTGTACACCCGGTCCTGGCCCTGGCCACCGTTTTGTGCCATCTGCATCGCAGTGTACACCCGGTCCTGGCCCTGGCCACCGGTTTGTGCTACCTGCATCGCTGCATAGACCCAGCCATGCACTCCTGCCCTGGCGGCTGTGTTGTTCCACCTGCATCGCTGCGCACACCTGGCACTCCTGTTCTGGTTGCCAGATCCAAACGCCCCCTGTCTGGGAAGAGATTTTATGCTCAGCGGAAACGCCTGCACTATTGCTAGCACGGTCATCATCGTCATCAGCCATCATTATGAGTGACTTATCTAGAAGGTATCGAGTAACGTGCGCTATTCATCAGTGATTTTGGCATATGCAGACGAACGTTTACTGCCAAGGTTGGTCATGTTAGCCATACAAGGGCACACCAACGAAGCCTGAGTAACCACCTGCAGTCGCCGTAGCCACATCGGCATGGAGGACGACAAATCGGGTAACGTGCACCGCTTCTAAAAGTGTTATAGCACTTCAATTTGATGCCTCCGCTGAGGTATCCTGTTAAAGCAGCTTTCTTCTGAACTGCCCAAAGTGACCTGTAGACTGCTCCTGGGGATAGTTGTGCAATCAATTTTTTTTTTTTTTTATTTCATTTCGATGTCTCTTCTGAAGAAACTGTCTAATGCAGCTTTTGTTCTAAACTGCCTAAAGATCATTGGACTGCTCATGGGAATGGTGACGCACGGTAAGTACAGGAGCGTTACTCTATACTGATGAGAAACGAACGAACGAGAGCTGTCGTTCAATCGGCACGTTTAATACATACAAACAGATAGAGCGGCTCGCGCCGCAGTGCACTGAAAGTTCGTTTTTCGTCATATAAAGTGACCCCCCAGACACTATCTTTAAGTGTCATGACACATCGGCAGATTCCAGCTTTGAGTCTTTTCTTTTCTCGGCTGTGAGCAAAGTGAATCCCACCGGCGAGTGTTCAACCTAAAAGCACTGAGCTAATTCCTGATTTCGTGAAAGTCGCTGTTGCTATACCATACCGCTTCTCAAGTTACCGAACTTATTATGATCCTACTGTCGGGTGATCATGATCAGAGTGTCATCGCGGTTTCTGAGTGGCACCACATTAGCTGTCTTCCTTATGTCCCAGTGGATTGTGAGTGTGTATCCGAGCTCTTTGTTGAAAAATGCGTGAACCTCCTACGCAGCAGCTGTCTACTATATAGTTGTGTATCGAATAAATCGAGTAACGGTGCTCTTGCACGAGACGACTACCTTTTGGTAAAATTATAACTTCCACTATTCTGGGAACATGCATATACCTACTGTGTACTGTGTATCACATCACGAGTAGCCGCAGCCTTACTCAAATTACTGGGCTAGATAATAAACAATGGCAGTCGTCATTAAATTTCTATGAATTCATCATTTGGAGCACAATTCAAAGGATGAAAGTACCTATTCATGCCTAAACGGCTTCTCAATGAAAATGTATTTTTAATTCGATTCTGGCGCAAACGTTTCATAACTATTTTTCAACACTGTATCTGCTGAAACTTCTTAGACTGACTGGTGCAGACGTGCCGTTTTCACAATTCCATTTTGAGTAATCCTCAACTTTTTTATGGATCTTTCAGTTAGTTACGTAACTAGTTACCAAATAAAATGTTTGTACTCGCATCTGATTGGAGCTCTCTGGTATATATATCTACTAAGCTAGTACAGAGTTATAACCGGGCAGTGGTGACGTGGCGTCGTGGTAGCTGCTTGATTTATTAGAGTTTGCTGAAAACTTTCAAAATAAGTAATAATTATTAGTCATAACTCTTCGCAGTTCTTTCAGAATGCAATATCAGGTCGCTGAAGTAGGTAACCTTCCTTAGCTGGGTATCAACAACAAGCCTTTTTGTTTTGAAGAATGTCATAGTTATTCACCGTTCCACTGTCATATCGATGTCCAAGGACTTTTTCTTTGGTATAGCTTACTACCTAAGTTTACCTATAGATAGCCGCAAGTTATCTGCTGTTGGCGAACTGTCAGTTCTGATTGATAAGTCAGGCTCGAGGTGGCTCGTCCAACTGTCCATGTTCCCGCCACCATGATTGTTGCTTCCACAGATTAGAGAGTCTATGTTGGCTGTCGTTGCATCAGGTCTGATCAGGTACAACTAACATCTTTACGTACCATCTTTATTTAATCGAGCTATTTTATTTTGTGTTGTCTTGGTTAACTTAATGGTTTTAAAATTTAACCTACAACAATGTAAGTAGGTACCTAGTGTACCTACTTACGTACCTTTGAAGTTGCAACAAGGCGAAGCCTAAATTAAGGTTTTGGCCGGGACCTACCCTTAGTGTTGACGAACATACCTAAAGGTGACCTTGTTAATGTTTTTCATATGAAGTACTGAACATTTTACTTATCCTGGTGGCATGACTGATCATTTACTTACCCAGTTAAGACATGTTAGCCGGGTTTCATTTATCAACTATTATAATTGTTATTGTTGTGTTAATCAATCTTTATTAATTGATGTCATCTACCAAGGAATGCTGCCAGAGCTCATAATATTCACACCATGATGATACAGAATGATAGTAGCCCACAAAATCGGTGCAAAGGCTTATAAAATAACTTTCCTTCCTAGTAGGACTGCGCAGGAACTCGTTAACCGCCGAGTTAGTTAGAATACAAAATTAGACTGTGTGTTACTTGTCAATCTAGAATATGAATATGGTGACCTGCATCGTGTTTTGAAAAACTGAATACTTAGTTATCCGCCAGTGTCACAGCCTTCATCTAATCTTTTCCAGTAGCTGATGAGGCTGAGATATTTAGTAAAATTATCTTCCCTTCAAGCACCACTCCTCGTTCCAAGGACTAGATGCCGCGCCAGGTGTTGCAGGTCGTGTCGTCGTACGGGGCTGACTGAGCAGGTCCACGAGGCTCCAGGGTCGGCTGCTGCATTTCTGAGGTCAGTCCAGAATTACATACCCTAGTCAGCATGTGCTGACCTGAGCCCCAGCGGCCTGGATCGATATTCTACATTTTACAGCTTTTAAATATTGTTGCAAAGTATTTCACTGGTTCCATCCATTCGGCTAGTGTATGTTAAAAATATTGCCTTGACAATAACAAGATTTTGATTAATAATTACTTATAAGTATTGCTTTCGAAGAGGCACTGTGTGTATCCATATGTATAATACCTACCTATATGAATAGGTACATACCTTCCATAACTTTCTGACAAGTCAGGAATAATAAGGAAGTACTTAAGTCTTATGTATACTTATACCTTTCTTTTTAGTATATCTACTACCTAGAAATCTATGCATTATAAATTTATAGATTCAAATATTTATCTACTGATATACTCATCAGTAGCTTATGGGTCACAGTTGGTTTTCTCTCCACCATGCGATAATAAACACATCTCACAATGTTTAACTAGGTTTCAGATAGGCTCAGACTACATAATAGACCCATTTTTCCTGAAATAAAAATGACATATTATGTATCTAGCCTATCTGAAACCTAGTCATTTCTGCATGGTGATATTACAACTGAGGCGCGCGGGCGACTCACTCTATTTATATAGGCACCCGCACCTTGCAAACTAAAGGTGGAGAGAAAAATGGACTTTATTTAACTGTCACTGTGACCCTTATGATGCCGAACACGGAGAAAGTCGAAACGCCATATCTCACAATGTTTAACTAGGTTTCAGATAGGATAGATACATAATATGTCATTTTTATTTCAGGAAAAATGGGTCTATTAACTTGTACACTATAAATATAACTAAAATTATCTTGACGTTATTCACACTTAAATGCATCATATATATAAATTCAAATTCAAATTCAAATTCAAATGGTTTAATCGACGTAAAATTTTACAATTATTTGTCGATAGTCATCTACCACCATTTCACAAAGGCCCCGTCATTGAGAAGGAAAGAAATGGCGAACATTATAATTACTGCGGCGGTGACATTATACTTTTAATAACCTTTAATGTTTAAGTAAAAAAAAAAAAGTTTTGTTGTCAATGATGTGATTTTTTTTGTGTTCAATATAAATTTCAAAACCACTTATTAAGCCATGAATATTGCTGTAAGTAAATTTAACCATAACCATGTTTGTCTATGTATATTATTTTAAATTTGGTTTTTTTTCACAAGACTTAAGTAGAACAAATTTTTAAATAGAAAATTAAAAAATGATTTATGTAACATTTTTTTTTCGAAAAGGGGGAAGGTGTAGTGTGGCAACACTTCCCCCTACCAATAAACGTCATTCTAACATCAGACTTGGCTTTGATTGCGCGCGTCCTTACAGTGACATTTGACGATACGCAACGTAAACGGAGGTTTCGAATCCTGTGCTCGGGCAACTGGTGACTTGTATTGTTCCCGCTTTTTGGAAAACGCTCCGCTCCGCTTCGCTGCGCTCCGCTTTGGTTTTGATGAACATGTGCACCTAACACGCTCCTCCTCGCTTTGCTCGTCGTCGCACCTATTTTTAGGTTTCGATCTCATGGGGATTGTAATAATTATATTGGTCGTTAACTTTCGATTTTTTGATCATACAATATCGTGATTTTCGGGATGTAGGAGAAAAATACCACAATTTGTACATTTACTACATACTTAATATATGAATATTACCCTGGAAAAAGTTTATTTAAATTAAACATTATGAAGTTATTATTAAAATAAAATATTAAGTACTTATTATTTAACTAAACTATCTATATATTTTACAAATAAAAATGATAATAATATAAAATACTTATAACTGGCCTGGAAATATTCTACCCTTAATAAACAGGAGTTTATCAAAGGTAGAATATTTCTTTTAGTTCGCTGCCGTCGCCCGGGATGGTTCCGAGGAGGCTGGCAGCGTTCCCTCTCTGTATAGCCAGGCTGATGCGCTGGCTGAGATAGCTGCCAGCCCTCTGGTCCCTTGATACCTCGACCAGGCGCGACGAAAGTTCTTTTACTAATCGTCGCGCTTCGGGTCCCCACGGCCCCAGGGTCTCAACCCCAAACGGCACAAATATGTAGCTGTCAGACAGACCGTTGTATTTGCGCCGTTTGAGGTTTTCTGCAGCAGCCGCCGCCGTGCCCGCCGCCGCGGCACTACCCTGGATGTGGGAGGGGGCCACTGTGTCGGTGCAGGTGGCGTCCCAGACAAGGCATTTCCCGTACTTCCAGGGCATTACGGTCATACCGTCGGGCCTCTTCCCGTCGTCTCTCGCCAGGCCGGTTGGCTCCAGAATTTAATAATTTAATAATTTAATATATTATTTATTAAGATAACATTAGGAGAAACAAGATTATACATAGGTATAGACGAACATAAATTTGAGCAAACGAAACTTAGGTGTTTAAAGATTGTGCCTAAAGAGTTTTAGACGAAACGAGCCTTATGCCACATAAGTCTTGGCAAAGTGATGGTTCGGCCAAAAAAGTTTAGACCATACGAGTTATGCGAAATGAGTTTTGGTCAATAAAGATTGTGCCAGATGAGCGGAACCCTGCATTGTGACAGCCAAGCGAGACGCTCGGGTCCGCCGGGCCCCCACACTTGTTGGGCGCTCCCGGGCCCCAACACGTGTTGGCCGCTGGCCCTTGCGCATAAAAATCCTTTGTTTCGCGTTGCGATTTGTTTATAAGTAACCGTTGTTCGAAAGGGATTGAGTCTTTATTAGTATCCATAATAAGTGATCTCTTATTTATTGAAAAAGTTTTGCAATGTGTACTAGAACTAGAGTGTAACATTACCTCTTGCCTTGTACCAATATAGTCATTTAATTAAAGTGTGCGGTTCTACTGTGTGAGTGAAGTGTATAATTATAGTGTGACGCAGCCACTTTACAGGCGTGATAGAAGTTCGCCATCCGCCACCGTCAAACTTGGGTCTTGGGTGTTGATATTTATCTTTAATATGTATCTATCTATGTATTTGTGTAGATATATCAGCTGTCTGATACCCATAACACAGGCTCTGCCTAGCTTGGGGTCGGATGGCCGTGTGTGAGATGTCCCCACATATTATTATTATATTATACCTTAAAGCAACAATCGTCGCGAGAATCTGGTGAGAGAATTCCAATCCTGATCTATAGAGACCGGCTGACGCTGCTTCAGAAATACCACCTATCCGCACCACCGTAGTTTGACCATCTAAACTAAACCCTCAAGGCACCTGACAGAAAGCAATCAGTATACTTTATCATCCTTCATAATACTACATTTGAAATTAAAAACCTTTTATCTCTATGTCCTGAACGATAGTGGTGGTTACTTCAACTAAGCAAACGTGGTGATTAATGCAATTTTTTGAATAGGGTTAAAATAATCTAATATTGCTTTAATTTAACCTTGTACCTACTTATCCAAAGATCCATCATCAAGTCCATCCGCGGCAAGGACGGCGTCTCCAGGATGGCCGACATCCAGACTGCGCCGGGAGTGCTGCGGCGAGCATACACGAGCATATTATTATGCCCACTCGTCGAGGAAGACGCGAGTCAGGTGTAACACATTGGAACAACACTTCCAAGGCGGGGGGGATGTTCGGGCCAAAATAAACCGGAACAGCGCCATCTAGTGGCAAGCCTGGTACTACTACAAATACTGCCACCTGATTGGATGTAGATGGCGTGAAGCATTATCACTGTGATTGGTTGAATTGTTCCCTACCCCAATCCCTCGAATCTTGTAAATTGTAACTGTCTTATTTTAATTAATATACAATATATCAGTATCACAAAGCGGTCGTTCCTTATTTCTAAACCAAAAATATAGGACAAATTCAATAGTCAAATTAGGCCGCTACACACAGTATCCAGCAGAATATCACCAAATAAATTTACCTTTAGTCAACAATAAAAAACTCAAATTTCTTTATTGCTTGAACAGTGTACCTAATATCTGTTATATTTTGAAAATGTTTAATAATGAAACCAGTGCGAATCCAAAAATATCTAGCACGACACCCCCACCAACCAGCAAAATACCAACGAATAAATTGAACTCTAGTTGTAAATAAAATTAAAATATCCATGATATATGTATTAGGGCATGCAATACCGCAATAGGGTGTTAGGGACAAAATTCACGCTTTTTTCAATACCGGAATCGGACTTTTTAGGCTATAATAAAGCGATTAAGATATAGTATTCCTATGTACTGTGAAAGCGCACTTGTTTCCAACCGTTTGATGCAGTTTTCGGCCGTTTGATATCTACTGTTGTCCATGCGTAAACGGACACTGGATGTAAAAAAAAGAATTTATTGTAAAATTTAAACTAATACTCAATTCTCGTAAAAATCTATTATGTAGTCTGAGCCTATCTGAAACCTAGTTAAACATTGTGAGAGATATGGCGTTTCGACTTTCTCCGTATTCGGCATCATAAGGGTCACAGTGACAGTTAAATAAAGTCCATTTTTCTCTCCACCTTTAATTTGCAAGGTGCGGGTGCCTATATAAATAGAGTGAGTCGCCCGCGCGCCTCAGTTGGTTTTTGATTTTTGAAGTGAACACTTCGGCAAAATGGCTCAATGTAGCCACGGTTCTCGTCGGCTTCGCTCCGACGGGGAAAAATATAATATTGAATTTGCGGAGTCCTCGCTGCCGGGAGCTGTAGCTGTAGCTGCTTGATGCGGACCAGGCGGCGCGGGGCCTGCCGGCTGCTGCGCACGCAGCCATTGCTGAGGATTTCGCAACGAAGGTTTGAGTTGATAAGCCGTGAGTAAAATGCTATTATTTACTGCTTTTAAAAGCTCAGCCACTGGTCATAATGCTCCGGCGCTTGGGGTGTTTATCCCACGCAGTAGGGTCCGATTCAATACTCGTGGTGATGATTGATCACATATTCCGGTCCTACTAGTGGCGCTTGAGCTAGATACTTACATTAATGACCGCTTTAAGTAAAGCATATGTTAATTTTATACAGGAAAAAATTATAAAAATATATTTTTCTACCCTCAATTTCTAATATTTTTAGAAAACAGTTGATAAAAACTTTTCTATTACAATAATGCACTTGATTATAGCTTATGTAAGGCTTTACAAACAGGAGCTTTCCAGGACCGTCATAGGATTTTTTACAGGAAGCACGTGGCTCCGAGTTTCAGTATGTTGGGACATTGTGGCATGTGCGGCGAGTAATGTGATCCGCCGGTACCTACCCGCTGAGGGTAGGCAGGCCGATTCGGTGAAATTGAAGTTTCGTGTAACCTGCACCCGGCCCTGTGCTCCTGCGCTGGCCGCCGTCTCGTGGCACCTGCATCGCAGCGTACACCCGGCCCTGCGCTCCTGCCCTGGCCACCGGTTCGTGCCACCTGCATCGCAGCATACACCCGGCCCTGTGCTCCTGCGCTAGCCGCCGTCTCGTTCCACCTGCATCGCAGCGTACACCCAGTCCTGGCCCTGGCCACCGGTTTGTGGTACCTGCATCGCTGCATAGACCCAGCCATGCACTCCTGCCCTGGCGGCTGTACACCCGGTCCTGGCCCTAGCCACCGTTTTGTGCCACCTGCATCGCAGCGTACACCCGGTCCTGGCCCTGGCCACCGGTTTGTGCTACCTGCATCGCTGCATAGACCCAGCCATGTACTCCTGCCCTGGCGGCTGTGTTGTCCCACCTGCATCGCTGCGCACACCTGGCACTCCTGTTCTGGTTGCCAGATCCAAACGCCCCCTGTCTGGGAAGAGATTTTATGCTCAGCGGAACCGCCTGCACTATTGCTAGCATGGTCATCATCATCATCAGCCATCATTATGAGTGACTTATTTAGAAGGTATCGAGTAACGTGCGCTATTCATCAGTGATTTTGGCATATGCAGACAAACGTTTACTGCCAAGGTTGGTCATGTTAGCCATACAAGGGCACACCAACTAAGCCTGAGTAACCACCTGCAGTCGCCGTAGCCGCATCGGCATGGATGACGACAAATCGGGTAACGTGCACCGCTTCTAAAAGTGTTATAGCACTTCAATTTGATGCCTCCGCTGAGGTAGGGTATTCTATTAAAGCAGCTTTCTTCTGAACTGCCCAAAGTGACCTGTAGACTGCTCCTGGGGATAGTTGTGCAATCAATTTTTTATTTCGATGTCTCTGCTGAAGAAACTGCCTAATGCAGCTTTTGTTCTAAACTGCTTAAAGATCATTGGACTGCTCATGGGAATAGTGACGCACGGTAAGTACAGGAGCGTTACTCTATACTGATGAGAAACGAACGAACGAGAGCTGTCGTGCAATCGGCACGTTTAATACATACAAACAGATAGAGCGGCTCGCGCCGCAGTGCACTGAAAGTTCGTTTTTCGTCATATAAAGTGACCCCCAGACACTATCTTTAAGTGTCATGACACATCGGCAGATTCCAGCTTTGAGTCTTTTCTTTTCTCGGCTGTGAGCAAAGTGAATCCCACCGGCGAGTGTTCAACCTAAAAGCACTGAGCTAATTCCTGATTTCGTGAAAGTCGCTGTTGCTATACCATACCGCTTCACAAGTTACCGAATTTATTATGATCCTACTGTCGGGTGATCATGATCGGAGTGTCATCGCGGTTTCTGAGTGGCACCATATTAGCTGTCTTCCTTATGTCCCAGTGGATTGTGAGTGTGTATCCGAGATGTTGTTGAAAAATGCGTGAACCTCCTACGCAGCAGCTGTCTACTAGTTGTGTATCGAATAAATCGAGTAACTTGCACGAGACGACTACCTTTTGGTAAAATTATAACTTCCACTATTCTGGGAACATGCATATACCTACTGTGTACTGTGTATCACATCACGTGTAGCCGCAGCCCTACTCAATGTACGGGGCTAGATAATAAACAATGGCAGTCGTCATTAAATTTCTCTGAATTTCGAAGGTCATCATTTGGAGCACAATCCAAAGTGTGAAAGTACCTATTCATGCCTAAACGGCTTCTCTAATGAAAATGTATTTTTAATTCGATTCTGGCGCAAACGTTTCATAACTATTTTTCAACACTGTATCTGCTGAAACTACTTAGACTGACTGGTTAAGATGCAGACGTGCCGTTTTCACAATTCCATTTTGAGTAATCCTCAACTGTTTTATGGATCTTTCAGTTAGTTACGTAACTAGTTACCAAGTAAAAAATTACTTGTGTCATGCTCGTACTCGCATCTCATTTAGGAGCTCTCTGGCCTCTAGCTGAAGGCTAGAACTGGTATATATATCTACTAAGCTAGTACAGAGTTATAACCGGGCAGCGGTGACGTGGTAGCTGCTTGATTTATTAGAGTTTGCTGAAAACTTTCTAAATAAGTAATAATTATTAGTCATAATATTAACTCTTCGCAGTTCTTTCAGAATGCAATACCAGGTCGCTGAAGTAGGTAACCTTCCTTAGCTGGACAACAACAAGCCTTTTTGTTTTAAAGAATGTCACAGTTATTCGCCGTTCCACTGTCATATCGATGTCCAAGGACTTTTTCTTGGGTATAGCTAACTACCCAAGTTTACCTATAGATAGCCGCAAGCTATCTGCTGTTGGCGAACTGTCAGTTCTGATTGATAAGTCAGGCTCGAGGTGGCTCGTCCTTCTGTCCATGTTCCCGCCACCATGATTGTTGCTTCCACAGATTAGAGAGTCTATGTTGGCTGTCGTTGCATCAGGTCTGATCAGGTACAACTAACATCTTTACGTACCATCTTTATTTAATCGAGCTATTTTATTTCGTTTTATCTAGGTTGACTTAATGGTTTCAAAATCGAACCTACAACAATGTAAGTAGGTACCTACCTACCTACGTACCTTTGAAGTTGCAACAAGGCGAAGCCTTAAGGTTTTGGCCGAGACCTGCCCTTAGTGTTGACGAACATACCTAAAGGTGACCTTGTTAATGTTTTTCATATGAAGTACTGAACATTTTACTTATCCTGGTGGCATGACTGATCATTTACTTACCCAGTTAAGACATGTTAGCCGGGTTTCATTTATCAACTATTATAATTGTTATTGTTGTGTTAATCAATCTTTATTAATTGATGTCATCTACCAAGGAATGCTGCCAGAGCTCATAATATTCACACATGATGATACAGAATGATAGAAGCCCACAAAATCGGTGCAAAGGCTTATAAAATAACTTTCCTTCCTAGTAGGACTGCACAGGAACTCGTTAACCGCCGAGTTAGTTAGAATACAAAATTAGAGTGTGAGTTACTTGTCAATCTAGAATATGAATATAGTGACCTGCATCATGTTTTGAAAAACTGAATACTTAGTTATCCGCCAGTGTCACAGCCTTCATCTAATCTTTTCCGGTAGCTGATGAGGCTGAGATATTTAGTAAAATTTTCTTCTCTTCAAGCACCACTCCTCGTTCCAAGGACTAGATGCCGCGCCAGGTGTTGCAGGCCGTGTCGTCGTACAGGGCTGACTGAGCAGGTCCTCGAGGCTCCAGGGTCGGCTGCTGCATTTCTGAGGTCAGTCCAGAATTACATACCCTAGTCAGCATGTGCTGACCTGAGCCCCAGCGGCCTGGATCGATATTCTACATTTTACAGCTTTTAAATATTGTTGCAAAGTATTTCACTGGTTCCATCCATTCGGCTAGTGTATGTTAAAAATATTGCCTTGACAATAATAAGATTTTGATCAATAATTACTTATAAGTATTGCTTTCGAAGAGGCACTGTGTGTATCCATATTATGTATAAATAGCTACCTATATGTATAGGTACATACCTTCCATAACTTTCTGACAAGTCAGGAATAATAAGGAAGTACTTAAGTCTTATGTATACTTATACCTTTCTTTTTAGTATATCTATTACCTAGAAATCTATGCATTATAAATTTATAGATTCAAATATTTATCTACTGATATACCTACTCATCAGTAGCTTATGGGTCACAGTTGGTTTTCTCTCCACCATGCGATAATAAACACATCTCACAATGTTTAACTAGGTTTCAGATAGGCTCAGACTACATAATAGACGCATTTTTCCTGAAATAAAAATGACATATTATGTATCTAGCCTATCTGAAACCTAGTCATTTCTGCATGGTGATATTACAACTGAGGCGCGCGGGCGACTCACTCTATTTATATAGGCACCCGTACCTTGCAAATTAAAGGTGGAGAGAAAAATGGACTTTATTTAACTGTCACTGTGACCCTTATGATGCCGAATACGGAGAAAGTCGAAACGCCATATCTCTCACAATGTTTAACTAGGTTTCAGATAGGCTAGATACATAATATGTCATTTTTATTTCAGGAAAAATGCGTCTATTACAAAAAACTGAATTTAATTGCTTTTTCTCGTTTAATTTTTACCTATACGACCTTTAATCACAATATATGCCATTTATTACAAGGAAATCTAATACCGGTATTAATACCGGGATCCGGAACTGTTTTCAATACCGGTATTGAGTTCCGGTATCGCATCTCAATACCGGTATTGAAGACAGAACAGTTCCGGTATTGCATGCCCTAATATGTATGTATGAACAAACTTAACATATTTGGCTTAATTAACAATAACTGGAAACTAAAGTAGGTATTTAATATTATTATCTCTATCCTCCACGGGACAGGCATTGCCTAGTGTGGGGGTCAGTACATTCATAACATTCACCATCTCTTGTATATTTTTAAAGGAAATAAACTTTTTTACTTTACTTACTTTACTATGATATTATACAAACACGTGCAGGGTTTAGGACCATAAACTAATACTTTTCCCACAGCAAACGCAATTCTTAAATATAAGCTCTCTTTCAGACTAGAAAAAAAATATATTAAAGAAACCCAGCAATAGACCTATTGCGCTAGCAAGAAACATAACATCTGCAAGCCATTAAATAGACCCAAACTAAAACAATAGGGTAAAAGTAGACAAAGCCAAAGTTGGTTTAATAAATTCCCACATTGCAACAAAGATACTTTGAAATAGAATATAACAAAAATGTTTATAGACAGTAACTGCACCCCTAAAACAATAGCTCACCGAATATTTTAATGGAATTCTTTAAAGTATTATTTGTCCGCTTGGATAAAAATTAATATGTAACTGTTATTGGTTACAGCAAACCCCAAGCCTCCGCGGTAGATATTTTAAGCAGCGTTGATAATATCATAAAACATTCAAATAGTAATGATATTATTGTCTTGTCTCTCGGATCAAATGATATAGATCCCTATCAATTTGTTTTTGAATTGTGTAATGCCTTGTATAGATTGAAAATATTCAGAGTTTTTGTCCTTAGTATAGCAAATAGCGAATATATAAACTCAGATATGCAAAACCGTTATGTAAAATTATTATGTAAACATTACAAATATGCAAAATTCATTGATGCTAATGAAATGGACCGTGATACACTATGCTAAGCTAAATATAGAGATAGTTTTTTTTTTTATTCAATAAAAACGCACAAATTGATATGGTCAATGTTATTGCGACGACAATTAAAAATGTAATATCGTGGTTTATTTATTTATTTATTTATTTTTTGGACAGTGGCCCCGCGCTGGCCGCTGGTCACGCTGGCCGGTCAGTCCAAGAATTTTCGTGTAATCTGTTAACTTGACGTACCGTCCTCACGTGAACCACTTGCGATCAGAGTCGTGAGCACAAGTTTCGATCCTCCGTTAACGTTGCGAGTCGTCAACTGTCACTGTCAAAATGTAAGGCAAAGTTAGTTCCAAAAGTGACATTTGTTTTTTTCCATATGCTAGGTGGAATTTCACCAAACGCTAAACGTATTTAGTAGCCTGTCATACATCTTATCTGTCAGTTAGTACAAAATGTATTTAAAATTTGATTTAAATACGTTTAGCGTTTGGTAAAAGTGACCCTTCGTGTAGATTCGAAAATAGTATCGAATCCTATGCTCACGACACAGGGCGCTTTCAACGCAAAGCAAGCGTGCGAGCAGCATGTTTGCACCGAGTGGTCCGCGCGTGTAGCGAGGGCATGCGGCTGAGGCGATGCGGTGATGCTACGTAGTTCGGTTGATGTAGTGAGCGCATCGCATACCCATATTACCCATACAATTTCATAATTATAAAGAATACTAACCGCACGAGGCGAGGCGGTGCGGAGTTGTAGTTGGGTGGATGTAATGAGCGACTACCTTTATTAAGATTATCTACCTACGTACCTTTAAAATCGATCTGCTGTTACCATGATACAGTGCTGCAACATAATAAATATTATTATTATTTCATAACACCAAAGTCCTCTACAATTACTAAAAGGGGCTCTACAATTATTTATGTAAGGTAAGTATACTTGAGCACATACTTAAACTCAAACAGTAAAATTATCGTAAGTACATAAGTTAAGAATGACAGTAAAATGAAGTATCACAAAACAGCAACCATTAGTAACAGGGTACACCCGAGCCCGCGTTGTTCTATGGTAATAGGTTATCAGTAGGTACAACACCGGTGTCAGGATAAATTTTAATGTGCTTTGTTTTCCCTCAATTTATGTTATGTCTAGGTAGGTAGGTAGTTTAAGCTCGTTAAGAGTAATTTAAACAAAAGCCACATTCAATTTGTAAAGAGAATATGTAAGTGATACTTTCATGGTGCCCTTTATAAAAACGAGTCTGTAATGTGCCGTTGTTAGAATGAATTCCATGTTGGCGAGGTGTCTACTGGTGGTGGTGCTCGCGGGGCGGTGGGGGCCGGGGGCCGCTGCGGGGGCGGCGCGGGGGGCGCGGGGGGCGCTGCCGCTGTTCCTGGACTATATGGCCATGCACTCGCTGGACCGCGCCATCATCTACTCCTGCCAGAACAAATCAGGTATTATTCACTGATTGTGTGAGTGAACCCACCAACCCACAGTGGACCAAGGTTAGGAAGGGAGTAAAGATGTTGGGGATATGCACAAAGATTTGGGTTAATGAGGTTCAGGCATTTAGAATAGTACCTAGATTTCGCGATATAGTTATTATTTTAAATTTAAATCCGATATTTTGTACGTTAGGGACGGGCAGAGGGACGAATAGAGTGTAATCAAAGTGATCGTTTGTCGGCCACACTGCACGCGACTGTTCCGCGAGTTTCGCGTTCTCTGTACTATGAGGTATGCGGTGGCTGAGAATCCTTCACACACAAAAGTGGTGGGACCGCCACGTCTTTCTTCAACGGATTGCAGAACCTGGGCTGTCTGACCGCCTGGCCTCGTGCATTGGCGAGCAAGTGCCACGCTCTTGTTTTTACCCGTTTAATTTATTTTTTTAACCGACTTCAAAAAAAGGAGGAGGTTCTCAATTCGTCGGGATCTTTTTTTTTATTTTATTTTTTTTATATTTTTTTTTATGTATGTTCACCGATTACTCCGCCGTTTATGAACCGATTTTGAAAATTCTTTTGTTGTTGTATTGGGTTGAGCTTCCAGGTGGTCCCATTTTTTTTTCAGAATTTTATCTCACCCCCAAGGGTGGGTAAAGGTGTAAAAACAGGGTATGAATTTCAATTTTGGGCACATATTAACCGATTCTAATGAAATTAAGAACGTAAATATAGTTCTTATAACAAAAAAATATGATGGTGACCTTGAGCTGATCTGATGATGGAAACGGAAGGCAGTCAGGGGAACTCCTCAACGGTATATAGCAACTACTTCGTGTTTAGGCTTGAATGATTCGTATTGATTAGTAGGACATTTTGGTATCATTTGCACCTTACTTTTGATTGAAAATTATTACAAATAAACTAAAAACTATTAAATAAAATAATAATTAAAAAAATTAAAAAACCGACTTCAAAAAACCACTAAAATGTAAGAAATAATTTAAGGTTTACACAAATTCTACTCGTATGAGACAGTACAAATATACCTAAGCAGGAACTGTTCTTTTTTGAAGTTGGTGCCATATTTCTTCAGATTACTTTGTCACCGCACCAACATCAAAAAAGAACAGTTCCTGCTTAGGTATATTTGTACTGTCTCATACGAGTAGAATTTGTGTAAACCTTAAATTATTTCTTACATTTTAGTGGTTTTTTGAAGTCGGTTTTTTTTTATAGATTTTGTATACTTTTACAGAACAATCCAAGTTAGTGTCCCTGCTATCGGCGGCAGGAGTGAGTGCGGCGCTGGTGGACCTGAGCCCGGCGCGAGCGGGGGGCGCGGGGGGCGCGGGGGGCGCGGTGGGCGCGGGGGGCGCGGTGGGCGCGGGGGCCTTCCCCGCGGTCTCAGACACCTTGCACAGGAACGCTGTGCTCGTAGACTTCGATTGTGATGGAGTTGTGGAACATATCAAGGTATGCAGCGCTGATTTATTAATTATGCAGGAACAATTGATTAGGCTATTGAAGCGTCCGTAGTCGAGCTAGCTTCAGTGATCGTAATTTGATCACTCAGGTTAAGCAACACATGGCACCCATTGGATGGGTGACCGATTTCAAGTGATTCTTTTTTGGGCGCTTCGTTGCTTCGGACGGCACGTTAAGCCGTGGCTCCCGGTTGCTGCTTCGGCAGCAGTCGTTAAGCCTAGGCAGAGGCCAACGGGCAGCTTGAAAACATCTGACAGTCGGGTTGCCCGCTTACCCGCTACCCGCTTACCCGCTACCCGCTTACCCGAACACTCTCTCAGCACAACCTTGCTTGTGATGGGGTTCACCAACCCGCACTAGGCCAGCGTGGTGGACTAGGCCTAAAACCCGTGGCCCAGCAGTGAGGACGTAATGGGTCGTGATGAATTGATTAGGCTGCAGTGTTCCACATTGTGTACTTAGTACTTACACTAGGAATGCCGGCAGGAGGTGCCCCTGGGCGAGCGCGCGTGGGTGGTGGCGCTAGGGGCGCCGGGCGCGGCGCTGGCGGCGGCGCGCGCGCTGCCGCTCACACTCTCCTCGCAGCTGCTGCTACTCGTGCAACACCCAAGTCAGTATACCTCGCCTTAATAACATATTGATACCACGTAAGTACAACTAAATTAATTGAATGCTTTTGTAACTCCAGAAAAGTCAGGTGAAGCCTTGATAATGGGAACACCCAAATATTCCGAAAAACTTTTTTCCGAATTTGAAAATACCGAAAGTGTAATTTACGAAATATTGCAATACCGATTTTTTAAAATACCGAATTATAAAAATCACGTAAATTATAATTCCGAATATTATAACCACGAAGATTTGTTATTACGATTGTCAAATACACGAACGTAAAAAAACACGATTACTTAAGTACACGAAAAATAAAATACCGATTTATTATAATCACGAAAAATTTAAATCCCGATCGAAAATGTGATAATTCGTGATTTTGACAACAAAAAAAAAAGTCTTATTAAAAACCTTAGAACCAAAACCTAAAGATAGGTGCGACGACGAGCAAAGCGAGGAGGAGCGTGTTAGGTGCACATAGATATCGAAAAACAAAGCGGAGCGCAGCGAAGCGGAGCGGAGCGTTTCAAATATAGAGCAAAATAATTGTTCGGATTTTTATGGTGTTTAAACTTACAAATCTTAGGACCTAAACCTAAAGATAGGTGCGACGACGAGCAAAGCGACGAGGAGCGTGTTAGGTGCACATAGATATCGAAAAACAAAGCGGAGCGCAGCGAAGCGGAGCGGAGCGTTTCAAATATAGAGCGAAACAATTGCTCGGATTTTTATGGTGTTACCCTTAAAAACCTTAGGACCTAAACCTAAAGCGTAAAGGAGCGTGTTAGGTGCACATAGATATCGAAAAACAAAGCGGAGCGCAGCGAAGCGTTTCACACAATATATATTATGTAGATTAAACAATATTGTTAAATTGTATACGGATTATACTGTTAATAAACACGCTATTCCTAATAGATAACTATTTCTTGTTAACTTAAGATACATTCGGGAACTTGTATTTTCGGAATATTAAAACTTCGGGATTCGTAATTTTAACATTTCGATATAATAAAAAAACATACTTTTGAAAGATCGAAATTATAATATTCGGAAAATTGACTTTCGTCATTTCAATAAATCTGTTGTTTGAAATTTCGTTTATTATCCTATTCGTGATTTTCGTTATTCGGAAACTTAAAATTCGGGATTGTGAATTATTCGGAACTATGAAATTCGTAATTTTAAAAATCGTTATTTTCATATTCGTAAAAAAGTAATTCGGATTTATGTAGTGTACCCCTTGATAATGTATGTTTTA
Source organism: Plutella xylostella (assembly GCF_932276165.1). Lineage (NCBI taxonomy): Eukaryota > Metazoa > Arthropoda > Insecta > Lepidoptera > Plutellidae > Plutella > Plutella xylostella. The sequence continues at coordinate 11,805,721 of NC_063992.1, read as the reverse complement.
GCCGAGTGGCACGCATATGACATTCACACTCGATACTTCAAGAAGAACACCCCCTTGAACGTCACATTCTACGGGTCGTATTCCGAGGAGAACCTTCGCTTGGGGAGCGCGGCGCGCGCGGAGGACGCGGCGGTGGCCAGCCCGCCCTCGCTGCTGCTGGGCGCCGGGAACTACTCCCACGATGAACTACAGGCCAAGTTTAACGAACTAGAAGCAAATGTTATGGCAGTAAGTACCAACCTATGCAAATTATTAACTTTAATGTAATTTAAAGCTGCTTCATTTTCTACTGAAATACACTTAGTTAGGTAAAATTGATTTGCCCCTAACCGAAATAAAAACTCTCCCTTTTTATGAAATAGCTGCCCAAGTACACAACAGATAAACGTTCATCTCGTGCTCTGGTGTCAGCACCATCTGTAATGGTGGTGAAAGTTTTATAGGTTATTTTTATCACCTCGTCGCTTCCAACCATCGTCCCTGGTAGTGATGCACACGTGTGTTGTGGCGTGGTAGGCGCTGGCGGCGGCGGCGGGGCGCGGGGCGCCGCGGCGGGCGGCGCTGCGCGGGCGCTGGCTCGTGCTGCTGCCGGGCACGCTGCTGCGCCGCCGCTACTCGCTGCACAACGCCACACTCGTCGGCACCTTTGTGGTTAGTTGTTTACCAAACTATTTACATTCAATTACTAAGTAATTGATGCAATAAATATAATGTTGCCCACTGCAGATCAACCAGAAGCCGCGGCATCTGTCGGACGCGCGCTACATGTACAGCGTTGCGGCGCGGCACCTGGACGCGCACCCGCGGTACACGCTGCTGGTCGTCACCTACATGCAGGACATGTTCCACTTCCAGTCTGTAGTTTTTTCATTATTTAGACCGTTTATAGAGACCGAAACTTATTGTAATGTTCCCAATGATTTCAAAAGGATAACGCAGTAATATATATGTCAATGAATGTTCCACAGTTCCAAATACGGTTATTAAGTAGGTACAATGTCTTTATTCATTACTAGCTGTTCCCGCGCGCTTTGCTTCGCCTTAAAAAGTTTTCCCGTGGGAATTCCGGCATCAGAAATGAGGTTATCCGTCAGAGGACTAAGGTTACCGACATAGCTGTCAAAATATGCAAGCTGAAGTGGCAGTGGGCTGGTCATATCTGCCGAAGAACCGATAACCGTTGGGGTAGACGAGTTCTCGAGTGGAGACCACGAACAGGCAAACGCAGCGTCGGACGCCCTCCTGCCCGCTGGACTGACGACCTTAGGCGGGTGGCGGATAGTGGTTGGATGAGGAAGGCCGAGGACCGAGTGTTGTGGCGCTCCTTGGGAGAGGCCTATGTCCAGCAGTGGATGATTATTGGCTGATGATGATGATGAATTCCGGGATAAAAAGTAGCCTATTTTTTCCCAGGGTCTAGACCGTATGTATACCAAATTTCATTCAAATCCGTTCAGTAGTTTTGGCGTGAAATAGTAACAGACAGACAGACAGACAGACACAGTTACTTTCGCATTTATAATATTAGTAAGGATAATACCGTCTGTCTTAATAAAACTGTCACGGCACCGTCTATGAGCCGTGATTATCTCTTGTGAACTGGTATGAGTGTTGCCCCTGCAGGTTGTCGATATTCCGGTCGGAGCAGTGGGCGGTGCTGCGCAACGGCTCGTGGTCGGGCGTGGCGGGCGCGCTGCGCGAGGGACGCGCGGACGTGGGGCTGGCCCCGATGGCCGTGAAGGCCGTACGCCTGCAGGCGCTCGAGTTCGCCGGACTCGTGGCCGAGGTCGAGTGAGTCTACTTCTCCATACACTAAAATTAACAGTTAACTGTTGATCTAGCAGACAGTGGGTCATTATTTAATGTGTATGATTGTGTGTCAGACTGCCTACAGTGTTCCGGCAGCCGGAGGTGGCGGCGTCGCCGTCGCTGAGCGAATTCACGTCGCCGCTGACGGGCGCCGCGTGGGCCGCCGCGCTGCCGCTCGCCGCCGCCGCCGTCGCGATGCTCGCCCTCACTGCCACGCTTGAGGTCACTGATTTTGTAACTTTACTTATTCCAAAACATCCCGAATTAAAATTTGATGTTTACTTATTGGTAATTTATTTCAGACCATCTATCTTGGAAGCGCCGATAACTACAGAGCCAACTTTGGAGATATGCTTCTTGACTTCGTTAATATATTTTACTTAGATGGTGAGTTAGTTAATAAGATGAAGTTTAGACGTAGCGTGACGTAGCTATGATATGGTTGTGTAATGTGTTGTGGTGTGGTGGGCGCAGCGTCGTGGCGCGAGTGCGGGCTGTGGGCGGGGCGCGGCGCGGCGCTGGCGGCGGGCGTGCTGGGCCTGCTGCTCATGCAGTTCTACTCGGCGTCGCTGCTGGGCGCCGTGCTGGCGCCGCCGCCGCGCCTCATCGCCTCGCTGCAGGACCTGCTCCGCAGCGACCTCGCCTACAAGGTCGAGGACGTCGCCTACCAGCGGCAGTTCTTCAAGGTATACGCACACAGCTCCACGCTTATTTACTCCCTGTGTTATTATACTTATTATTGTAAGTATAGTGTATAAGTACGTTACACAAAATGTTGCTTACTGTAACAACCTAGGTACCTGAGCAAAAATTATATTTACAAACTAACGTAACTTTGTAAGTAACAATAAATTAATGTTATTACTGTAGGAACACATGGACATTCCAGAAATAGCTGCACTGTACAACACGAAGATTTTAAAAGGACCTCTTCCCCCGTTTGTTGATAATGCAGTCGGGGTCAAGCATCTTATGGAGGGAAACTTTGCTTTTCAGGTAAATTGTATTTTTTTACCCCCGACGGAAAAATAGGTGTGTCATAAGTTTAACGCATGTGTATATTCTGTGAATCTGTATCTGTCTGTGGTAGCGTAACTCTCATCTCAAACGGACTGATGATCGTTTTGTTTTAGGGTCATAGGTAATGACTGTTACCCCGACTTTTTTTGCAATATTTTATCAGAATCGGCTCAGCAGTACAAAAGTTATGCGACTTTTTATGTCGAATGTCGGGTTCGTTTGGGTAGTCGTGGTGTGGTGTTGCACGAGGTTACCTGTGCACGTGTTCCCGCGCATGCACCAGCACGTCTCTCAGTAGTGGTGTCATTGACTTATATATTACTTGCGTAAGGACAGGCCCAACCGCTCTAGAAAATGGCACCCTCGCGTTGGTCCTAAAATCTCATAAATCGGTCATAATTTGTATGAATTAAGGCTAGCGCGCGGGTGTCATTTTCTTTTGACAAAACGTTCTGACGGGCGTATCCTTCCTTTTGAAATCGTTGAGTGGTGTGTGTTGCAGTGCACGGGCACGTACCTGTGGCACGAGGCGGCGCGCTGGGACGACGCGCTGCTGTGCTCGCTGGACGAGCTGCGCGTTTTCCCGCGCATGCAGCAGTACGTCTCTCAGTAGCGGTGTCATGGTGTGTGTTGCAGTGCACGGGAACGTACCTGTGGCACGAGGCGGCGCGCTGGGACGACGCGCTGCTGTGCTCGCTGGACGAGCTGCGCGTGTTCCCGCGCATGCAGCAGTACGTCTCTCAGTAGCGGTGTCATGGTGTGTGTTGCAGTGCACGGGCACGTACCTGTGGCACGAGGCGGCGCGCTGGGACGACGCGCTGCTGTGCTCGCTGGACGAGCTGCGCGTGTTCCCGCGCATGCAGCAGTACGTCTCTCAGTAGCGGTGTCATGGTGTGTGTTGCAGTGCACGGGCACGTACCTGTGGCACGAGGCGGCGCGCTGGGACGACGCGCTGCTGTGCTCGCTGGACGAGCTGCGCGTGTTCCCGCGCATGCAGCAGTACGTCTCTCAGTAGCGGTGTCATGGTGTGTGTTGCAGTGCACGGGCACGTACCTGTGGCACGAGGCGGCGCGCTGGGACGACGCGCTGCTGTGCTCGCTGGACGAGCTGCGCGTGTTCCCGCGCATGCAGCAGTACGTCTCTCAGTAGCGGTGTCATGGTGTGTGTTGCAGTGCACGGGCACGTACCTGTGGCACGAGGCGGCGCGCTGGGACGACGCGCTGCTGTGCTCGCTGGACGAGCTGCGCGTGTTCCCGCGCATGCAGCAGTACGTCTCTCAGTAGCGGTGTCATGGTGTGTGTTGCAGTGCACGGGCACGTACCTGTGGCACGAGGCGGCGCGCTGGGACGACGCGCTGCTGTGCTCGCTGGACGAGCTGCGCGTGTTCCCGCGCATGCAGCAGTACGTGTCCGTGGCGCGCGGCTCGCCCTACAAGCAGCACGTGCTCACCGCGTCGGTACCTACCACTCAGTATTCATATTTTATCATTAGCATACTAATAGTTATACTTAAGATGAATAGCTGACCACCAATTTCCAGAGACCAGGATCGGCGGACTTATAGTGTATAGCTGTTCCCGCGCGCTTCGCCTTAAAAAAATTCCCGTGGGAATTCCGGGATAAAAGTAGCCTATGTTCTTTCCCAGGGTCTAGACCATATGTATACCAAATTTCATTCAAATCCGTTCAGTAGTTTTGGCATGAAAGAGTAACAGACAGACACAGTTACTTTCGCATTTATTATAATATACTAGCTGTTCCCGCGCGCTTCGCTTCGCCTTAAAAAGTATTCCCGTGGGAATTCCGGGATAAAAAGTAGCCTATGTTCTTTCCCAGGGTCTAGACCGTATGCATACCAAATTTCATTCAAATCTGTTCAGTAGTTTTGGCGTGAAAGAGTAACAGACAGACAGACAGACACAGTTACTTTCGCATTTATAATATTAGTTAGGATTAGGATTAGGATTATATAGTTAGTATTGTTGTCAGGCTGCGCGCGATCCAGGAGCGCGGGGTGCGCGCGCGCATGCTCCCGCGCTACTACTCGCGGCGGCCGCGCTGCCCGCCCGAGCACGCCGACGCGCCGCGCCCCGTCGCGCTGCCGCAGGCGCTGCCCGCGCTGCGCATGCTCGCCGCCCTCGGTACTTACTGCCGCTGCTCGCTGCTGCGTCACTGCAGCTGTTTAGTGCTTAGTTATAAAATATAAATATAAATATGTGGGGACATCTCACACACGGCCATCCGACCCCAAGCTAGGCAGAGCCTGTGTTATGGGTAGCGGACAGCTGATATATCTACACAAATACATAGATAGATACATATTAAATATAAATACCAACATCCAAGACCCGAAGGGAATCAAACCCGGGACCTTCGGCATAGCAGTCAGGGCCACTAACCACTAGTTACGCCATTCGACCGTCGTGTTTAGTACTTAAGTTATAAAATGGGTGTAATGAGAGACATGTCGGAAAGCAGAGAGCCCATACCACAGTATCGATTGGGTGAAAGCGATAACGGCCCAAGTAAGCTTTTTAACGAACGCCGAACGCGGGTGGATTAAAACACTTTGCTACATATGCTACTGGCTTGGTGAAAATTATTCGTACCATTTAATAATGTACTCCCTTGCGGGGGTAGGCAGAGGTGCATTGCTGCACCCACTTTTCGCCAGTGTTATGTTAGTCACAATGTAATAGGGGGCGGGCCTATTGCCATTTTACGGGCACATCCAAGACCCGAGAAGAAATATCTGTGTTTAAACGTTTAAACAAATATCTGTCCCAGCCGGGAATCGAACCCGGGACCTTCGGCTCAGTAGTCAGGGTCACTCACCACTAGGCCATTCGGTAATAATACTACCTAACTAACATTTAACAAATGAAGCCTAATATCTACGTAGGTGGTCTGAAAAGTTTCCGACCTCAACTTGAAAATGGCAGCACAGAGCACACATCAATTAAAGTCAGGGAATGTAATGGTGTATCTTTTGACAGCAACACTTCAAAGTTTCAGCCATTTTTTGATGCGCGGTTTTTATTTGACAGTCACTTGAGTGAGTCGATGTGGGTGGCCTCATTTGCAGAAAAAGAAAATTCTGTTTCACCAAGACAACGCCCCGTCTCACACCTCAACGGTTGCCATGGCGAAAATCCATGAATTACGGTTTGAACTGCTTGACCATCCACCTTACTCACCAGATCTAGCCCCAAGCGACTTCTTTCTGTTGCCGACTTCGAGATCGACTCACTCAAGCGACTGTCAAATAAAAACCGCGCGTCAAAAATGGCTGAAACTTTGAAGTGTTGCTGTCAAAAGATGCACCATTACATTCCCTGACTTTAATTGATGTGTGCTGCCATCTTCACGTTGAGGTCGGAAACTTTTCAGACCACCCACGTAAATAGATTTTTTGTTTTCTTACAGGAGCTGTATCCGTAGGCGTTTTATTTATTGAAATAGTTTCTTCACGCGTCGGGAAATATTCCAAATCTAATAACAAATTTGTTGTGTAGAACTCTGGAAAAGCTAGCCAGTATAAACACATTTTTTTTATTATTATCGTATGGCTTTTATCACTGGTTGGTTACACATAAAATAATAATATTTAAATAGGTACATGCACAGATTAGACAGCCTATGTACCGCACATGCAGTAGCGCTGAGAGTAGCGCAGAGCTGGTGGTGGGGTTGATGCTCAGACCAACTACAAATGGGGTTGATGAGATGAAGCCATCGGCTGGTATTTAGAATAATAACTAGTAACGCCTAGTTTTTTATTTTCTCTGTGAACCATGGTGCACAGATTATAATATTTCTGTCATCCACCTCTCATCTGTCAAAATAAATAATATAAAATATAACCTCAATTCGTTTATTATTTTACTAAAACCTTATTATTTAATCACTGAGTTGTGTATATTACCAGATGAACTCATTATACTAGTATTAGTACGGTTAAGTAATCAAATAGTGTAAAGATGAGTTCTCTAATTAATGCTCTGAAAAGACTACACATAACAGTAGCTCCTCAAGTAAGGGTATTTTCGTCGGTGAGCAGCACACCGGCGGGCGGCGACGCGGTGGCCGTGTCCCGCGAGCACTGGCAGTTCCCGCCGCAGTACACGAAGCCGCGCGAAGTATGGATCGAAAACTTGGACACAATCGAGGAAAAGAAACTGGGCTTGATGGAGCTTCACCCGAGTGTGTACGCCGCGTCGCCGCGCATCGACATCATCCACAACAACGTGACCTGGCAGAAGAAGTACCGCTGGGTGTCGTGGGCGCACACGAAGACGCGCGCGGAGGTGCGCGGCGGCGGGCGCAAGCCGTGGCCGCAGAAGGGGCAGGGGCGCGCGCGGCACGGCTCCATCCGCTCCCCGCTGTGGCGCGGCGGCGGCGTGGCGCACGGGCCGCGCTCCGGCACGCCGCACTTCTACATGCTGCCCTTCCACCTGCGCCTGCTGGGCCTCACGTCCACACTGTCCGCCAAGCTCGCGCAGGACGACCTGCACATCGTCGAGGACCTGCACCTGCCCACAGATGAGCCAGGCTACCTTGAACAATTGATTGAAAGCAGAAACTGGGGACCATCCGTTCTGATTGTTGATGTGTGAGTAAATCAATTTATTTAGTTATTTATTAATTATCAACTAGTGTTGAGTTAGAGTAATATGAAAGTGTTTTTTTTTCAGTGATGACATAGTGCCCCGTAACATAACGGCTGCGACGGAAGGTCTGGCGCATGTGAATGTGATGCCGGTGTACGGGCTGAATGTGTACTCCATGCTGAAGCACTCGGGGCTGGTGCTGACGCGCGCAGCGGCGGCGGCGCTGGAGCGGCGGCTGCTGCGCCACCTGCACGCGCCCACGCTGCACCAGCAGCAGGCCTTCAAGCTCGACCAAGTGTAATGCTCATCACATTGGCTACTTATAATATAATATATGTACCTAGGATTTTTGTTAGTAATAGCTTTAATTGTTAATAAATTGAACTTTGGCACTATTTCACACTTGTTCTGAATTTGTATATGAAATCAAACCACCTTAAGGCTTGTAAAAAACGGCTTAAATGAGGAATGAATTAAGTACAATTTTATTCTGAAAAACCTAATTATAAATCCCTGTTTCTAATACTATCGCAAAGTGACTTGTACCAAATATTTTAACAAAATTAAATCTATTGCTCTGTTGCTTTGACAGTCTGACTAAGCACTACAGCAATAGATTCAAATTACGTTTAAATTAGGTGCATTGTTTTATGCTTAACATTTTCTCAAATTTTAAATACATTTTGTGTTGACTGACAGACATGACAGAAAACCTAAATATGTTTAGCGCTTGGTAAAAATTGCCCATATTTGCGATCTTCTGTTCTTCTTTCTTTCATTTTGGTATTAAATTTATATCTGAAGGGTTGCTGTTGTTAAAGTTATATTGATTACATACCAGATAAAATGAAAAGCATGTGATCTTGTGTGTTGCATAGGATATCCTTCTACTTTTTCCATACATCCAGACTCAGGATTTCTGTTCATTAAATAAAACATGCAGATAACCAATTTTGTTATGAATTAGATTTTAATTTAACCCTTAAAGGGAAAATAGTTTGCACCTTATTTTAAACTGCAACAATTTTTTTAAATTGCCATGCCTTACTAAGGCTCAACATAAAAAAACCAACTTCATATACTGATGGTAATCCCATTGTCAAGGTTTCTTCTTGCCATGCTTGTGTTCTACTTTTAGTTTCTCTGTCATCTGAAAGCAAAGATACATCTAAAATAATACAAATGAATACACTTTGTTGAATTCATTTTTAGGAACTAGACAATTTGAAAAGCTCTTTCATGATTCAAAACAAGAAAGTACCATACTCAGTGGCTAATCATTAATCAGTTAGTTCAATAACTAAAGCAGAAATTACCGACTTTTTAAAAATAATCTTTACTGTAGTATGATGCCATAGTAAGCAGCATGTGAACAATAATATCTGATCTTAAGGCTATACAAACAAAGCAGCAGTTACACTTATGTATTTGAATAAAAATCCAATATAATCATGGATTATGTGTGTACCTGGTTGGTGGTTGGCTTCGGCAGCATCCCGGCCATCCTCTGGCGGGTCTGCCAGCGCAGGTCCTGGCGCCGGCTGGTCCCCGGCAGCTGCTCGCGGTGGCGCTCCCACACCGCACTGTAGTAGTGGTAGAGGGCCACAGGGTCACATTTCTTTTGTAATGGCTGTTTTGCAACTTTGATTACTGAAATAATTAAGCAATGTTAAGACAACTTTACAATCTTTCTCACTTGTCTACCACAGAGCTCTCTCTCTCAATAGTTAAAGATTCCACATTACAGGTAAATAGTGTAACTTACAGTTAGTGGAACTTGTAGTTTGTGTTTTGGTAGCGGTGGCCGAGCGAGGCATGCTCTCCATCCGCACGCATGAGCAGGATCTCCGCGGGGCGTCTGCGGCCGCCGCTGCACTTCTGCTGAGTGACGGTGCAGACTGCACTCGAGTGCTGTGGCACTCACGAGTACATTGCAGATTACCCTTTTCAAGATTCTTGGAACGTATACGAGAGCAAAACGTACTTGCACTATGCAATCTTTCAGGGCCTTGAATTTCATAATTTTCCTTGTCATCAGATTTATGTTTTTTTTGTAAGTCATATTTTATGAATTTCTTCAAATCTGAAAGTAATCAAGCACATTTCTGATAAGTGACAGCCTCCCATGTTGGAGCTTTAATTTGATAAAGAATAATCGTGAAGAAATTGAACCAGAGTTTTATTAAAAAATAGAAACAATCATTCAAATGCTGCATTGCGGTTGCGGGTTGCGGCTCGTCATGCGGGAGTTATACGAGTAAGTACTAAAAAGCTTCTCACAACTTACCAGTCATAAAATACTTGAGAACTTCACCGCTAATATTATGAATGCCCAAGTCATTGAGGTATCGCAGTATTTCTCGTGCGTCCAGTTCCGACGTAACTTCGTAATAGTCAGCCTCCATTTCCTAGATAGAAATAGGAAATACAGGTTAAAAGAAGTTAAGTGTAATGAATCAAAATTAATAGATCCAAACAAACTGCAAAACAAACAATAACATAACGAAAAACGCAAACATGACATAATGGGGACTACCGTTTTTTTGCTCACCAGTTGGCGCCACTGTCGACTGAGGTAAAGAGGTACCATAGCTGTCAAATTTATCAAAGGCGACTTTATCAAATTGGCGCCAAATATATTAATTATAAAATAACTATCATCATATCGAGTTACTATGCCGCAATGTTGTTCAGATCCGTTATATTGGGAAAGAAAAGGAGGACATATGTTACCAAGTGATAAAACTGTTCTAAAACAGTGGCTTGTGAAATAATTATTATCCGATTATCTCGTGTTTGTGAAAATCATTATAACCAATTTCAGAAAGAACATAATGTAAATAAGGATTAGGCATTTAATAAATACACTAAAAATAAGAGAATTACACACTGATTTAACTTTTATTTATCCTCTCCGTTTAAACACACTGCTATACAAAAAATATAACACATTAGTAATCCACACAATGAATGCTGGTTGAGTTGTTAGTTGAAACTTAATAATGGTAGTATAGTATACTAAGTATTCTATTATTTGTGGGGGTGTCAGTACCTGCACCTGGCTCACTCGAATGGAGCCTTTGTCCATGTCCGCCTTAAGGTCTAAACTCCACTCCTAAGCTTGGACCATTTCCTACCACACTGGTCCTCTGCAGGTTGGTGGGTTCGAAAATCTAGATATGCAGGTTTTATCACGATGTTTTCATTCACCGTAAGAGCGATGGTATGTACACTGTACATAAATTCCAAAGTAGTTACTCATTGGTGACAATATCTAGATCTGGAGTTTCATTTTTAGTGTTTACACTGCTATACAAAGTTTCTTAAGGCCACTCAACAGTATACACTGAATCATTTTGTTGTATGATGCTGTCCTCTACGTTAACAACCAAGTTACTGTTACGGTCATAGTCTTGGTGTCTGTAAAAAGCAAAAACATAGCTGTTACCTAAGCAAACAAGCATACATTTCGTAAAAAATAAGTTTGTAAACAGTAAACAAACTAACCTCTGAATTAGCTGCTCTTTGAGACCGCTTATTTATGCGCCTCTTTTCCTTAATTCAGCTTTCAAAGCGTGCACATTCATCGATAAATAATCCATATTTGCGATAATTTCGCGAAAAGAGATCACTTTTCAACAGGGAAATGAACGAAAATATAATTTATCACGAAGCCCGCCAAACAAATTATATGAAAAGTAAAATGTCACTTAACCTCAGTCGACACCAGCGCCCCTAGCGGCAAATTCACACGCGTTACTCCCCATTATGGCAGAACATTGGCAGAAGTAGAAGTACTCTGTGTGTATTATTGGACTTGTTGGTTGTCAATGTCAGTTTGCAGAATCTTTTCTACCAAGTTGGGTTGGTTTCTTATTTACCGGATGTGGCAACACTCACGATTACTCCATCTCGCTCTTTCAAACCTATGCAACCAAAGTGATTTGATATTTTCCACGTATTTTCAGTGTATTGAGGTAAGTTGGAACATTAAATATGGCATTGATGGATGAACCGGATGTTGTGATTGTGGCTATCGATATGGACAAACAGTCTATAGTCTTGTTATATTAAAATTTTATAAAAATACGAGACAGCACTTTCATTTCTAAAGGATTTTAGTGGTTGATCTAGGTTAGGATCAATGTAAACAAGCTCTAAACAAGAAATGTAAGTTAGTAAAGTATAGCAACCGTTAGATGTCGCTAGTTACTTCTAAAGTTATCCCCCGAAGTGTAAGTTAATCGTATGATAGGTAATTGGTAGGTACCTAGTTACTAAATTAAATGTACCTAGTTATTGATTTTTTAAATCCTTTATTGCACAAATATATTCTTATAAATAAATGTACTAAAGAGTTGACTTAATGCTAAAAGCATTTTATACCAGTCAATCCTCTCGAAAGCTCGATATATCGATTCAATACTGGCTTAAATAATTAATTAGGATCGAGGATCCATTTCCGTTTCTATGACTTAATAAATGGACTGTATTGTATCATAAATAAATTATGGTGAATTTAAGGGTGGGTTGCACCATTTAACTTTAATTATTACAAACGTCAAATATCTTGAAGATTGATCTCTCTCGTCAAGGGATTTGACGTTTGTAATAGTTAAAGTTAAATGGTGCAACCCACCCTAAGTTGTTTGGAGATAAGAGACCGTTCCCACTTATCCGATCAGTCTTTTTGCCCTGAAACCGGATTCACCGGATGTCATTACTTATATTCGATCAGTTTGTCGATGCCATATAGGTACCTACTTATAATATTTTACGTTGTATTTTTCAAATCCGTTTCAAACCCAACAAAGAGGTTCCAGAAGGTAGGTAGGTACTCGTACCTAACCTAGTACCTACTTATCTCCATAAGCTGAAAATTAATTCTGAGAAAATTTATAAAGCATCACCATCGAAGAAAAAATGTAGGTTCTTCGATAAGCATCATATTTTTTTTGTTGGGTGTAAATACTGTGTGGGTAAATACCTAACTAGATACATAATATGAATACATTTCATAGCGTCGCGAAGTATCATGTTATTTATTAGATAATGTAGGTTGGTGTTTGCACATGATTACTTTATCACTAAACAGCGTTTATTGCAGCGGCAGCGGCTCCCTCCGTCGTCTCCGCACTCGCCAGCCGGAGCCCGCCGCCCGAGGACCTCCCGCCGCCGCCGCCGCCGCCAGCCACTGAGATCAACCCGCAACCAGCGCTACGATGGCAAACTATGAAGATAATGTCGCCATCAAAAACTTCAGGGAATATTTAAAAATACCAAGTGTCCAGCCAAATGTAAATTATGGTAAGTACCTACCGATATATATTATAGAATATACTTAATTAAGTACCTATACTCTCTAAATTTAAAAAATATTATGGAATGTCTCCTTTTAGTAAATGTAACTAGAAAATTTTAGGTAGTTTCGCTCCTCCTACATTACCCGACTTATTATCTACATAATACCTCATCATAATATGCAAGGTCAACACATACAATGATAATATTCATATTATTGTACCTGTTTACACGTTTACAAGTAAAAAAAGCGCCCCCTCTGAACGAATATTTTTTTTACCCCCGACGAAAAAAGGGTGTTATAAGTTTAATCGGTCTGTGTATCTGTCTGAGGTAGCGTAGTTTCGAAACGACTGAACCAATTATCGATTTATTTTTATTTGGGCCATGTGATGTTACCCCAAATGTTCTTAGCCTTATTTTATCAAAATCACCTTATCCGTTCAAAAGTAATGAGACTTTGAATTTCGGGGGTTTTTAACGATAATTGGGCACTAATACCTATACTTACATCCATGACTTATTTACATAGTTTTTTTAACGCTCTTTATGGAATTTATAACACAAAGGAGAATGGCCATTTCTCTATGGCGCCATGACCCAGAGCGGCCATTGATGAAACATACACTGATGTGTAGTCCGTGACTACTAGGTATTAATTTTATTATTATGAGACATGGGAGAACGAAGATATAGGTGCTGAAAGATCAAGTCTTTCTACTGTACTAGATGTTACCCTTGAGCTAAAAATTGATTCTAAAAGTGTTTCCGTGGGAATTCCTGGCTAAAAAGTATTTTATGTTACTTCGGGATAACGGGAACTTGAATAGAATGAAATAATTTTTGAAATTGGTCTCTTTATAAAAATAGGTTTCTGAGTGTGAAATGTGCAAAAACAATTATGATATTATTTGCATAAATAAAATCATGTAGGTAATACATTTTGTGATGCGCTATGAATTGGGAATCCCATGATTTAGATTATAAAACTTATTTGTTCGTGTACCATTCAGCAAAGTCTTATTTAACGAAAAAAAAATATTTAATTAATTTACTTTTGAAACCTAATATCTCAAGAACCCCATGGTTTAGATTTTTTTTAATATTTTTCCCTGATAATAGACATTTTTATCAATAACTTAAAATAGGTTTGGTGAGTGGCTGCTAACTTATGCAAAGCGGGTCAGGTTTCGCCATTCTTCTTTATTTACAATTTTTAACCCAAACAGTATCGCTAGGTAGTTCGGCAATGTAGGTAGGTAGTTACCTACATGTCAGATAAACAAAGTAGATGTAGCTATCCATATATCAATCAGGGATCAGGATATAACACTTTAGCAGTTAATGATGCCTAGCACGGGAGGATGCAATTGAGATGACATGACAACTAAATTGCATAATAACAGGAATATACTTAGTAAACCAGTAGGAATGTTAGGAGGATAACTACTTAACTATAACTCAATCAGAATCGAATGTAATAATATGATGTAGTAAGAACCGTGGTAGCTCAGTCGGGTAAGCGCCCGCTTCTCACGCCAGAGATGCGGGTTTGATCACGGCGCTGACATGTACCAATGAGTTCTTTTAACTTAAGTACAATGTATACCATCGCTCTTACGATGAAGGAAAACATCGTGAGGAAACCTGCATATCTAGATCTAGCACATCTAGATATGTGAACCCACTAACCCGCAGTGGACCAGCGTGGTGGGGAAATGGTCCAAGCTTAGGAAGGCAGTTTAGACCTTGGGGATATGCACAAAGGTTCCATTCGAGAGAACCAGGTGCAGGTACTTACACCCCCACAGAGAATAGAATAGAATATGTAGGTAGGTACAGTACTTATTTATAAATGTTACTTAAAGTGTACGTCACTCACATGCTAATCCCATGCTTATGTATCACAAACAAAAACGATCACAATTATTGTAACAAGTAAACATTTATAAATACAATTTCAGATGCGTGCGTGTCGTTTCTGCGCGCGCAGGCGGCGGGACTGGGGCTGCCGGCGCGCGTGTACGAGCCGGTGCGCGGGAAGCCCATCGTGGTGCTGACATGGGCCGGCGTCCAGCCCGCGCTGCCCGCCGTGCTGCTCAACTCACACATGGACGTCGTGCCCGTTTTCCAAGTACATACTACTACAATTAAGTTAAATACGGCCATAAAGGAGCGAGCGGTGGTAGCTCAAACTGGTAAGCGCCAGGTTCTCACGCCAAAGATGCAGGTCCCGGTGCTGAATGTACCAATGAGTATGTGGACCGTGAATGCCGTCGGTCTTACGGTGAAGGCAAAATATCGTGAGAGACCTGCATATTATCTAGATTAAGCACATTTGTGTGAACCCACCAACCCGCGAAATGGCCCAAGCTTAAGAAGGCCAGTTTAGACCTTGGGGATATGCACAAAGGTTCCATTCGAGAGAGCCTGGTGCTGGTACTTACACCCCCACAGAGAATAGAATAGAAGGGCATAAAGTTATTACATTAATTTTAAACTTATTACTGAAATGTAATACATATTATGGGTTAAAATTTCAGAATAGTTGGAAACACCCTCCATTCAGCGCTCATATGGACGCCGACGGGAAGATATTCGCGAGAGGATCTCAGGACATGAAGTGCGTCGGCATCCAGTACCTCGAGGCTATCCGCCGGCTGCAGCAAGACGGTGTCCGCTTGAAGAGAACACTTCATATCTCTTTTGTGCCTGGTAAATATAATTTTCCTTATATTTATAGGAGCTAAGCGCCAAAATTCTTTAGTAGGGGCTTCTTTAAGATACGCTTTAAATAGAATTCATGTTAAAAAAGTTTTACCACGCATCGATCAGAAAATCATGTGAGTATGAAGTGGTTCAAGCTAACCAAAAAAATAAGCCTCACATTTTTTTACTCAGAAAATGATTTTCGCGCTATGACAAATTTGTGTTTATTGACAAAATTAATTTCAGATGAAGAAATCGGAGGACACGATGGTATGGCCAAGTTTGTGCATACAGAAGACTTCAAATCTTTAAATGTAGGATTTGCTTTGGATGAAGGAATGGCCAATCCTGGTGAAGAGTTTATTTTGTTCTATGGTGAAAGGAGCATTTGGCGTAAGTATTTTTTGTACCTAAAATACGTGATTTAGTGAGGTTTCCGCCTAACTTACTTTGTATTGCAGAGCTGCACATTCATTGCACCGGCCAGCCCGGCCACGGCTCGCTGCTGTTAGACAACACAGCGGGTGAAAAGGTAAATAGCCCATACCAAATATGCCCTTAAGAGATTGCTAGGTAGGTATGTGGTGTTCAATAATGTTTTATTTGTAATATTTTATTTTTATTTTTGCAGCTAAGATACGTAATAGACAAGTTTATGGACCTGAGACAAAAAGAAAAAGACGTATTGGAAAGTAATCCAAAGTTGACTATTGGGGATGTAACTACTATTAACCTTACGCAAGTATATGTAAGTTAATTCATTGAAATTGTGACTGAGTGCCTCACTTAAATTACTTTATTTATGGGTACATCTTTTTTTACAAGCTTTCTGTATTTGTAATGGCATATGGTAAGTACTTCGTAAAATTTGTTACGTAGCTACAATGAATAGTGGCTTTGATAAAAATAATAATTTTATTATACAAATAAAATATTTTAATGTATCTAACAATAATTTTTAGGGTGGCGTACAGTCGAATGTGGTCCCAGAAAAATTGACTGCTGTATTTGATATAAGGATAGCTGTGACCGTGGACCACGTGGAGTTTGAAAATATGGTGAGATTCTTTTTAATGAAGGACACAGTACCAACACAGTTACCGATAGGAATATTTGCAATCTCGTCATAGACATGCTTACGTCTAATAAATGAATATTTTCAATCATAAGTATTTCAATTAATTTAATTGATGTGTCGTGATGAGAAAAGTTGTTAAGTATACTTATATTATTTAAAATAACTTTGTAAGTAGGCATAAAAAATAAACATTTTAAATGTCTTGACGATTTTAACACACAATACATAAAAAAAAACATTATACCAACACAATAATAACAACATTATTTTTATACTAACAGATCAAACAATGGCTGAAAGAGGCTGGGGACGGGGTTACGTATGAGTTTGAGCAGCGAAACCCTTGCGTTCCAAATACTAAAATGGATAACTCTAATCCATTTTGGATGGCTTTCAAATCTGCTGCTGACAAAATGTAAGTGGTTGATAAAACTATCATCATTACGAAAATGTAGTGTAGTGGGAGAAAATTATATACCTCGGTAGTACCACCGTGCAGTGTAATGTAGCCCGTAAAATTCTTAACTCGCGATTGGAGAACTTAACTATCGGTTTCCAAGACGCCTGTAAAGCCTCAAGTTACCTAACTACCTACAAGAATTTTGAAATTTATCCATATCTTTGTACCTAAGTCCTATAAATTAGTACAAAAGACACACTCCAGATGATGGTGTTTCTGGTCGCAGGGGCCTGCAGCTGGACTGCCGCATCTTCCCGGCCGCCACGGACAGCCGCTACGTGCGCAAGGTGGGCATCCCCGCCTTCGGGTTCTCTCCCATGAACAACACGCCGGTCCTGCTTCACGATCACAACGAGTTTCTCAAAGCCGACATATTTTTGAAGGGAATTGATATTTACATAAACCTTTTGACTGCTGTTGCCAATGTTTGATATTTTTTACTAATTTGTACCTAACTATATTTACTAAGAAAACACATGTTTTTTACTATATTTTTTAATATTAACTACCTAAATATTTTATTAAGTATATTATTATTATTTATCGAGGTGCCTGCTTGTTGTATAAGTATCTGTATAAAATAATTAATGTTAAATTATTACAAATGTCTACATTTAAAAGTTATGTTGATTAAAGTCATTTTGTTGCACTGTTATTATTAAAATGAAATACAATGTTTCATTCTTTTTTCTTTCTCCTGCCCTCTTGCCATTTTAGCTGAGGTCGGGCCGCCCGGGCCGTCGATGCGATCAGGTTTTAGGCTTTCATATCCTCGATATTGAACCACCATGTCGATGGTTGTCCTCTCCCTCTCGCCGAGTCCGCGCCACCCAAGCGCCACCACAAAAGTCTTTAAGGCGCCGACACATTAGCGGACGCGGCTTACGGACGCAGCTGTCAGCCGCGCCGCGACTAAGTGTGCACGAACTGTCCCAAAAGATCGTGCACGAGTGCATGAGTGGAGCAAGATTGAGTGCAGGGTAGTGCAGCCAAAGAGTATAAATACTACTTTTTCCAAGTCCTTTCTATTAATATATTTTGAAGTCAATGGTGACGGGGACTCTTATCAATGATTTCTTCTCCTCTTAACAAAATTAGTACCTATACACTATATTAACAAAAGTAGAGTTTACTCACTCACTCTTCCCGCGTCGGGGAATCAAATTTTGCGATCGACGAAGTAAGATTGTTAATATTTTGAGCCTTACAAAAATGTTGCTAAGTTTATTTTAAATTTTCTACCATGAAGTATGAAATTCAATTGTTATTTTTCGTAAACCAGAATTAGTCTACGGTTTCCTTGGTCCTCTATCTTTATTTACAATTCTATTCTATTCTATTCTATTCTCTGTGGGGGTGTAAGTACCTGCACCTGGCTCTCTCGAGTGGAACCTTTGTGCATATCCCCAAGGTCTAAACTGCCTTCCTAAGCTTGGACCATTTCCCACCACGCTGGTCCACTGCGGGTTGGTGAGTTCACATATCTAGATGTGCTAAATCTAGATATGCAGGTTTCCTCACGATGTTTTCCTTCACCGTAAGAGCGATGGTATACATTGTACTTAAGTTAAAAGAACTCATTGGTACATGTCAGCGCCGGGATTCGAACCCGCATCTCTTGCGTGAGAAGCGGGCGCTTACCCGACTGAGCTACCACCGCTCCTATTTACAATTATTTATGACTTGATTTTTTACCATTAATCATCGAGAAATCACTTACACCATTTATTAAAGAAGACAAAGCTCATCCAGCATTTACTATTGAAGTACAAGATCTTTCCATAACTTCTTTAAAAGAGGTGCATGTACCAAAACCTAACTTTAGGAAAGGAGATTATGTTGCTATTAACGAATATTTAACAAAAATTGATTGGCTTACCGAATTAGGACCATGTTGTGTGGATGAAGCAGTGGATGTATTTTATCGGCACATTCTAATATGTATAAAAAAACACATTCCTTTGAAAACTAATAATTCTAAATTTCCCCCGTGGTATAGTCCGGCCTTGCTTAAAATAATGAAAGAAAAACTTAAAGTTCACAGACGATGGAAAAAGTTCGGCAATCCCAGGGATTACGATGAGTTTAAACTACTTCGCGCGAGGCAACTGCGTGTCCATAATCTCTGTTTCAAGAAATATACTTCGAACATCGAGAATTCTATTAAAGTGAACCCGGTTGCTTTCTGGTCCTACGTGAAATCACTTAGAGGGGGATCTAATTATCCTAAGGCTGTAACATATGGTGATAACAAATTTACGGATGGTCGTGATATTTGTAATGCCTTTAATAATTTTTTCCAGAGTGTTTTTGGTACTCCCATTGGAACTTTCGTTTCTCATAACTCAAGCTCAAACAACGACTGTCTTTCAGGTTTTAAGATCACAAAGGGACCGGGAAGCGACGGAGTCCCACCTTTTTTCTGGAAACAATGTACGAAGTCGATTTCTTTCCCTATCACTCTAATTTTTAACCGCTCTTTACGTGAAGGGACGTTCCCAAAAAAGTGGAAAACTGCACAAATTGTACCAGTTCATAAAAAGGGGTCGAAAACCAAAGTTGAGCACTATAGGGGAATCTCAATACTAAATACCATGGGTAAATTATTTGAAAAACTTGTTTATGATGTCATATATCCTATTATAAGCAAGGGGATCTCAGATAAACAACACGGGTTCCTTCGCAGACGCTCGACTATTACTAATTTGGCAACTTTTCTGAACTATGTGATGGGTGCTATGGACGGTGGCGGGCAGGTTGACGTGATCTACACAGATTTTGAAAAGGCTTTCGATCGTGTGGATCATGTCATCCTGCTCGTAAAACTACATAACCTCGGAATTCACGGAGATCTTCTACGTTGGATCAAATCTTACCTCACCAATAGATCTCAGGCAGTTGTTATTGGAGGATATCGGTCTGATTATGTTTCTATCCCTACAGGCGTCCCACAGGGATCTCATTTGGGCCCGCTTTTCTATTGTGCATACCTGTATGATATAACTGACTGTTTTAAATTCTCCAAACATCTTCTTTACGCCGATGACAAAAAAATATTTTTTAGGGTAACCAATGAACAAAACTGTGCCGCAATTCAAGCTGATCTCAACAGATTATGTAAATTTTACGAAAATAACAATATTACTGTAAATGCGAACAAATGTGAATGTATAAGTTTTACACGCAAGAGATCCCCTATCTACATATTACAATTACCATTTGAACGGTATAAATGTCAACCGGGTAAGAGTTATTCGAGATTTAGGTGTTTTACTAGACGAAAAACTACTTTTTGATAAACATATAGACACAGTCACTAACAAAGCATACAAAAATTTAGGTTTTGTTTTACGTACCTGTCAACTTTTTAATGATCCGCACACAATAAAGATAGTTTTTTTATGCATATGTTCGCAGCATATTAGAATACGCCTGTCATATTTGGTCACCCCAATATGTTATATACAAAACACAACTGGAGCGTATACAAAAAATATTTATCAACCACCTAAACTATCGTGCTAGAAAACCCGTGGACGCGTACATAGATGGGTGCAGATTGCATGGACTGTTAACGCTAGAAGAACGCAGAACAGTGCTTGATATGTGCTTGCTGTATGACATCGTGCGAGGATTACTAGACTGTCCTGAGCTGGTAGGTAGCGTGGGATACCGAGTACCAGGCCGTCGCACCCGTCATACGCCTTTGTTTCACGTTCCATCTTGCTCCACTAATTATGCTGCTAATTCTGTACTCAACCGAATAACACAGACTTTCAACAAGAGATTCGGAAATATTGATATTTTTAACTGTTCTAAAATGTGTTTTAAAAAACAAATTATAGATATACTCACAAACAGATAATATCTATCCTACCCCTATCATTACCAATTAATTAATTTAATGTATTAATTATACCTATATATTTATATGTATGTATTTGATAGTAAATTTTTACTTATCGTAAGTACTTATGTATGTATTGTAATTATGTATTATCTATTTAATATTTTTATAACAGTAATTTATATATACAACTTATATTTATTAGTATAATTAGTCTTAATTCCTATTTCTTACCCTATCCTTCTTCCCAAACACTACTCTGAGAAGCTAATCAATTTTACTTGATGAATGATGGTTTTATTGCCTTACAAACAAGATTTTAATTTTAACTTTAATTACGTAAGTACTATACTCACATCATTATGCAGTTAGTTGGACCTATTTAGTTACATTTAAGTTATCTAATTGATAAGATTATAGTTATGTTACTTATATATACCTAAGTTTTTTAAGCCTTTTTTGTGATCTGTCCCGATCTCGATATAGAATTTACTATAGTAATCTTACTGTGAATCCTATTATTAGCCTTACTGTTTTGTTTGTACTTAGCATTAATTTTTACAATGTAACGCTGTTGGATTTTCAATAAAAACTAAATAAAAATAAAATAAATGATTTTTAATTAGGTATGTGGGTAGCAAATATTATTTTTTGAATAATATTTGTTCATTTTATGTTATTATTATTATTCTAAGCATCCTTGATTCTTACTTTAATGTACACAGAGCAATTTTTTTGACAACCTTGTATCATGTCATTAGATGAAATTTGACATTTTCGAATAAGAAATTGTAAATGGGCGAACGACCGAAACGAGAGCTGGCGAATCGAGAGCGCTCTCAGTAAATCAATTCGTATCATTAGTTGTTGTCGATATCTATCGCCTACTCTTGGCTGAGTGGGCTTCTAATGACTGGCTCTATCGAATTAGATTCATCCGCAGGTCTCATAAAACGGCGCGAAATAGTGGTAGTGAAGTGATAGTGGGGTGGTGTTGTGAGTCTCGGTAGAGCAGCGGCTGCAGCCGAGGCGATGTCTGCGCGGTGGTAGCGGGCGGCAGCAGCATGGCGGCGGCGGCGGCGGGCGCGGGGGCCGCGGGGGGCACGGGGCCGGGGGTCTCGCTGAAGCCCATCGAGGTCCCGCAGGCGCTGCAGGACGGAGACAAGTTCATCAAGTGGGACGAGGTGCGTACACTCACTCCGCTCGCTCACCTGACGAGCTAGGACTAGGCAGAGGTGCAGAGCTCTGCTACAGAGCCATGTCCACCAGTGGATCATTGTTGGCTGATAATGATGACAGTGGCATATCTGGTACAGGATTTGTCTTATGACATCCTGAAGAAATATGGTCTTAATAAGTTTTTAATAGAGCTGTAGTCAGTTTAATTAATTTGGAGAACTGCATATCCCCTAACCTGCACCTTCGGAGAGAAAAGGGTGGTTTATCTGTGTCTTTCCTCAGAAATTTGTGGCAAGGGGCACTTTGTAAAAAAACAGACATCAATGCTCATGTATGCACATCCTAAGGCCATCCACCGATCTCACTATTTAGAAAAAAACAAACTTATTAAAATTTGATCTACTTTTAAACCTTTGATCATGTTGAGTTTTTGTATGAGGGTCATGGCATTTATGATTATATTTTGTAAAGTGTATTATAAAGTTCCTATATAACATGTATATGTCGCAGGCATCTGGTTTAATCTCCTGTTTGATTGAACCGCTAGCCCGTTCATTGGATGACGCTACTCAGTTGAATGACTAAACAACAACTCGTCAAGAGGTTGACTGTAACATCCAACGTCTTGACTGAACGTTATTCAGCGAAGTTGTTAAATAATAGCGGTTCAATCAAACAGGAGATTAAACCAGATGCCTGCGACATATACATAATAATACTTCTAATTTCTGGCAATTACTGAGCTGCCCCTGTATTTTGTAACTCCAAGTGGCATTGGTTGTTATTTAAATTGACTGTCAACTTACAGCATTACTAATTAATAATAATATACCTACGAAAGTCAATAGTTTAAAAATAATACTTTTTGGGTATCATAATCATATTTTGAACCAACAATTTTGGCAGCAGGGAGGGGGGGAACACTTGAGTCTAACAAAAATTTGCACCATGAAGCTTAATATTTCGTAAACCAATGACAGAATAAAAAAAATGGTTTGAGCATACCTATAATATTTTTTGAAGACCTATTTAAAGATACATCACCAAAACAATGGAAATAAAAATCTCCACTCAACGTTTGTAGGAGGTATCCCAAAATTGGCCATAAATGTGTAATGTTGCATGCGAAATATCAGCTTGATACCATTTACCTGTTTTTGAGAAAATAGGTGGTGACAGACCGAGAGACAGACGGACAACCAAGTAATAGTGATCATAAGGGATCCTTTTTTCCTTCTGAGGTACAAAATCTTTTAAGAAAAGTTGTTGATGTAAATATTTATTTCCACTGCCAAACCATGTCTTATAATCAGTACAATAGTTTGTACAACAGAAATGTTTCAATATTAGTGTGAAATATGTAATTCAGCATATCTAAACAATTGGATGCATCACATCACAATCACTGTTTTGCTATCTTGTGGCACATATTGTGCCTTCCTGTTACCATTCCCAATTCACAGTAATAAGCATTGCTGGCATTTGGCTAAAATATCTTTAAAATCTACACAGTTTATACCAGGTTGAAAGAATGCATCACTGCTTAAGAATGAATCAGTATGCAGATTATAATCATAATATGATTGCATCTTAGTATGTTTGGAAGGTGCCTTTATCCAGTATGGTCACAACACAAGTGAAACTTATTCTTTGGTGAAGTTTTATGTATTATGCCACCTTGACAACATTAAATTGAATCCAGTTGCCCGAGCACAGGATTCGAAACCTCTGTTTACGTTGCGTATCGTCAAATGTCACTGTCAAAATGTAAGGCAAATTTGTTAGTTCCAAAAGTGGCATTTGTTTTTTCCATGTTAGGTGGAATTTCACCAAACGCTAAATGTATTTAGTAGCCTGTCATACGTCTGTCAGTTGGTACAAAATTTATTTAAAATTTGATTTAAATACGTTTAGCGTTTGGTAAAAGCGACCCTTCGTGTAGATTCGAAAATAGTATCGAATCCTATGCTCGCGCCTCTGAATACATTGCAGGCTGCACTTACTAAATTTGTTTTCCTTTCAACTGGTCCAATTTACAGTGTCAGTAACTAATGTGTGTGTGTGTGCAGGAGTCGGGCGCGGGCGTGCCGGTGACGCTGCGCGTGGACGGGCGCGGGTTCTTCCTGTACTGGACGGACCAGAACCACGAGGTGGAGCTGCTGGAGCTGGCCACCGTGCGCGACGTGCGCACCGGCGTGCACGCCAAGGTGCCCAAGGTCAGTCACTCACTCTGTTCTGTACAGTGCGACAAACTTATCTGTTCCGGTGAGAGCGAACTTAATTGATCCATATCTCATTATTTACTAATGAATTATATATTGATTTAGATTAGATGGGTTTATTGAAACCACAAGAGCGAATTACCACTACCGGCAAACTTAAAATCTTATAGAATGAAGAAATATTACACATTTACGTGAGCTGTCACCGGAACAGATAAGTTTGTGGCACTGTAAATGGCGCTTAAACGTCACTATTTATATGGCGTTATGATGATGCGCCACCGACCGGATAGAGTTTAATGGCGGGTGGTAGAGAATTGAGTTGAGCCCCAGCTATCGTCAAAAACTTATATGAATTTTGATAATTTGTGAAAAAATAATTAACCCTTACCCATACTAAAAAGTCATGTGACCAAAGGTTGCTGTCCTAAAATACACGTAATTTTATCCCAAGTTGTTCAGAATGAGCCCTTGAGATAGATAGATACTATGTGTAGATTGTAATAATTTAAAAGAGGATTTGATGGTATACTTCAATCAGTGGTGAGAGCTGACAGGACGCCATGCCGCCCGCGAGCCGAGCGGCGGCGGCGGCGGCGGCGGCGGCGCCGGAGGGGGGACCTAGTGGAAACGGAACTGAGCAGGACATTTGTCACGTACTTTCTTATCATCACTAATAATAAATGAGGAAAAACAACATCTTCATCGGAGTTTTCATCAGCTAAGCAAGCTTAGACCTGCTTAGATTATCTTTGATGTACTTTATCCTATGTTGGCCGTCACCTGGCTCATGGAATCTGAACTTCTGAATGCTCACCTCATACTTTACCTATGGTGCAATGCTATTAGGACATTCAGCTGGCGCTGACTGCAAAACGATTCTAGCACTAGAAGTGAGTGAAGTCGATGGTAGAGTGGGCCGCGCGGTTCCGCCCCTACCCGCTCGAGGTAGAGCTGTTATAGAGTTCCATAAGAACCATCAGTACATCCACTTTAGAGTAGAATAGACATTGACGAAGGTTCTTTATTAATTAGCTAGGGCGGCGGCGGCGGCGGCGGCGTGACGTCACGGCGCAGATAGCGACTGACGGCGGAGACGGAAACATGCTTATCGCATTACACTAATGTTTACGTTCCTTACTTTGATTGAAATTTCATCGTCGTTTACTGTTACTAGTTGAATTGAATATTATTAATCGTATATGAATTATTTCAGCGTAACTAACGTACATTTTTAACATTTCTGTTTCAAACTGTACTTAACAGTTTTTTTATGGCTTTGATAAATTCATCTATTGTTTTAAAGTCATACAGGTATTTATTATCAGTTAAGATATTTATGAATATGAAATGAAATGTGGTGTGTTGTGTGAGGGCGGGCGGCGGTCCCGGGGGCGGGCGGAACTCATCACAAGCAGAGCCCCTCGCCGCCGCCGCCGCCGCCGCTGAACTACAAACACTATTTGTATTTTAATGCGTATATTTATTCCACAAAAGCACTCAACTCCCAACAACTATCACATGCCTCAACACTACCGAACACGGTTTTGCTATTAGCTTTAAATTAAAAATCTTTTTCAAGCACACTAATGGATATAATAGTCATATTATGTTCATCTGTACATAGACATGTAATTTTATATCTTTTTTGATCAGTATTAGGTATAGGTATTTTATTATGTAAATATGTATATGTAAACTCTTATGTACCTATTATAAAATGTTTTTGGAAAATAAACGAAATAATAATAATAAATACGTTCAAGAGATGAGTGATGAATGTAGTCTTCGAAAAGTCCTATATCGAACGACGATCTGAGAGCAAACGGATTGTTTTCAATGGAGACTGTAATATTCTTACTCAAGCTCACCACAAATCAATATACATATTATCTATATACCTAAGCGCAAATCATTTTTTTTTAATCATATAGTTCCCAAGATTAATACCTATGCCTAGGTGCTGAGGTAGACGCAACGAGTACTCTCTAGATTAAACTTAATTAAGTGAGACATTCAAACGCTTGCTGCATCTGCGTTTTCCATTGTCATCTTATCAAATCGCAAGCGAACTCAAGTTGATTTCACGGCTTGAATTTGAAATCGGTTCAGCAGTTTATGATTTACACACATACAAAGAGGCATACACGTAAATGTTACAACTAGGTTACAACACAAGTCAAACGATATAACCCTATCCACCCTAACGTACAAACCCCCGCCGCCGCCGCCGCCGCCGCTCGCCCATGCTCTAGCGATCTGTAATCCATTAGTTTAGTGGAATCAGCTACACGGCCCGGCGCGGCGAGACTCCGGGATACTCCCCACAAACCCGCTCATTTCCGTACCTTTACAATATTCATTACAAAAGATTTAATTCCAGAAGATTTTGGAATAGAGATGATGGCTCGGTCGATAGTAGAGCAGCTGCTAAGCCGAGTGCATAGTTACATACAATTACATACCTACTACTAGTTTCACTTAATGTAGAACTGTTTTCGTGTTATGCTATTTGATTCTATGAAATTAGATCTTCCCAGTTTATCATAGAAGTCGACGCCTAAATTAGGACAAAGCCGGTCCTCGGCTGGAGGGGACCCTGTTGAATAGAAACTGGCGTCGATTGTTCTGTTGCACCGGTGCCGCCCCCCCTCTGCCTCGGGCCTCGACGGAGAGAGGAGTGCTCACCTGCTCACGACGAGATTAAAGAATAGGTACCTACATCTATGAATGTACACTCATGAGCAATGAAAATGTTCCACTCACAAAATGTCGACACCAAATGTCCCCGAATTCTTAAAACATTTCATTTAAAATTTGAACATAAATCTTACGTTTTAGTTAGTTATTTTCTGATGGACTGTTAAATGTAAGTACAAAATACTTCAATATTGCAGAAGGTGTCGTTTAGATAGCTTTCTTTCTATTCATCATCAGCCAATAATCATCCACTGCTGGAAATAGGCCTCTCCCAAGGAGCGCCACAACACTCGGTCCTCGGCCTTCCTCATCCAACCACTACCCGCCACCCGTCTAAGGTCGTCAGTCCAGCGGGCAGGAGGGCGTCCCACTCTGCGTTTGCCTGTTCGTGGTCTCCACTCGAGAACTCGTCTACCCCAACGGTTATCGGTTCTTCGGCAGATATGACCAGCCCACTACCACTTCAGCTTGCATATTTTGACAGCTATGTCGGTAACCTTAGTCCTCTGACGGATAACCTCATTTCTGATACGATCCATCAGAGAAACCCCAAGCATAGCTCTCTCCATAGCACGCTGAGCGACTTTAAATCGGTGGACCAGTCCTACCGTCAGTGTCCACGTCTCACCATACGTCATCACTGGCAGGACGCACTGGTTGAAGACTTTTGTCTTCAGGCTCTGAGGAATGGCCGAGGAGAATATGTGACGAAGTTTCCCGAATGCAGCCCAACCCAGTTGGATGCGCCTTGCAGCCTCCTTGTCGAAGTTGCTTCTGCCTAGCCGAATAGTCTGCCCGAGGTAGACATATTCTTGCATAACTTCGATTGTTGCCTCACCAACACACAGTAAAACACTAAACATCATACACTGAGAGACCGGGTTCCGCTCATCTTGCATAATCTTTATTGACCAAAACTCATTTCGCATAACTCGTATGGTCTAAACTTTTTTGGCCGAACCATCACTTTCCCAAGACTTATGTGGCATAAGGCTCGTTTCGTCTAAAACTCTTTAGGCACAATCTTTAAACACCTAAGTTTCGTTTGCTCAAATTTATGTTCGTCTATACCTATGTATAATCTTGTTTCTCCTAATGTTATCTTAATAAATAATATATTAAGTATGTAGTAAATGTACAAATTGTGGTATTTTTCTCCTACATCCCGAAAATCACGATATTGTATGATCAAAAAATCTAAAGTTAACGACCAATATAATTATTACAAACCCCATGAGATCGAAACCTAAAAATAGGTGCGACGACGAGCAAAGCGAGGAGGAGCGTGTTAGGTGCACATGTTCATCAAAACCAAAGCGGAGCGCAGCGAAGCGGAGCGAAGCGTTTTCCAAACAGCGGAATCAATACAAGGCACCAGTTTGCGCTATGTAGGGAGACGCTCCGTCAAAATTAAAGCCAAACGAATATTATTACTTTGTATAAACCTATGCCATAGCATTATTAGGCTATTCAAGATTTGGCCATACCATTATTAGACTAAACAATGTTATGCGAAATAACTTTTTACTAAACGAGATTTATGCCATACGATTTTCGGCGTAACGAGACTTTGACCAAACGTTACTATGCAATACGAGATTAGGCAAATAAATCTTATGCCAAAAAAGGTAGAACCTGAGAGACCAGACATCATTTATTTATTATTTGTTGTTAGAATCTCGATTCCATGAATTTGATAGTGACAAAAGCGACTGTTGCAGTGGCCGCAGCCGAGCCTGTGTAGTGAGACGCTTCTTAGACCATGACTCCGTGCACTATGAATATCGAGATATGAAGAGCGGCTCGTTGGCTGCACCGGTTGTATTTCAGATTTAGAGCGCGCTTTGTATTGGGGGTTATTTGAAATTCCCTTTGTCCCGTGAGTGTAGTGAATTTTGAATGTAGCGCAGCTTTGTCTGAATGTCATCAATGTAGCGCGCGTGGCGCCGCCGCCGCCGCCGCCGCCGCCGCGCCGCGGGCGGACTTCCATCAACTTTGCAGAACATTTTTGCTCCACAAACACTGCTGTACACTGGAAAAGTTCGGAGAGGGGCTTCATTATTTTAAACAAGAACATTAGAATGAAGTCGGTTTAAAAACACAGTAAAACAAAGAACGTTAATCTAGGAACGGAACAGGAAGCAGGTTTAATATTCAGTTCATTTCAGCGTCCGAGTTTGGTTTTTAAAACATTAATTACTGAGCTCTCGCAGAGTGCATTTTTTCGTCGAATGCTCTCGGCTAAATCCGAATTCTGGACTCTCTAGTATCTACTTTTCAAACTTCTTAACGTTTGTTAAATTCGCTTTGATTTAATATGGCGGTGATGATAAATGTTACCCTATAACATGGCGTTTTACGCAATGCTAACGTAAATGCACTAGTTATAGGAGTGGATGGATGGTTTGATTGATTTGCTGTGTGCTGTGGCGGATGCTTGTCTGTGATTGCCGAGTGTGGAGTGTGTGTGACGAGTGTGTGGAGCGTGTGTGTGTCGAGTGGCGAGTGTGAGGAGCGTGTGGACGGCACACAGCGGTGCACGGCGGGTGGTGCTGGTACACTCGGCGGCAGGTATTGATTGGGCGCTAATATTAGCGGTCGCGCCTCGCGCCGAGACTGATCCACGACGCCACCGGCGGGACGTTGCTCACTGATATAATGCTCGGTATAAACAAATACCCAACATAACGTATGGCATGCAGTGACTTTGAATGAGATATCTAACAGGTAAATTGCTATCTTTGATGATCTAATCATCTCCGATAATTAATACATTCGCTGTATAAGACCTTATCACAAATATCCATGAGAAATGAATACTAGATTCGACTCTGCCAGGGATGGAAATCTAATCCTTTTACCCACTTTGTAACTGTGGTAGTGAGGACCGCAGCCGCGCCGTGCAAACGACACTACAGCAACATTCACCAGCACAGTGGCAGGAAACTAGGAAATAGAATACATGATGCAATCAATCTCACGTGATGCGAGGGGGAAGGGGGACGGGGGGCGGATGGGGGAAAACTCCGGTATTACTCACTTTTTTTTATTCGCTGAACGCTCTCGGATTAAGGCTTTTGGGTTCCGCCGCCGCGGCAAACACCGCTCTATAGTTTCGCCAAGTGTATATCTCATAACGTATTTTTATAGCAGCGTTGCATGTGAAGTTGATATTTGCTCAGGTGTGCAGTGTGCACATCTGTAGTGGCTGCAACACGTAGGTACTGCTGCTCCTGATATACCCGACATACCCACCAGAGAGCGATGCATTCAGGGAGAAGCTATAACGAGTCGTTGCCCGAGCTGCTTTGTCGTGTATCTCAAAGGTGCGAGGACGAGCAGAGCAATACGTCGATGTATTGAAATGGCTTAGTGAAGGGCGCACTGAAGCCGCCTGCCTCGCCCGGCGGCGACACACGAGCCGGCTCCGTTCCACGAACACCTATTGTCAATTCACGAGCACCCCGAGATGCACTAACAGTAATTAGTGGCCGACTGAAACTCCTCCGTATGTATGTATACGATATACTTATACATTTTAGTACGAGTGGAATGAAACCGAGATTACAGATGGCTTTATGAAAAGCATAAGTCCAACATTTCATTAAACTGTCAAGTTTTCCAAAGGCGTGCGCTCCGCTTTGCCGCGGGTAGGTCTGCACGAGTACCCGCGCGGTGCGCACGTAGGTACCTCTACCTACGTATGTACGCCGTAACTCTTCTTTCATTTCCGTGAAATGTTAGCAAAATGTCGTCTTTGTGTACAAGTGGGTCACAAACTGTTTCGTTTGAATAAATGCTGTTGAATCGTACCATGTACTCATCTCCGTCTCCACTCCGCCGCTGCGACTCCGGAACTCCATCCATACTACTATACGCGTAAAATACATAGACTTTCTTTCTATTTACTGCAAATAATTTCCAGGTAAAACTGATAATACGAAAGAGGTACACGAGTGTGAGGTTCAGCTCAACGGTGTCAAGCTGACGGCTTCTCTGCGATCCGGCGGTGGAGCCTCGGTGGGACTGATTGTACGGATTATTGGATGAAAAGAGACTGAAAACAGGCTAATGCTAAATGCTAAAGAGCGGTGGTAGCTCAGTCGGGTAAGCGCTCGCTTCTCACGCCAGAGATGCGGGTTCGAATCCCGGCGCTGACATGTACCAATGAGTTCTTTGAATTTATGTACAATGTATACGATCGCTCTTATACGGTGAAGGAAAACATCGTGAGGAAACCTGCATATCTTGATTTAGCACATCTAGATATATGAACCCACCAACCCGCAGTGGACCAGCGTGCATGGTGGGAAATGGTCCAAGCTTAGGAAGGCAGTTTAGACCTTAGAGATATGCACAACGGTTCCATTCGAGAGAGCCAGGTGCAGGTACACTCCCACAGAGAATAGAATAGAATAGAATAGGTTAATGCTATATTTCCGCAAACTGAAACACATTCCAGCACTTAGGTACATAGTCG
Source organism: Plutella xylostella (assembly GCF_932276165.1). Taxonomy (NCBI): domain Eukaryota; kingdom Metazoa; phylum Arthropoda; class Insecta; order Lepidoptera; family Plutellidae; genus Plutella; species Plutella xylostella. Next base: position 11,774,307 of record NC_063992.1, on the reverse strand, counting down.
CAATTCGTCGCTGTACGTGCGGCGGCCGCGGCGTGCCTGCGACCATGTGTCACCGCAGCAATGCACGCCGCACCGGCGACCGCCGCCGAGGAATGTGCCGGCTCAGCCCGCCCGTCCTGGCCGCCCGCCCCGGCCGCCCTGGCCCGGTCCGCCCGCCCCGGCCAGATCAATATCACGTCACGTGGACATCGCCCGCGCGGAATACCATCACGAGGTGTGCCCAGGCCATGGCAGCTAGAATCGTTTTTTTTTCGTATAATTTAAGAAAAAGAAAGTATATTACCTATTACCGCAACCTCCACAATGGGGCTCCCGACAGGACTAGATAAAAAGAATACTTACTTTAAAAAATATATATACGTGTCGACTATGGTAATTATTCCTTCTAATTATTTTAATATCACGTAACATGGAGCACCCGATCCCAGTTTCATACAACATGCTGGGACTTTAGACATTTAATTATACTTGAATATGGAGTTAATTACAGTTGGTAATTGTATTGTTGATTAGGCATTAATAGCGTCTATTACTACTGGAATATTATGGAATATTTAGGCGCTTAATATTGTATCCAACCCGACTGAGCATGGCGGTTCATTATTGGTATATGAGGCATAAATTAATATCCTTTGAGTCGACATCCGTGACATGCGAGTCCCTGCCTCATCCAGGACCAGGGACATTGCTTTCCGTCACTTGAAAGTTTTACACGATGCACGATCGTGCTATTCTATTCTATTCTCTGTGGGGGTGTAAGTACCTGCACCTGGCTCTCTCGAGTGGAACCTTTGTGCATATCCCCAAGGTCTAAACTGCCTTCCTAAGCTTGGACCATTTCCCACCACGCTGGTCCACTGCGGGTTGGTGGGTTCACATATCTAGATGTGCTAGATCTAGATATGCAGGTTTCCTCACGATGTTTTCCTTCACCGTAAGAGCGATGGTATACATTGTACTTAAGTTAAAAGAACTCATTGGTACATGTCAGCGCCGGGATTCGAACCCGCATCTCTTGATTGAGAAGCGGGCGCTCACCCGACTGAGCTACCACCGCTCGATGCACGATCGTGCTATTTCAGTAAAATATTTTATCATTTGAGCAGTTTTAGCTCAGAAGCTTTTCGTTCCTTATACATCCGTATTTTAAGCGTCGTTAATGGATTTTTAATATGAGTCGGAACAACGTCGCCCGCTGCTGCAGTTTCGACCGGCGGCGGAGACGGTACTATAGTTAGTAGTAGGGAGGTGTAGGAAGCTGCTAATTCCGTGCAGTTATTCCGATGCTGGGTCGACGTGTAGCCACGTTGTCGCTGTACAGCCGGGGTTCGCGGCTGCTGGCGAGCCTCCTCCCAAATTGCATGCTTTATATTAAAAAAAAACGGCGATGTGAAATAATCTGATATTTCTCTTACATTTCTTTTGATACAGTATGCCTTCTTTCACGATCAAAGTTATCACGAAAGAAGTTTAGATACTGATCATATTCAAAAGGGAAAAAGTTATGTAATATGTAAGTACGTATAATAAAGCCGCTGTTCCCACCTGGTCCCAGCATACAACAGTTTGATGGAGATCGGGGGATTGTCTGCAGTATCGCTCTATTGATGTTCGGTAAACAAATGTTACTTCACTAGGCGCCTGGCACTGCCCGCTGTAAACAAATCGTAAATTTACAACACTTTGAATCAATAGATTCTCGAGAAAAAATATTTTAAGAATTCTAACTAGACTAACTTTTTCTAGAGACTAGCACGTAACTGGTACACGAAAAAGTTTCGTTTCAATTGTGTAGGAGAAATGGGCGGGATTTAGTACCTTCTAATCGTAATAAGCGTAGCTTACTAAAGCTAATACACAAGTACTCCTAAGACAGTAAGCGGCGCACACCGCGGCGGCCGCGGCGCGGGGCCTCCTCGACTCGAGGGCCTCCCGAGCACCCGCCAGCTCCACCGCCTACTCTCTAGCGAACATCATTCAGGGTTGCAGATACCCATCATTTTCTACTGCAATGTTTTAGTTCATCCAGTCTTTAACTATCTACTGTACTTGTACTAACATCCAGTGTTAGGGAATAGTATAGTCATCAAATTGGGGGTAACTCAAGTGGTCATTCTGAACAACTTTTATTCCTTGAATTAAGAAAGTTATTTTGAGTGAAAGTTTATGAATTGTCCATACATTTATTGTGAATTCTTAGTAAGAAAAGCAGAACATAACAACAAAAGACTTGATCAGGGAGATGAGCCAACACACCTGCCAGACCAGCAACAATCTGTATACGTTCCCGTTGTCGTTCCCTACGTCGTTTACTTCAGCACTGTTGCAACACCCTGTATACTCTAGCTGGTGGTTCGCAGGACATGCGCGTGCGGCACGTGGTGTCGATGGGCCCGGCGGGCGCGCTGGAGGACAAGACGGTCACGGTGTGCCACGGGATGGACTTCGTCAACGTCTGCTTCATCAACTTCTGCTGCGCCAAGAAGGAGATCGCGCAGGTCAGAATACTATTGTTTACACTCTAGGGTAGATTGCTGGATTACGGCAAACAAAATGTACAATGAAAGATTATATTAGTAGATATTCATCCAAATCGTTACTAGACTAGCCCTTGTGCTACATCAATGTGTCCCACCTTGTATACGTCCGAGTTTGACGCACAATGCGGCAGAAAACGTTGCTAACATAACTGGCTAATCCTTGCTCCACGGTCACAAACCCTCTTCACGGAAGTCCGCAACGCGCTGTGGCTAGTAGGGCATGCAATACCGGAACTATTTTCAATACCGGTATTGAGTTCCGGTATTGCAACTCAATACCGGGATCCCGGTATTAATACCGGTATTAGATTTCCTTGTAATAAATGGCATATATTGTGATTAAAGGTCGTATAGGTCAAAATAAAACGAGAAAAAGCAATGAAATTCAGTATTTTGTAATAAATTTTTACGAGAATTGAGTATTAGAGTTTAAATTTTACAATAAATTATTATTTTTACATCCAGTGTCCGTTTACGCATGGACAACAGTAGATATCAAACGGCCGAAAACTGCATCAAACGGTTGGAAACAAGTGCGCTTTCACAGTACATAGGAATACTATATCTTAATCGCTTTATTATAGCCTAAAAAAGTCCGATTCCGGTATTACTTCAATACCGGTATTAACTTTCAATACCGGTATTGAAAAAAGCGTAAATTTTGTCCCTAATACCGGTATTGCGGTATTGCATGCCCTAGTGGCTAGTGACTGACTGCTGTGCCGAGGGTCCCGGGTTCGATCAGATATTAACACATACACCAGTTTAAAGATAAATACTGTTGTATGTGTCGTATGACTAAGAAAACGTTTCTACTTTTATGAAACCATTGCCTTGTTTGTCCCATCCTAATTGATTAGCGGTTTGTCACCGACACGCTAAGAAGATGAACACGAGTGATGTCAAAACCAATAAACCAGCCCATTAACAACATACAGTAGGTAATCGAATATTTACGTAAGTCCAGGTTTTGATTGGAGTATTAACGGACATAAGGGAGTGTGGTAAACCTTAAGTAGCCTCTCGGAAGCTGATTAGTCATCCGCAGTGAAGGAAGTTTCCGACACCACCTCGAGCACACGTGTGGAGGTGATAAAGAGTTGTAAATTATAATGAATGTTGTGTAAATTGTGAAGTAATGAGGCGTGCGGTTATTGTCAACACCAGCCCGCGGAACACCTGCGCGGTGCCGCTTTTTCTATGGACCGATATTTTAATTCACACCAAACGCAATGTGTGTTAAAGTAAAATAGGCAGAATGGCTACTTATATTTCGGTATCATTGTTATTTATCTTTTGTCGTATCCTGGATGTTACTCTAGCTTACGAAGCCCTGACCATGACACGATCTGTTGTATTAAATCTATATACCGTTAGTATGACTACTCTGGAGTTCATGTAAGGAGCATCCTCGAGTCACGTAATACACTAATCGGACTGGCTAATTCTTTCACCACACAGTGACAAACCCTTTCCCAGACGTATAGTGTTTGTCATCGACAGCCTTAAAAGAATATGACAACTGTCGCTATCTCTGTCTGCAGTAGCGCTCAGAAGGGCTAGTACGGGGCGCATTTAAGACGTGACAAGAGTTTTTCATCGCGCTCACTCACTACGCGCAGCCTCAAGAGCGAGCGCGACGGTGAACTTTTGTCACATCTTAATAGCGCCCTTCAGGCCCTGGAACTTTTGTTTTTGTTTCGCTGTCTGACCCCCCTCCCCCGCAGCTGTGGACGCGCGAGCTGTTCGCGCTGGCGTACAACCTGAACCAGCTGACGGCGTCGGCGCTGGGCGCGCTGGAGAAGCTGCACGCGCGCATCGCGCTCCGCCGCGACAAGCAGGGCTACATACAGGTCAAGAAGTGAGTACCCACTACCACCTACCTATGTATTTCTACTACTGTAGGATCCAAACCACCGTAACTATAACATTGATCCTGTAAAACGCATGCTATTAAACCCTTATAGGCTCTGTAAAGTAAGTCTGTGCGTATCGATGTTGAAAGCTAGCTAATGGCACCTATCTGTATGCCTCAAACTTTATAAGTATACAACCGGCGCCGATAGACGTGCAAACAGTTCCATGTAGACTGCAATCTGGTACATATCTAGGGACGCTCAGGTGTATAACTAATCAAGAATCTACCCAATTAGGATTGCGTCTAAGAAAGCCTTAACTCACAATACTGCATATGACCACGTGCGTGTCCCCTAGACACGACCGCACGCCGCGTCGACGAGGCTGCGAGATCCCTCAACACGTACACTACACATTATACAGTAAACTCTTGTGACATTGCAATTGAACATTTTAGGCTGAGTTCACAGTAGTAGTAATACTGTTAGCCGCCGACTGTGAGCTTTCTCATTTACGCAAATTGCGCGACATGCTTGTTAGCGCGGTAGAGATACTAGAGGTACCTAATACGTCATGTTACCCCCACCGTTTCTCTAAATAAGCAGACTGAAATACAGCCCCTAGAGTAGTGGTGCAGGAAACAGCAATACTCTGCATGCCGAGACCCCGACAGGACAGCGGGCCGCAGGGTAATCAACCGGGTCCATGATTTATTGTTACATGAAGAACCTAGAGGCAGTACCTACGTGGAGTGTGGGGGGAGGTGAGGGTCGCGGGCCTCGTGGAGTGTGCTCCAACTGCGGCTGCACATAAAACGTTGACGACACACTCCGCTCGGTGGCGATGGCGGCATTACGCGGCCGATCCCGTGTAATCTCCCGCCGCGGCTGAGACTCCACCTGTTGCGTGGAGGCACCCCACCCCCGCCCCCGCCCCCGCGCCCGCCCGGGAACACAGACACATCGAGCACTCTCGCTAATGACTCGTCAACATAATCATGTCGGCACTAAATCATGTTTTACTACTACTCGGCGCTCACAGATTTAGCTTTGTGATTTTGAAATCGATGTACTTGCCTAATAATGCCGTCGATAATGAGGCGGTTGTTCGCGGCTCGAGGCGTGCTCGTGTATCGGAATATTTTACTTCAACAAACTCAATTTTCATCAAAGATGGATGGGTTTATTATTTATTCATTACGGTTATTAGCTGATGCTAATTCTAGGGTCGCTCTGTATCATACAGCCTGCCCCTGTTACAGCGGATCGCAGACACGGAATGATTTATAATTCAACTTGTGTATTTTATTTTGTTCTTATGTACGTACAACATGTACAAAATATTAAAATGTGTACATTTTATTCACATATATTATGTATGTAGGTAGCTGTTCTCGTATTTAGACAGGATCTCTTCAGTGTACATAGTTTTGAAAGTGTTTTAAGTACTACCTTGAATGCCATCCTTTTACGTACAAGACTCCTCGTTCCTGCCCCCCCCCCGCCTACTCACCCCCTCTCCCCTCTGCGGTAATGAAATGACGACGGCACTCTATTGTCCATGTGTCAATACTAATGGAACTACATCCCTCTACTAGCTTTAACCCTTTCTCTACACATAATAGAAATAGTTAGCTAATTGCCTTGTTGCATATTCAGAGTTATGTTTTAATAACGATATGATCAATACAATCAATAAATGGCATTGCAAACTACAGTGGCCAAGCTGCGAGTGCGGTAAGAGGCGGGTTCCCGAATTCATTTATGTAGCACTCCATTGTTTGTCACAAATGTATTATTTGCAGCTAATTGTTTATTTAATTTGGCGCATTTCTAACGTTGCTAATTAAAACATTGCAAAACGATTATGCATACAGCAAGAAGTAATGAAGCTAACGCCAGATGAGTCACGGGGCTGCGTCGCGGGCGTTTATGTACGGTTTATTGAGAACATGCTAATGTAATCTACTTAAGTAGGTATTAAAAGCTCCTTAACGCTCGTTTTTACAATTTATACCTACATATTTGATAAAAATGTTCCATGAACACAGCATAGTATAACACTTTTTCTGTAGAAGGTACGGATTTGCAAAGGACTGCTAGATATTCCAGTTTATGTGGGGTCACGTACACGCGAGATAATCTGAAGCGTCGCAGATCGCTCGGCGACGGCGGTCCCTCTAATAACTACGCTGTTGTCTTTTGTTATCATCTTTATGAATTCCTTACTGACGTCACACACGGTGTACCGCTAGTGACGTCACACCCGGTGTTTGAAATGAAATGAAATCGTTTATTGAAATGAAATCGTTTATTTTTTTGACGTAGAATCTTAGAATTACTTGTCAAACGTCATAATCTACCACCATTTCACAAAGGCCCCGTCATTAAGGAGCGAAAGAAACTCCTCGAGCATCTTTTCAACTTTTTCTTATAACTAATATACAATTTTACTTATATCTAGTTAATACAATTTTACTCAAGCATATCCATTTTATTTTTCCAAATGCCTTAGCTGAGTTGGACAAGACCACGCGTTTTTGTCGTTTAGATAATCATTTAAACTATAATAAGCTTTACTACATAATGTCGTTTTTACAAAATTCTTAAATTTAGTCTCAGTTAGGCTAAGTGTTTCATTTGATAATTTATTATAAAAGCGTATACAGTTCCCATGAATGATGTGTTTGTTTTCGAAAGTCTGAGAGTGGGAAAGAGCAACTTATTTTTGTTTCTGGTCTCAATACCGTGAATGGCTCCTACTTTACTAAATGAATTTAAGTTTTTACGAACATACATAATATTTTCATAAATATATTGACATGGAACGGTTAGTATACCTATTTCCTTAAACCTGTCTCTTAATGAAATTCTAGATCCTAATACATAAATGGCTCGAATTGCTCGTTTTTGCAGAACAAAAATTTGATTAATATCAGCCGCCCGTCCCCACAATATAATTCCGTAAGACATAACACTATGGAAATAACTAAAATACACAAGCCTGGCCTGTACCGCTAGTGACGTCACACACGGTGTACCGCTAGTGACGTCACACCCGGTGTACCGCTAGTGACGTCACACACGGTGTACCGCTAGTGACGTCACACACGGTGTACCGCTAGTGACGTCACACCCGGTGTACCGCTAGTGACGTCACACACGGTGTACCGCTAGTGACGTCACACCCGGTGTACCGCTAGTGACGTCACACACGGTGTACCGCTAGTGACGTCACACACGGTGTACCGCTAGTGACGTCACACCCGGTGTACCGCTAGTGACGCGACACGTTGGTTGCAGCATCGTGCGTCTGTTCGCGAGCAGCAAGGAGGACCGGCGGCGGGTCGAGGCGGCGCTGGGCGCGGGCGGGCTGCCCTGCGGAAAGGACGACCGGCTGCACGTGGACAAGTTCACCTTCGAGGACTTCTTCACCTTCTACAAGTGCCTCACGCAGCGCGACGAGGTCACGCAGCTCTTCAACCAGATGTGAGTGAGGGCAGCAGGGGGACTGCCCCCGTATTTTGTAACTTTTTGAGAGTTAGCAACCGGTGATAATTGGTATCAACTTAGAGACTTATTAACCGAAAACACCAAAAATCTTAGTGAAATAAATATGCAAGGAGCCTACCAATATATCCTTACATTCAACATAAACGTTTGTGAAATCAGATAAGTCAGTAAAAAGTTATTAATGAATAATGCTCTAAGTTGTCAGCCATTTTATACCAACCAACCCCACTCGGAGTTACATAATACGGGGGCTGGACGAGAGTTGACAAGTTTAATGCGATGGGATAGAGTAGAGATATTGTGGTTAGCGCAGACCTCCAGAGCTTAGGTAAAACGCTGGGCTCACGTGACAACTGTCGTCCACTAGTTTTTGATTTCTATAGTGATCCCCCAAAGATATCATACCTACGAGATAATACATTAGAGGATATAACAACTCTGTGTTAAAAATCCCGTACTTCGATCTTCCCGCTTTGTATTGTTTCTACCAAAATTAACTGCAGTTTAACAATTACCACTTATTATTGACTCTGTAAAAGATACCATTCACTACATCGCGACTTACGACTGTCGCGCGCAGAAGAGTTCTGATCAATGTCTTTGATATATGGTGTTTATTTTACGACGACCGAATGGCGTAGTGGTTAGTGACCCTGACTACTGAGCCGATGGTCCCGGGTTCGATTCCCGGCTGGGGCAGATATTTGGTTAAAGACAGATATTTGTACTCGGGTCTTGGGTGTTGATATTTATATTAAGTATCTATCTATCTATGTATTTGTGTAGATATATCAGCTGTCCGATACCCATAACACAGGTTCTGCCTAGCTTGGGGTCGGATGGCCGTGTGTGAGATGTCCCACATATTTATTTATTTACAATACGTGGTGTGTTGTCCAGCTCGGGCGGCAAGCCGGTGCTGTCGGCGGCGGCGCTGGCGGGCTTCCTGAACGGCGTGCAGCGCGACCCGCGGCTCAACGAGATCCTGCACCCGTACGCCGACCGCGCGCGCGCCGCCGAGCTGCTGCGCACGCACGAGCGGAACCCCTGCCACGTCAGCAGGGACCAGATGACGCCCGACGGCTTCCTGAGGTAACACACTGTATACACAGCTGCTCGGTTAGAATAAGGCCATTTAATGATAATAATCCTTTGTTTCAGGCATCAGTGGCCATCATCATCGTCATATTATAAACTAAACACAATACATTTTAAAAATACAAAAATTATAGATAACATGAAAAAATAAAACTAACTTAAACTCTAGCACTAGTAACAGGGGATTTAATAGTCTGTTTCGCCTCCCTGTAGGACGATTTAATCGTCCACTGATGAACATAGGCTCCTCTTTCTTTGGCCTTTCTCATGCAATTAGCTATTACTGGCTTCCTGAAAAAGGTTGTCGGTCCAGAGGGATGAGGAGCGTCCCGACTGCCTATTCAAGTTCACAGTTGTTGGAATCCATCTAGAAATGTCAATATATTTACTCAGCCGTTTCAATATTTTGATTGCTCACGTCGGGGTCACCCTACCCAATTTTAGTAAATAGCAAATTTGCAATCGCAGTTAACATGTATGTTATCGTGGGATCACGATGAGATGGAGATTTTATGACTTTAACATTCACATAGTGAACTGTATTTTGTGTAATAATTTATTTGTAAGCCGAATTTTAACAGTGCCATAAAGTAAACATCTTTATGTGACAGTCACTGCTCCCTTGTTTCCGAAATGCAATGTTTTTGTGTGGAAGTTAAATTTATGCTATCTCAAATTAGACTTTATGATATTGTTCTTAGGTGGTGAATGAAAACATCGTGGTCGTTTGCACATCTAGATTCAAGCACCCTAAGTGCATTGTACTCATTTAAAAACGGCGATACAGCTGGCGAACTATCAGTTCAAGTACAGTACAGCGAAAAGCGGATGACTCGCTTGTGTGTCTCTGACTACCCCTTCGAGGATTCGTGAGCATATTATGTATGTGTCGTAGGCATATTCTGGTTTAATCTCATTTTTGATTGAACGACTAGCCCGTTCATTGGATGGCGCTATTCAGTTGTATGACTAGGCCGAACGTTGATTGTGCAAGCGTCACATTGTTCATTGTTGATTGAACGAAAAGGAGATTAAACCAGGTGCCTGCGACATATGTATGTTGACATGTGTCAGTATGCTGACGGTCCCTCCCCCCTCTCCCCCCGGCAGGTTCCTGCTGTCGGCGGACAGCGGCGCGGTGGCGGCGCACCGCGTGGAGGCGCTGGACCTGGACCAGCCGCTGGCGCACTACTACATCAACAGCTCGCACAACACCTACCTCACCGGCCACCAGATCACCGGCAAGAGCTCCGTCGAGATCTACCGCCAGACGCTGCTCGCCGGCTGCAGGTCACACACGCACACACACACACACACACGCACGCACAAACACGCACACACACACACTGCTACACTGTCTCTCCCACTACATGGCAAGGAGGGCCGCCACAAGTGGTCACAATACTCTGTCGAGATCTGGCCATAGCCACACAATTACACAACAAAATTATAATTACAGTTAAAAACCTTCCTACTTAATTAATTCTTAGTTAAGTAGGTACATCTAGGTTTGTTTTTAATAAAACAAACTTATCAATATTTCACACCAACATATAATTTAATATACGCAATCAGTCTTTCTGAGTAATACAATGTAAATAATCGATTATTTAGTAATAACGGCCACCTGATAACGTAGAGTTGACTAACTCGTGACCTCGGCCATTCATCACACGTGACGAATTGACATTTATTTTCAAAATTATTTATAGCACAATAACCAAGTTTATATATTATCGATTAATGATAGATTAGCTCATAAAAATGTGTCTGTTTAGTCATAAAACGATGTCAATTTCCCTACGTGCCAGCCCGAAAATTACATCGTTAATATTATTAATGAACAGCGATAAAACAAAACTTATTATGCTTGCCGTAAAACTAAATTTGTTCGCTGACAATATTTTAACGTTGCCAAGAACTTAATTATAAGGCTTTTGTGTTTCCATGTGTTTTACTTGGAAATGCATCTGAGGGCACAACTTGAAGCCAGTGCAGTGATGGAACCCCCCCCCCCCTACCCCCCGCCACTCCGCGTCGCGGTGGCAAAATAGATTAAAACCCAGTAAGTGGATAGACAGATTATTTTCAGCTGATATTGTAGTTAATTTCGGCCTGAAGGTCGTTATATTTATTGAAAGCGCCGACTAATCGATTTTAGACTAACTCTTGCAACGCGTGGGTTGTTATGATGGATTATGAAAAGTGACGATATGGTAGATCAATCAATTCAGTTTTAGATTTGAAATCCATGTTTAGGTATTTCACTTTGAGGCTCACATGAACTGTACAAAACTGTGCGCTGAGCGCTGACGCTCCACTGTCATCAGCTGTGAATCGATCAGTGCAGTGAAGCGAAGTGCCTGGAGGCCCACTCTTGCTTTAAAGGACAGCTCTACGAAACTTCGCATTTCACCAAGTTGGATTAGGCCTCCCGACGTGGATCTGACGTGATAGATGGTCACGCGATCCCAGATGAGTGATGCACTGGGAACATTCGCCGACATAATGTGTGTTGTGTGTTTCTGTACGTGTATCTATGGCGGAACCCACAACAAACTAACAAACTCCCGACTAAAACTTTCTCGGAGGATAGTAGGTACTCGTATGATATAAAGTGCATTCAACCTTGATGATAATTTAAATTCAATAATAATAACGACAAATAATGATAACTATTAACGACAAAGTAAACACGTGTGTGAACTCACGTGTTGTCACTCGCTCGACGAATCAGAAGCCACTTCCGGCGCTCCTCTAATGACATCTGTCATTACGCACTCTCAATATTTGACCACATAATCTATGTAAGTTGGAAAACATTCCGATTCTCACGTTGCCGTGGGGCGGAAAATTTACATCCACGGCAAGTCATCATCATTAGACTAATTTAACCCAACAAATTAATTTGATAAATATTCCCAATTTTTTTAGGAAAGAAATATTAAATTGACCTTATTGCATCGTTATCCTCATTATTCTCTCTTGGTTACATACATCAGATATACTTATTTTTTGCTTGTGAAGTGCGGCTCTCTTGGAGCGGCTCACATAGTATACTACACTGAGACTAAAGCCCGATTTACACACTGTAGATTGATTACATACTATAGCCAATTTTTTTAAACAAACGGTTACTGATTATGTCTCTTGCACATTTTCGATATTAACAGAGTGTGATTCGTTATTGTTAGGGCCAATAGCAACGGAGCAATAAATTAAGTGGACCAATAGCTTACTTACTTACTTATAGTCCTGTTACTCCCCTGTGGAGCTTAGGGCTACAGACATTCTTCGCCACGCTTCCCTATCTTGAGCCGCCTCCTTCACTTGGGCCCACGATAGACCTGCCCTCTTCCAATAGCAACACAGTAAAACAATTTGGTGTGGCTGCAGGTGCGTGGAGCTGGACTTCTGGAACGGGCGCACGGAGGAGCCGGTGATCGTGCACGGCTACACGTTCGTGCCCGAGGTGCCCGCCAGAGACGTGCTCGAGGCCATCGCCGAGGCCGCCTTCAAGACCTCCGACTGCCCCGTCATACTCAGGTACTGCACGTCACATGTAGGTACTACACGTCACATGTAGGTACAGTACGTCATACTCAGGTACTACACACGACACTGCAGCATACCAGGTACATCACGTCACACTTAGGGTAAGTACCTACGTCAGATACAGTCAAGGAACTTAAGTACTTCTCTAACGAGAAGGTTTTTTTTTTAATTTTTTTACTTGGATACAGTACACTCATAAACTCGCATTAATCGCATTCTGTGGCATAATAATATGTATAGCTAGAGACAACTCTCAGTTATGTTATCTGCCATTTACTATTTCCTAACTTAAAATTTACACAGCAGCATCCAGTGAGGGAGAAAAGTATATAATGTATTTAATATAGGTTGGTAGAATTTAATTAAAAGTCTAAATGTGAAGACTTGGCTTGTGATTGTAGCTCCCAGATCAACAGTTGGTTCGCACAGACAGAACGCCGCGGGCGCGATAACAACCCTTCAGAAACTTCCACGCGGCCACTGCACCTGTATAATTCGTGTGTTGGATAACACACACTTAAAGTCTACATCACAATTAAAAAAATAGAAAGCATTTCGTAATCAACTTGATCACAGTCCACTTTTACGGACCGCCACAACACTCTGTCGGCCTTCCTGATCCAGCCACTACCGGCTACTTGTCTAATGACGGTCCACTCCAGTAATATGTAGTCTACCCCTCTGCTCATCTACTACTACTACTCCGCTGGCTCAGCGACCCGAAGTGGATCTTGGCCTCCGACATTAAAGTGCGCCAATCTTCTCTATTCTGTGCCAATTCTGACCAGTCGGACACTTCCAGCTCTTTTCTCTTCCTCTGCTCATCTATTATTCCTTATTCAGCCGGCCCACTGTAACGTCGCGCCAGCTTGCATATTTTAATAGCTACTTATGTCGATTACTTTAGGTCATTACGAATGACCTCATCACATAAAACGCATAAGACCTCTTTTATACTCCATAAGTATTTCATTCACCCATAGGTTGCCTGGAAGAGATGAGGTCGCTTCTTGCGATAAGGCCGCCTATTATGCTTACCCTTTCTTTGTTATGTAATGTATGTTGTTTTTTTTTTCAATAAAGTTGTATTGTATTGTGTATAATGGTATTTTGCAGTAGTATAATAGCTAATAGTGTTGTGTGTTCGGTTGTGCAGCTTCGAGAACCACTGCAACCCGCGCCAGCAGGCGAAGATCGCGACGTACTGCCGCGAGATCTTCGGGGACATGCTGCTGGACCGCGCGCTCGACTCGCACCCGCTCGTGCCAGGTAACTACATACACACCATCCCATCCCAGGCCAGGCAGAGCTTGTGATATGGGTATCGGACACCACTATTTATTATTATTATTAAACGTTTAATACGGACCAACGATCCAAAAAAGTGTTAGTATTACATTTATCTTAAGCTAATGTTAGTTATACATACACAAAAAAATACACTATACACGTCTTAATTGAGCCCCTTGCTAGCCCTTCTGATATCTAAGCAGTTACATACATAACACATTATAATATTAACACCCTAAAGCCGAGTACAAATTTCTGTCTTAAAACAAATATCTGCCCCGGCCGGGGATAGCAGTCAGAGTCACTAAACACTACACCATTCGGTCGTCTAACAGAGCAGCACACGCTTATAATCTGTGCGGATACAAGAATGTCAAATGTAAGATCTTATAACATCCAAATTCCAAGCCATAGTGTGCAATTTTATCAGAGACTATCACCAGGATTCCACCCTACTGTGAATCCATATCTACTAGTATTTCTAACTGTGACATGTTGTAAAACCTATCTACTATGTGTGGCATTAACACAATTACGCATATTAAAGCCTTAATCCAAAAAGCATTCCTAAAAGTTCCACGCTTACACTGTAGTTTTGTTTGCTTGTCCCACTTGGCGTGTTAGAAACGTCCAGAGCCGTACTGAGTAAACGTCGCGTCTGTTTGTTTGTTTGTCGTCGCGCCGTGGACACACGCGCCACTGTTTGTTTACTGGACCGACTGTCTTTATTCACTCTTTGTATTACTCACGTAAGTTTTAAACATTTGCTTTCCTTCAAAGCTACACCGCTTCAAGGCTGAAGATGTCTGTATTGGTTGTTTTGACTGAAATACTCTACTAGGAAATGATAGCAGTATTTACTTAATTAAGTCTGGTGAATGACCAAATGTTTTGGTTCTGTTACCATTATCAAATAAGAAAAATAGCCTTAACGGCATAAAATCCTTATAAATCCCTCTTTTTTTGTTGTAAAGTGCTTAACATAGTAAGTATTTATTATGTTTATTTTAGTGAAAATTGTGTTGTAAAATGTATGACGAGTAACATAACGCTTCAGGAGGCGAGCTGCCGCCGCCGTCGGCGCTGCGGCGCAAGATCATCATCAAGAACAAGAAGAAGCACCACCACAAGCGCGCCGCGCCCCCCGCGCCCCCCGCCGCCGCCCCCGCGGCCCCCGAGCCCGAGCCCGAGCTCGTTGAGCCCGCCGAGCCCGCGGACCCCGTCCCCGCCGTCACTGGCAATGGGGACCTGCATCTCACGCAGAAGGTAAAATAATAATAATATCACGTTGGGTACATAGAAGTTTAATTAAAATTAAAATTATGTCAGGTTAAAATTATTAATTACATAAAGGTATGTATGTAACACCTGAAGTTAATACTTGTACATATGTGGGGGCGACGATGGTACAGATTAATTAGAATATGACATATGGTTTTATTTTCATCGACATCATCCGACCGATTGCTTACCGAAGGGATTAATTATTTCGTTGCGAATAACTGAGCAGAAAAACCCTCGTGAAGACTTTCACAAGCATCCTTTTCAAATAAATAATTGTAAATCAAGTTCTTTAATGTCCTTGCATATGTATGTAATGTTTGAATTTATAGATACGGTAAATTATTTAAACGTTTATTGTAATTTCAGATGATTTTTTGAAGAGTTCATACGGCGGAGAATCCATGTTAGTGGCGAATGTAAACTTGATTTTAGGAATTAGTCGGACACGCTGTAGATTTTTGTGTGACATTATGTCCTGCAGTTAGCGCTAGAAACAGGAGTGTTTTTATTAGCAATTTCACGATTTCATTCATCAATAAGAATGTAGTGTTAAAATACTCGCTATGTGATTGAATAAAGACAAAAGAGAACACAATGCAATATCCTGTTTTACGTAGATATGCACAATTCAAAAGTCATCAAAGCCCCAAATAATGATGTAGGTATATTTACAACAATATGAGTGTGTTTCTTAATAAAATCTAAATTCATTTTGTCAAACATTACATCTACGCCATTCTTTTGTCTAATATCCCCTATCCTTATGTCTGCAGCCCCGTCTCGCGCGTCAGTCGTCTTCATCATCATCGTCATCATCGTCGGGCGAGGACGCGGCGCCCGCGTCGGACGAGGAGCGGGAGACGCACGCCGGCGCCGAGCTGTCTGCCCTAGTGAACTATGTGCAGCCCGTGCACTTCAGCAGCTTCGACGCCGCCGACAGTACGTGCACACACACACACACACACACACAGCGAAATATCGGAAAATAAGAGTATTTGCAAATGCTATTCTAAAAACAACACAACCGTTTGTAGCAGTCTTCTTACAAATACTATTCTACACATAACACATCCATCTGTAACAGTCTTCTTCTATTGCTATTCTGCAAACAACACAACCGTCTGTTTCAGTCTTCTTACAGATGCTATTCTACAAACAACACAATCGTCTGTAGCAGTCTTCTTACAAATGCTATTCTACAAACAACACAACCGTCTGCAACAGTGTTCTTTTAAATGCTATTCTACACATAACACATCCGTCTGCGACAGTCTTCTTGCAAATGCTATTCTACAAACATCCCAACTATCTCGTTCCGTGTTTCAGAGAAGAGCCGCTTCTACGAGATGTCGTCGTTCGACGAGCGGCAGGCGACGGCGCTGCTGAAGGAGCGGCCCGTGGAGTTCGTGAACTACAACAAGCAGCAGCTGTCGCGCGTGTACCCGGCCGGCACGCGCGTCAAGAGCACCAACTTCATGCCGCAGGTAGTGGCGCCTCTGTCGTGTCCTACATACCGTAGGTGGTGTAGGTTGGCTGGTAGAAAATGCTTTTAGCATTTTGTCCACGTTTTGTACACTTATGTTATATTTGTGCAATAAAGTATTAAATAAATAAATACATACGGTGCACTATACATATACTCGACTATAACTGTCTATGACAGTCACTTGTTACGCTACTTCTGACGAAAACTTGTAACTTACTAAAGAAAAGGTTGCTGTGGACTTGAACTATAATTACTAAAATTTAGATAATTTTTAAATTTACAATGATTTATGTAACAAATGAGACATTTTATTTTATTTTATTTATTTTATTCAGGAAACAAACAGCCTTACTAATAATTTTACAAACATTTTTGTAAATAGACCTGGCGTTCCATAAAAAGATACACTAATATTACATTAATTCACACATTATAAATAAAGAATATCAATGTATCTATGAAGAAGATGGCGAATGTTTGGATGCCTTTTGTAGGAACTGGAAAGAGGAGGCCATATACAGGGATGGGAGGAAGACCCAAGAATAGACTTTTTCCCAGCAGTGGGATTCTTTCTTCTTTCGGTGCCATATCCTAACGGATGTCGGCGATCATCATGCAAAATAATTTTCTATTTTGTGCCATTCTCTTGAGTGTGACAATGTCCTTTGATCCGGTCCATGTCTTTATGTTTTAAAACCATGATGTTCTTGGTCGTTGTTCTTCCTCTTCCTCTTTTCCATTCAATTTTCCCTTCTATAATATTTAATAGCAGTGGGAAACAATAGGTTAAACTTTGACTTTCTTCCGCAGGTGTTCTGGAACGCGGGGTGCCAGCTGGTGGCGCTGAACTTCCAGACGCTGGACGTGGCCATGATGCTGAACCTGGGCGTGTTCGAGTACCAGCGCCGCTGCGGCTACCTGCTCAAGCCAGAGTTCATGCGACGGAAGGTACAGTAAAATTCAAATTCAAATTCAATTTATTTGCATAAACACAGGTTAGTTTTACAATGGTCTTATATGTAAGTTAGAACATGCCATGCTTTGCCATGAGGCGTACACAATAGAGAGAAGACGTCGGTCTTAATTTAAACAATTGAAAAATATAAATAAAAGAAAAATATGTCGGTACTTATTTACGAATTATTAAATTAAATTATTAAATTGTAAAGGGCAGAGAAACCTGAACCCCTCAGAAGAATTGTTACTATGGGTATTTCTCTGCACCTGACCGTACCACCACCATCGACATTCATTCATTGTCGCTTTTATTTGTTACTGCAACATGCCTTCCCGGCAAAGGTACCGAGACCACCGCCATTCAATCATTATTATTATAGCTTTCATTTATTACTGCAACATGGCTTCACTGCAAGGTGACACTGAAAATTAATAAGCAAGGCGTTATAAAAAAAAATCTTCAATGTAAAATGTCTCGCATAGAAAATGCACCGTATTCACTGTTACTCAAATGTAAAATCTGACGCTATAAATAAAAAACATATTACTGTTTCACTAAAAGCATAAATATTTCTTTAAATTAACTGATATTCACATTAGGCATAGGCAATTATCCTAGTTACATATAGAGATTACATAAAGTTAGTTACTTACCCAATCCTAGGTAGTTTATCATCCTGTGCTAACTCCTCTCACCCCTCAGGACCGTCGTCTAGACCCGTTCGCCGAGTCGACCGTAGACGGCATAATCGCGGGCTCTCTGTCCGTGCGCGTGGTCTCCGCTCAGCTGCTGTCGGACCGCCGCGCCAGCACGTACGTGGACGTGGAGCTGTTCGGCCTGCCCGCCGACACCGTGCGCAAGCGATACCGGACACGGACGGTCCCTAATAACGCCATCAATCCGGTTTATAATGACGAGCCGTTTGTGTTTAAGAAGGTAGGTTGGGTTGGGTTGGTTCGCAGGTTGCGCACCACCGCAGTTGGCAGATTATCATTGTTTGCAAAAATGACAGTTTATGTTTATAGTAATGAAACACCCTTTTTATAATTTATAAACGGTGTTTCATAAAAGTGTTTTTCATCTATCTATGAAAGTGTTTTTATCGAAGATGTCTGACAGGCTCTTCAAAAAAGTGACCAGACAGGAAATATTTAGTTCTGCTACCGACCGCCAGGGACGCTATTCATATTTTCATACAAAATGACTCGAAGAATTTTACTTCACGCTCACGATGAAAATTCAATGCTAAGGGGTCTGATGGTTCAGTCGTTAGTAACTGTTACTGTTGGACTCAGTCGGGGCATTAGAATAGAATAGAATAGAATGGAATGGAATATCACTTTATTGGACGTAAAATTTTACAATTATTTGACCATTGTCATAATATTAATAATTTTTAATTCATTTTTCTAAATGCCTTAGCTGAGGTGGACAAAAGCACGCGTTTTTGTCGTTTAGATAATCATTTATACTATAATAAGCTTTACTACATAATGTCGTTTTTACAAAATCCTTAAATTTTGTCTCAGTGAGGTTTAGTGTTTATTCATTCATTATTAGTATAACAGATGCTAACAGTGTGTGTGTGCAGGTGGTGCTGCCGGAGCTGGCGCTGCTGCGTCTGTCTGCCCACGAGGAGGGGGGCCGGCTGCTGGGCCACCGCGTGCTGCCGCTGCAGGGGCTGTGTCCGGGCCACCGCCACGTGCCGCTGCGCAGCGAGGCCGGCCTGCCGCTGCCCGCCACGCTGCTGCTCACCATCACCGTGAGTACCCGCCGCCTGCCGCTGCAGCCACGCTGCTGCTCACCATCACTGTAACTACATACTGTCATCATTATCATCACGACCCATCGCGTCCCCACTGCTGCGGGCACGGGTCTCCTTCCAATGAAGGAAGGGTTTAGGCCTAGTCCACCACGCTGGCCTAGTACGGGTTGGTGGACCCCAACACAAGCAAGCTTGTGCTGAGAGAGTTGTCGGGCAACCCGACTGTCAGATGTTTTCAAGCTGCCCGAAGACTTCTGACTAGGCTCAACGACTGCTGGCGAAACAGCAACCGGGATCCACGGCTTAACCTGCAGTACCAGTTATTAAGCAAACGTAGGTGGTCTGAAAAGTATCCGACCTCAACGTGAAGATGGCAGCACACATCAAGTAAAGTCAGGGAATGTAACTGTGCATCTTTTGACAGCAACACTTCAAAGTTTCAGCCATTTTTGACGAGTGGTTTTTATTTTACAGTCGTTGTAAGTGAGTCGATGTGAGCATTTCTGTGAAAATTGAAAAAATCGAGTATCGAGCTGTCTTAAAATATTGGTTTTTGAAAGGGAATACCCCTACGCAAATTAAAGATGAGTTAGATTCTATGTACGGGGACTCTTCACCGTCATTTACCACTATAAAATTTTGGGCAGCCGAATTTAAACGTGGCTGGAAGAGCTCCGGAGATGATAAATGTTCGGGACGTCCAAAAACTGTAACTACTGACGATAACATCGCTAAAGTTCTCCAAATGGTGTTAGACGACCGCCGAATTAAAGTGAGAGAGATAGCAGAGGCAATGGAAATGTCCAGAAAACGTGTTTATCACATATTAAATCAAGATTTAGGCATGAGAAGGCTGTCCGCGCGTTGGCTGCCGCGTTTGCTAACGTCAGGACCACGTGACGTCAGGACGACGTGTTCGAATGAACATTTCCATCCAATGCTCTGTTGGCGCAATAAATCCGTGTTTTGGCGCCGCCTAATTACTGTTTTACAGGCTATGTAGAAGAATAAAAATAAATTTTAAGAAAAAAAAACTTGTATCTATGTTAGGTCGGAAACTTTTCAGACCATATCATATTCTATTTACAGAATTTCAAAATTCGTGAAAAAAACAGATTTCAGTTTCCCGCTTAGATATAACATGCTGCACATGCTGATTTCGGCTTAGTATACCCTTTTTGCAACAACCTGTATTAACGTGTGTGTGTCATGTGTGTGTGTGACAGGTGAAGGACTACGTGCCGGACCAGCTGTCGGAGCTGGCGGAGGCGCTGGCGAACCCCATCAAGTACCAGTCGGAGCTCGAGCGGCGCGAGCAGCAGCTGGCCGTGCTGGCCGACGACGCGGGGCTGGACGAGGGGGAGGGGGGGGCGGCGGGGACAGCGGGGGGGACAGCGGGGGCGGCCGGGGGGGGAGGCAGCCCCGCGCACGAGCCCTTCGGTGAGTCGGCGGCACCAAGCCAGTCATTATTGCTTTACAAATACTTAAATACATTCATGTGGGGTTTGGAACGCAAGAGGAAGTGTCTATGGTGAGGAATGACAGATAGTGATGAGGAGAAGATTGAAAGACGACGAAAGATGTGTACTTATTAGGATTTATTTTATAAAATTTTAAAGCCAGTCTTTTCAATACCACATACTTACATACATATGCTCACGACTACAGTACAATGGATTAAAAGTCATAACGACAACATAGGAAATTGCGAGGCTGACCGACTAGCAAGAATGGGATCAAATACCCTACCAATAGGGCCAGAACCATTTATTAGTTTGTCATCAAAGGCAATAAGGCAATGTCTCACCGATAAAACACTATCTGAACACAATCAGGAGTGGAAAAATCGGGTAGATTGCAGACAAACTAAAGCGTTTATTGTATCACACAACCATAAACTTACACGCTACTTACTCAACCTGTCCCGTAGTAATATATCATTAATGGTAGGATTAATAACAGGACATTGTTGCGTGAATAAACACTTATATACCATAGGTAACTCAACTAGTCCCTTATGTAGGACATGTAAGGAAGTAGATGAGACGGTTGAACATATTCTGTTAGCTTGTCCACCTACAAGACCGATTATCTATTCTTGGACCAACAGAGCGCCTACCTCAGCTATTACAACACCCAGGCCTGCTACTCCAGTTTACTCGGGAGCTAGGCTGGCTGAGCTGAAATCAAGGGGATATGTACAAAGGTTCCACTCGAGAGAGCCACGTACAGGAACTTCACCCCCTATGAGAATAGAATAGAATAGAATGCTCACGACTGTAAGTGTAAACCCCGAAAGGGTAGTCGCCGCTTTTCGCTGTACATTTTGTTCTTAAGTTAGTGATAAAGCGAGCCGTATCAGCGTTTTTGAATGAGTACAATGCACTGAAGTTAATTGTCGGGCCAACCCCAGTATCACATGTTTTCAAGCTGCCCGAAGACAGAGACCCTAGGCTTAACGACTGCTGCCGAAGCAGCAACCGAGACCCACAGCTTATCGTGCCGACCGAAGCACTGAAGCGTCTAGCAAAGAACCACTTAAAATCGGTCACCCATCCAATGACTGACCCTGCCAGTTGTTGCTTAACCTCATCACTTAAGATCACTCAAGCCAGCTCGACTACGGACGCTTCAAATGATCAAATTACTTCTCACTGATATACCTAGGTACGGTGGCCTGCGCCTAAAAGTATACAGGCGGAGTTCTTATAATAGCGATCCCTGATGATGAAGGGACCAGCTACATCTGTTATAAATACTTGGACGTGTTGTGTGTGATGTGTGTAGCAGTGGTGTTTATGTGGATGTGCTAGAGCAGCATGTGAGCTTGAGATTGCTATTTTAAAATTCCGCCTGTATACTTTTAGGCGCAGGCCACCGTACCTACCTACTTCAATAATGTATCTTACTACTACCTACCTACTGTTTATTTCTTGTAAACCTGTGTCTAATGGTGTCACTGTCAATAAATATGATTTGATTTTATCTCCCAGTGGTGGTCCCCGCCGAGCCGGCCTGCGCGGCGGCCCCCGCCCCCGCCCCCGCGCCCCCGCCGCCGCCGCCGCCCACCACGGCGGAGTGCCTGGCGGCGGTACTAGACTGCCGCGGGGCGCGCGACGCCCGCGCCGCCCTGGCGCGCAAGCTGGACCAGCTGCGCCGCAAGCACCAGCCCCGCGCCGCCAGCCTCGTCAAGCGGCTGTCCACTAGGAACATGTGAGTAGAAGGAAGAAATGTAAACAGACTGCTATGTAACTATACAGGGTGTTGCAAAAAGGGTATACTAAGCCGAAACCAGCATGTGCAGCATGTCATATCTAAGCCCGAAACTGAAATCAGAATTTCAAAATTCACGAAAAAAAATATTCATTCTCCATAGTAAAATGTCACGTGACCAACTAAGTTTCTATGAAAAACGTATATTTTATTATATTAAATTAGATCCGAAATAATAAATAAATATACTTAAATGTCATTTTAAATGTGAAATGATTATGGATAAGGGGAGGCTCTTTCTGTCTAAAGGAGAAGAACGGAGGCAAGAAACTCCTGAGCCATCTTTTCAAAAAAAGACTTAAAAGAACAAACGTAAAGAGACTGCTATGAAACTAGGATAGTGGCATGCGTTGTGGCATGGTTCCATGCAGTGACATATAGTAGAACTTTAGACAAGGGCTTATCACTGATTACCTGCCAGTTTTAATAACTATATCTACCGATGACTGGTAGTTACTTTCAAACTATTCTGACACATTAAAAGTTACCACCTGTCAAAATGGTATGAAAGTAACTATCAGTCATCGGTAGAGTTATTGAAACTGGCAATAAGGCAGGATGGTGGCGTTACGTCACTCAAGAAGGCTCCTTTGCGAATGGACTCTGACTCATCGTTATTTTTCAAAGAAGGTTGAATGTAAATCTGTAACTGTTGCTTCGCCAGGTCGGAGCCGGCAGCCGACAGCAGCTCGCTGGCGGCGGCGGAGCGCGCGCTGCGGGCGCGGTACCTCGCCGCCGCCCACGCCGCCTGCGACAAGACGCTCCGGGCCGCCCACCAAGCACAGCTCAAGCAGCTGCAGGTGAGTCCCGTGTAGCCTGCGACAAGACGCTGCGGGCCGCCCACCAGGCACAGCTCAAGCAGCTGCAGGTGAGTCCCGTGTAGCCTGCGACAAGACACTGCGGGCCGCCCACCAGGCACAGCTCAAGCAGCTGCAGGTGAGTCCCGTGTAGCCTGCGACAAGACGCTGCGGGCCGCCCACCAGGCACAGCTCAAGCAGCTGCAGGTGAGTCCTGTGTAGCCTGCGACAAGACGCTGCGGGCCGCCCACCAGGCACAGCTCAAGCAGCTGCAGGTGAGTCCCGTGTAGCCTGCGACAAGACGCTGCGGGCCGCCCACCAGGCACAGCTCAAGCAGCTGCAGGTGAGTCCCGTGTAGCCTGCGACAAGACGCTGCGGGCCGCCCACCAGGCACAGCTCAAGCAGCTGCAGGTGAGTCGCCGCCGAGTCACGTGTAGCCTGCAATTAGCAGCTGCAAGTGATGCCCAGCCGGGTCACCTATACAGGCCTAATCACTAGTTTAGATGGCAAGATTTACCATCTATTTATGTTTGATCACTTATATGTATTTTTACATGTTTGCTCCTATCACTAAAGTGTTTACTACAATATTCCAGGACGAGCTGGAGGCGGAGAAGAAGGCGAGCTCGCTGCGGCTGGCGGCGGCGCGCAAGGAGGGCGTGCGCGCGCTCAGCAAGCGCCGCGACGCCGAGCGCGACGAGCGAGAGCGGATCAAGCGCGAGATACACAAGCAGGTGAGATACACGAGCAGGTGAGATACACAAGCAGGTGAGATGCACAGGCAGGTGAGATACACGAGCAGGTGAGATACACAGGCAGGTGAGATACACGAGCAGGTGAGATACACAAGCAGGTGAGATACACAAGCAGGTGAGATACGCAAGCAGGTGAGATACACAAGCAGGTGAGATACGCAAGGAGGGCGTGCGCGCGCTCAGCAAGCGCCGCGACGCCGAGCGCGACGAGCGGGAGCGCATCAAGCGGGAGATACACAAGCAGGTGAGATACACGAGCAGGTGAGATACACAAGCAGGTGAGCGGAAGATACACAAGCAGGTGAGCGCAGCAGAGAGAGATATACAAGCAGGTGAGCGGAGAGAGAGATACACAAGCAGGTGAGCGAGCGGGAGATACACAAGCAGGTGAGCGGGAAGAGAGAGATACACAAGCAGGTGATAATGCATATTGTAAATAAGGTATAGTGCACGCGGAACTAGCTGGCCGAGCCTTAGGTATGTGAGCGGTGGGAGACGGGGAGGCGGGGGCGCTTGTTGTCAGTTACTACTAAGTCCAAGTGCCCCCGCCTCCCCGTCCCACCGCACGTCCCGTGTACTATAAATAAAGATTTAACAGTACTTATATCAAGAACCTCCCCAACTCACGGTTCTTCCAAGACTCCTCAACATGGAACTTATGTATAATTTGTTGTGTTTCAGTCGGTGGAGCGCGGCGTGGCGGAGCGGCTGCGGCTGGAGGCGACGTACTCGCGCCGCCGCGAGCTGCTGGCGAGACAACACGAGAGAGAGCGGGACGCACTGCACCGCCACCAGCACCAGGTGAGACAGAGACAGCACCAGCTGAGACAGAGACAGCACCAGCTGAGACAGAGATAGCACCAGGTGAGACAGAGACAGCACCAGCACCAGGTGAGACAGAGACAGCACCAGGTGAGACAGAGACAGAGAGAGCTGCTGGCGAGACAACACGAGAGAGAGAGGGACGCACTGCACTGCCACCAGCACCAGGTGAGACAGAGACAGAGCGAGCTGCTGGCGAGACAGCACGAGAGAGAGCGGGACGCACTGCACCGCCACCAGCACCAGGTGAGACAGAGACAGCACCAGCACCAGGTGAGACAGAGACAGCACCAGGTGAGACATCCATCTAAATGTGTTCAGGAAGACTCTTCATTTCATTTCATTTCATTTATTCTTTCACAATAATACATTGTATTTGAATGTCACACAATAAAATTACACAATGATTATAATAATGCAATACAAAACAAAATACTAAAATAATACAAATAATTTAAAAAAAAAAACAAGTCAAAATAGGTCATGCACATGCAAGTTAATAAATTCGTCAACTGAGTAGAAGCACTTTTTCAACAAGAAGGCACGTAGAGAATTCTTAAATAAAGTTATTTTGTCAATTTGTTTCAAGTCAATTGGTAGTTTATTGTATAAGAACACAGCCTGGTATCGCGCACTATGTTCCGCAATTTTGAGTCTGGCGCTCAGAGAATTAATGCGAATATCTCTCCTCCTTGTTTTATTTCGCGCTTCCTTAAGATCTGATGATTCGTATCTGGGTAGATTTTTTGATAACTTTGTGAGTAGTACAAAAATATACAAGGAAGGGGCAGTTAATATTCCTAACCTCACAAAGTGTTCCCTACACGAGTCCCAGGGTGGAATCCGGACCATTGTACGGATGGCCCGTTTCTATTGTAAATGCTTTTTTCATGTTGTAGTCATGACTCTGACCCCAAAAAATGATGCTGTACCTCAACCTGGATTCAACTAATGCGTAATATACCATTTTAAGGTTTTCCAAAGTCAGCTCGTCTCTTAAAGTTCTGAGAGCATAGCATGCCGAGCTGATTGAACCCTCTATTGCGGTAAGTTCCTGCTTCCAGTTTAAAAACGAATCTATATTTATACCTAAGAACCTAACTGTCTCCACTAAACCTATCTGATCTCCGTCAAAATGAATATTAAGGGTGTCCTCATTCCTAGCGGTGTTTCTAAAGAGCATAGCACTAGTCTTACTTGGGTTTAGATGGAGTTTATTGCAACTAAACCACATCTTGAACGCATTTAGAGCAGCAGTAACGTTTTGGTTTAGGGTTTCAATATCGTCAGCATATAGAACAGCATTAGTGTCATCTGCAAATACCACCAGTTCTATATTTGGTATATTGTTGTGTATGTAGGTTATCAGATCGTTTGTGAAAGTTATAAAAAAGAGTGGTCCCAGAATTGATCCTTGTGGACACCTCTTGTCACCTTACTCATGTTAGATTTAAATACCTTTTCCTCGCCAGTTTCTTCAAATTTTATTTCAACAAATTGATATCTGTTTTGAAGGTAACTTTTAAATATCTCAAGAGCTTGTCCTCTAACTCCATAGTGATCTAGTTTGTCGAGCAATATTGTGTGATCCACTGTTTCAAAAGCGGCACTCAGATCAAGGAATAGGCCAACAACCTTTTTCTTATCATTGAGTTTTTTGACGATGTCATCTACTAGAGAGTCAATGGCATCACTTGTACCTACACCTTTTTGGTAGCCAAATTGTCTGTCATTTAATACTTTGTTCAAGTTAAGATGAACAGTCAGTCTGCTTTTCAGAAGTTTTTCATAAATCTTTGATAAGGTTGGTAGTAGCGAAATAGGCCTATACTTCTTGGGGTCAGTTTTTGATCCCTTTTTTAAAACCGGTAATATTTTCGCAATTTTCAGCTGTTCTGGGAATATTGTATGTTCCATGCAGTTATTAAAGAAAAATGACAACGGTTCTGCCAATACATCGATATTTTCTTTCACAATATTGATTGGGATTTCATCAAATCCAAACGATTTCTTATTTTTCATGCTAGCTACTAATTTGACTAACTCTGCCGGTGTAACAGCTTTAAGATACATACAGTCTTCTGTTCTTACCGTGTTGGTTGTCAATATAGTATGAGCTGCGTTAAAATTTTCTGTGGTAGCAATTTCGCTATGGTCAAAAAGTTTCGAAAATGTGTCCACTACAAGTCTTGGGTCATCAGTAATTCTATTTTCAAGTTTTAATGTCAGCTTTTTTTCATGTTTACATTTTTTTTTGTTACGATGTTTGTTAACCACGTTCCATATTGATTTCGATGAAAATTCAGTTTTTACAAGTTCTTTTATGACAGTATTCCGTTTTAGACTTCTAATAACTTTACGGTATTGGGAAATATAATTATGCTTGTAAACCAAAATAGAAGCGTCGGTATTGGATGTATTTCCAGAACTTAAAAAACGCTTCATTTTGCTGGAGACCCTTATGCCTTTTGATATCCAACGATTTTTGTTCTCAATTTGGTGAAGTTATACGAATTCATTGGAAGTCTGTTTTGGTTTTGTCATGTTTACGAACACATTTCGCAACAATAATCATGCTGAAAGTAACCCTATTTCGTCTACTTTCCAGGAAACGGAAGAATTGAACGCGATGTACGGCCCCCCGGACGCGGACGGCTAGACCCCCCCCCGCGCCCCCCGCGGCCCCCTCTGTGATACTCTCTGCCCCTTCTAGTCAGGCGCCTGCGAGAATACGCGAGAACGTGCGAGATTGTACGAGAACTCGCCAGAACGCGCGAGAATGTTCGCCTCTGATCTTTCTTCCCTCCCCGTGGACTGGCGGACGTAGACGTCGTGTCTAACTATACATATCTCCTTCCGCCATCTTGGATGTACAAGTGTTCTTCCCGCTCTCATCGTGATAGCTGTAGGTTATTGATATTGTACTGTACCTCGGCAGTCGCCGCCGAGCCCGTTTGAAGCTTCTACTACTTCAACTATTGTTTAAACAGTTCACTACAATGTTATACACACTAGTCCTGGCGCCCTGGCGGTTCGTTGTACAAATATATAATTAACGTAAAGAAACTTTGGTTGTAAAACATTCTGTCTTATGATTGTGTAAAATTACTTATGAATTTCTTATGTAATATTTATAATTATGATTTTATTAAGTCATAAATATTAGAGTAGCGTCAATACAAGAGATGAATGTCGCCAACATTTTGAGAAAAATGTACAATTAAGTTAAGTTATCTCAAGCATTTTTTTGTAGTTCTTAATTATACTTATAATCAAAATAGGAAAGTTATGCAGTGCATAATGTTCAGCAGAAACTGGCCACCTACCACGTGGATTCACAGAAATAACAATATTTGCGCCCAACACCTACATAGTATTAAACTTAATCCAAACCGAATTTACTTTACAAAGTTAGCGTATACGGAGATTTAGTGAATACTAAGCAGATCTAGGACCTAGACCATCAGTAAGTACTGAGCTAGATCTAGAATCTAGGCCATCAGTGAGTACTGAGCTAGACCTAGGATCCAGGCCATCAGTGGGCGGTGGCGCTGCCTCGCTCTTATGAAACTTGTCTGAAGTGATTCCTTTGTTCAGTGGTTAGTGAAGTGTCAACTTAGTGTTAGTAGCTCGTATATACATATTATATTATTAACTATGTAGAGAGTGTTTCGTAGCGGAGTCTCTGCGCACAAAATCTTCCTTGTGTACTTGTTTGATGCATGGCACGATAGTACATTAGAATATGCAGCCAAAAAAAGCAGTTGAATGGTGTAATTTAGGTCGATAATTCTAATATCAGCGGCCTTCACTCAAGTTGTATGTTGTATCCGACTTATTCATATAAATAAAAAAAACCGTCTAAGTATACCGTAGTGAGCACCCGTAGTGCGCAGGCTCGTGAGTTGATCTGTTGTGTTCACGGTTTAGTTTTGAGTCTTCATATAAGTACGTTGTAGAGTTGAACGGGTATGTAGTCGGTAAGCGCTTGAGTTTACGTTTCGTACATGTTACACCGAGTACACACTTCTTGTACAAGTTAGTTCGTTTCGTCACACGTTTTGTAGTAAAATATAATTATGTAGATCATCGGAGTAATTACTAATGATTAGACCGGGGTTGATAAGCACTAAAATGTGATGAATTTAAGCAATTTAGTCCCGAATTCAGTCGTGACTGCTCGGCCCCGACGCAACTCTGTGTTAGGTTTTGATTCTAATAATGTTGAGTTCTATAATGTCACGCACAATGTTATTTATTTAAATTCCAGCAGATCTCTGTTACGTTATCGGTAAACATTGTACCATAGATGTTGAATAATGTGATGGTTAATTTATGATTATTTATTAAAATGTTTCGGTCTCCAAGACTACTGCGGTACTTATCACATAGTTAGCCACCTTTTATCCAAGCACTTTGTTAAAATTTTCTCGTTTATTTCATAAAGCATACGTTGGTAAAGTACCGCATGGTCCACGGTTCTCGTCTTACAACTAAAATATAAGCCTGAGGACAATCATTTGAACAATCGTTTTGCGTCGGGGCCCACTACAGTAAATAAGATAATATATGAGCGGTGACGTCACCGTGTTAGCATAGTACCGGCAAGCAATAGCTCGCACTGCCATATATGTGTGTGTGTCTGTGTGTGTGTAGCCACTGCCCGTAGTCCGGAGGTAGTGGCTACGCTGTAGTCAGTCCCTGTAGCCCGTAGTCGGTAGTCTCGAGCTCGACTCTGAATCTCATCCTCTCGCTCGGGGATTCTTCGTGTAAGCATCTATTTATATCTACAATAATCACGTTTGTAGTTCATTTATAATAATTTAATTGTTTAAGAACACAGTTAAGCATTATAATGTAGTTAAGTGTAGGGTAGAGCAGCGTCGTGCTGTAGTGAGTAGTTCCGTAGTAACTCGGCCTGTGATCTCCCGGAGCCGTCGGGCTCGTTCTAGTAGTCAGTGCGATCCGTTGCCGTAATGTTTAGTTGCGCGTTTGTCGCCAGTAGGTTAGTAGACTCGTCCCTACGTCGTTGCTATTTCTACGGTTGTGTATTCGCTGTATGCTTCTATTTAGAGTAACATATTATTATATTCTTTATTTACAAACAGTTATCTTCTTTTGGCGAGAGTTTACTTTTGCTATTGCATTATTTACTATACACAAATTCTCTTCCAAAGTTACATATTTATAGGTACATATTATATACTATTTACCAGCTCGTTCATAAAATTATACATTAGATTGTACTTTCAAATATTGCTATCAATTGGTGTAGGAAATTTTCTTTATAAGAACGATATTATCAAATTAATCTTGAAAAGCAAAGTTTCATATATTCTGAGCTTAAAACATCACGAAATTGACGGTACATAATATATTAATAAAGGAGTTTTTTTCAACAGCTAGGGAAAATACATTATGTTAATCTCCTTCAATATCTCGTATTTGGTTGTTGGAACATCTCCGTTTATGATGATGTGTTGCCGCCGGTCATCACTGATTGGTCGAGGCTGTGTGCAGTGGATGCTGATTGGCTGACACTACCCGACCGGGCGGCGCTTCACTCACTGTCTTCTCGCCTTGATAGCTATATTTTTCTACTGATTCTTATGAGCTGTGACCTTCCGCATCAAATGCTTTACTATTATAATTATAAACTATATCATTATATACGTATTAATATACCTGTTATGTTGTGTTTTGTATTTATATCTTGAGTCGCTTTACCCGACGCACTGGTCGGGATCTTATGTCTGAGTCAACATTTACCCATGTTTATCGCTCTTGAGCAGAAGCTTGGACTGTATCGAACTCTAACCTAACGCATGATGATTTAATAACCTTATGTTTGAATGTTGGTGAAAGCTTTTGCCCAAGAAGTGCGCTGCGACCCCAACTAGGAATAAATACGTGTAAAGAAATTATACACCGTGTGCAGTTGTACACCTATGCATGTCACGCGTGCTGAGTGTGTGTGTGTATGTGTTCACACGAGGTTGTGTGTGTTCACACGTGGTTGTGTGTGTTCACACGTGGTTGTGTGTGTTCACACGTGGTTGTGTGTGTCCACACGTGGTTGTGTGTGTTCACACGTGGTTGTGTGTGCACACGCGGGAGGTGCTTCCTTGCTCGATGTCGAGGCGCGGTGCGCACAATTCGTAATAAGCCCCATTTTACTGACATCGCTCAAGAAAGTGATAGCACACTGTCTTGATAATTAGATTCATTAATAATAATATTAAGTGAGTTGAATATGTAAGCAACTCGATGTGTTGTATACATCCACTGTACTGTTCCTGGCTCCGCCCGACACGCGGCGTGCGTGGCGTGTGTCGCGTGCGTGGCGTGTGTCGCATGCGTGGCGTGTGTCGCGTGCGTGGCGTGTGTCGCGTGCGTGGCGTGTGTCGCGTGCGTGGCGTGTCGGGCGCTGCCGTGTGTCCCTCAATCGAGCTTCATTGTATTGTAAGGTTCTCTTGTTCTGCCGAGCAGTGGCCGCGTGTCGTGTCGCACAGAGTCACGTCGTAGTCATGCATCTTGTTTCAACATTATTAAGTTAATAGTAGGTACAATCAGTCAATCACTGAATTATTTATAAACAAAATAACTGCCTATGTTAGTGCTCATATTTCTTGAAAATGTATTTTTTATTAAACTTGTCTAGATACCATGTTATTGCAAGCACAAGTCATGTTCTTAGGTAATGGAATTAATATATTTTGTATTTATTTACGTGTTCACTCTCGGCCTTGTTTGATCGTGTAAACGTGCCGAGTGAAGCCACATTGTTGAGTCGTGATTGTTTTTGTTTATTTTGATTGTTATTGTTACATAATCTACTTATAACGGGATGAAGCGGCCCGCGGTGAACGGCTTCACTGAAAATCTTTACTTGTTGTCTTGTTAGTAAACTTACTGATTAGTCTGTAATCTGAAAAATATTCAGATAATTTTGTGTTACCTATGTGTATATCTTCGGAAGTATTTTTGGTATGACGTTTATTCGAGAAGTGTTCTCGCGCTAAGGTTTTCAGTGGAGTCGGCGGCCGCCGCGGCGCGCGGTCCGAGGCGGCGGCGAGGCGCGAGGCGGGTCGCGAGGCGAGGCGCGAGGCGGGGACTCGCTGACACTTTCACTCACTCATTGATTGTCCGTGTTTCGTCGAGCTCATAACTTGCGCGACGCTTGACACTCTGACGCCGTGTTTACATCAAGATCAGTAAACAGCATTTGGCTTCAGCCGCAGATGCTGTTCAGAAGAGCTACTACGGGGCGTAATTAAGACGTGGAAAAAGTTCTCAGTCGGGCTCGCTCTTGAGGCTGCGCGATTTGAGCAAACATTGGTCACGTCTAAGTTTGCGCCCCGTGCTAGCCCTTCTGATGGTACCGGCGCCTGGGCCCCTGCCCGGAGGAGCCCGCTTCGGTCCTCTGCTGGCCTCTCTGTCCTCTCTGTCCTCGGCCGCCGCGTGGGCGACCACTCTCGGAATAGTCTAGTCATTGAAATTCCTCTACCTATCGTATCTATACAAACATAAGTATGACTGTTTACAAGTAGTATAAATTTAATCGTGTATATTATAGATGAACTTATATCTATTAAATTTGGTGTCTGTTCTATTTGAGTAGTTTTGTTTTACATACCCTCTGATTTGCTTTCACCTACGCCTACCAAGCTATCAAAAAAATCCTACAAAACATTATAACGAGTATTATAATGTAATATCGACTAACCTGACTCGTTGACAGTATAGTGGTTATTTAAATGAACACAGTCGTAAGTCGTAACAATGGTTAATGTCAGCAATTTCGGGGAATAACGACATCCTACAGCGGCAGCGCGCGACACACCCACTTGACTACTCAGTACTCACCCTCCACCTACTATATTCATGAAGACTAGTGGAGGCGGAATACTCCCTGGGCTGCTGTGGGCGACATAGTATCCATAAAGTACCGTAATGTTATACTTATTCAGTTAAAATGTAACTGCAGTAACGACGTATACAGCGTACAGTTGAGAACGGAGCAACACCGATTCTCAATAAGTAAGACTTACTGACGTGGAGTCCTTCGACCCGCCTTGCTGGCCGCTAGTTCCCCCTGCTCAGCTGGCCGCAGCTAGGACCACCCCTACTCCATGTAGGTAACCGTCTTGCCCCTTCTCCCCGAGCGGGCTGCAACAAGTTTCAGTAACGTCAGTAAAGCGCCTCAATTCGACAAAATATATTTTTACTTTGCGAAACTGAACGACAAGCAAATCATCCGTGGTGGCTGTAATGGTTCAGCCGAGAAGCGTATTAGCGTTACCTTATTATGGGTTGGGGAACGCCCCGCCAGTGCGTATCATCGTATATAGCTGTGGTAATGGAGGAAAGAACAATTTCTTTTCAATTATTAGGAGGGAAGGGATTTGTAGCGCGTAATGCAGAGATATAGCGGCTCGGCGCCGGCATTAATTACGACCCCCGAGCGCGGGCCCCCTGCTCGCGCTCGTGTCATACCTAAACAACACCTATAGGGTAAGTACTTAGGTAGGATACAGGTTATATAAATTCTTTTCAGTTCGCTATGGCAGGGGCGCCATTACACGGACGAATTTCAATTTCGTGTAGGGTATCTCGCAGCAGTCTCATTTTACATCGCAGAGGCGGAAATGGTAAGCATCAATAAATTATTTTCATTAGATAAGAAGTTCACCCTTTCTTAAATTATTAACAACTAGTTTCCTAAGTAGGTAGTTAGGTACTAGTGGATCCTTGAGCGATATAAGTGTAGGTTCCATTCACGAGTAGCAACAGCAATCATGTAGGTACTGCGTCTAAATATAAAACGATATAAAATAAAAGGCTAGCACATCATTTTTATTAGATACAAAGAAGCTTTGTGTCAAAGCGGAGAGCATGAGGTGCGGGGGGCGCGGGGCGCGGGGTGCGGGGCGGCGCGGGTCAAGTGGCTACAAGCGACTGCTTCTGTCTTTGAGTCGAGTTCACCACTCACTCACTCATTGCAGACATCTAGCATAGCATACCTAATCATATACATTATCTTCGGCTCACATTATCAGTAGCCGGTTTACTTGCGCTTACCTTATATTCAGTGCATGTTCATGTAGCACTTTTAAATAAGTTTCGTATAGGTACTAAACTTAAACAATTTCCTTAAATATCTCGGTGAAAGATAAGTTTGAGACGTGAGCACAGACAGTTCCGTATTGTAGTTTACAGCCGAGACACGCACACACACACTACAGATGAGCGTACCTGCATGTGAGTAGTAGGCGGCGGGGACACTCAGAAACTTTCTGCTGAATTTATCCGTCTTAATTTACCGTTATCAATAAATATTTGTATGACTGTCCGGGGGCAGACACCGCGGAGCCCCGAGCCATCTGCCGAAGTGGCCACTCGTGACGAGGTCAAACACTGGACGTACAAGACAATCGAGCCAAAACCTTGCGATACAACCTCCATTATAAACACGTGACTTTAAAATATAAACTTAAGTATAACGAAAAATGGTTGAGCATCAAGAGTGAAGCCTGGCGGCGGCGGCGGCTGCAGTTTGGAAGTAGTTAGTCGCGGGAAATTCTCAATTTCCGCGGATAATAGCCCGCCCAGCACCTACCCGCCAGTACCTACCCCGCCCACCGCGCCGCGCACACCACTGCTCCTGCTTAAACTTTCATCATTATTGTCTCATGTTTCACCATGTACTCACTGAGCCGTGTGAACGAGTGTGAGTGGACACCACGCACTGGTAAGAGTGGCGTGGGACGCCCTCCGGCCCGCTGCACCCATCGGCATCATCCGTCAGTTAATGAAACGTCACACGTCATTTTAGAACAGCAGACCCGGTATTGGCTGGAGGTAAGAAAGGCGGAGGACAGATAGAGTGTAGTGGAGCAAAGCTTGGAAGCAGTTGATGATTACGGGCTGATGATGATGATGTTGAGCCGGTTAGAAAATATGCACATATTTGCGTTTTTGCGATTCTTGTAGAATGTAGGGAATCCCATTTGCTAACGAGCTTTCTTCGCTTCATCATGGCGAGTGCTCTCGAGCGTAATAATTTGATCAAAAAGTACTTACGTATTGTATTTTTAAAGTTGAGGAACTTCCATCAGAAACTTCAAAGGTGGTCCCGACGAGAGCGAGGCTAATTAATAATTCAACTGGAATCAAAGGCATCGCCTAATTAGTCGACAAAAGAGTGGCAAATTGAACTGAATTTGAGTGTAATTTATTAGGAAATGGCGGTCGAATCCAAACTCGTAATTAATGAAACGCTCGTTGGAATATTATTAAATTTGTATGAAAAAAATGTGATAATAACAAATAGTACTTACTTAATAAAAAATAACGAGTTAAGCAGGTCTAGCTTTCCCTTTCGGGAAATATACTCACGGATCGTGTAAACCCCGCTTAGTGCTTATAATAAATGGCACAAGTTATAGTTTTAGCACTGAAAAATCTTTCCATGTTCTTTCATAATCACTTATATCTAATTAAATTATGTGAAAGGATTTCATAGACGCATTTTGATCCTTCTGAGTACTTATAGATTTTATTGACGTGATAATTGAGGATCTGTATCACCGTTTTTAATTTTTATTGTTATTTTCATTGAGTTATATCATATGCTATTCAGGAAATACCTGTGTAGCGAGGAAGTATGTGACGCTCGCCGGACGCGGGCTCCTCCCGGGGCGGGAACAATGGCCGGCTTAATGCTCAATTATTTATAATAATAACACAAATGTGACTCGCGCTCGTTTACATAG
This sequence comes from Plutella xylostella, assembly GCF_932276165.1. Lineage (NCBI taxonomy): Eukaryota > Metazoa > Arthropoda > Insecta > Lepidoptera > Plutellidae > Plutella > Plutella xylostella. The sequence continues at coordinate 11,738,540 of NC_063992.1, read as the reverse complement.
TGTACAGCCACGCATTGTGTCTGCAGAGCGGCGCTCCGCCGAATTATATTATACATTCCACCGTCTCGTAATATGTGTACAGCCATTACTGTGTAATGTGCGAGTGTGTGTGATGCATTGCGTATTATACTCTTTCAAATGTTGTGAGGAGAGAATGTGTGCAGAAAATTTAATTTCGCGGAGTCTGTCTGACAGCGCGGGGCGGCGGCGGCGTCGGCGGCGGCGGCGGCCCGCTGACTGATGCGTTTGAGGTCATGATTTAAATTGTTTTAAATTATTTTGCAACAGTTCTATTTGGTATTTTGATTATACACAGATTGCAGTTAGATTATGGATTTGTGTTAAAATGATATTAGCAATTCTTCATGTACTTTCTTCTACTATTCTTCATGTAAGTACTCAATGAATTCACAAATTATAAACACTAATAAACACGCTTTAACAACCCATAAGGTATCGCCATCACTAAATATGGCTAGTTTTCGTTATCAGACCGCTACCAACTGATTTAAGTTAGTGAAGAGGCCATATGAGTAAATAAGCCGAATGATACACACTCTGCTGTATCTTTGTTGATACACCTTCCGTAGAGCCCTGTTTTAGATTTCAGTAAGTTTTACTCGAGGAGATACTTAGCTGAATTTATTCAGATAGGTACTTACCCACAGCAAAAGAAAACGCATAAAAATAATAATGAGTAATCCCAACCTCATCACGAGTTCATGATATCATTCGTATTGCTTCCTATTTGGTTAATCAGCTGAGTAAATAAGCAAACACTGAATAATGGAGTATCTGCGGAGAGCCTGCAAGCGGCGGCGGCGGCGGCGGCGGCGGCGGGGCGGGCGGCGGGCGCGGGGCCATCCGTCACCGGGTACTAGTGCCGGCCCGGCGCCCTCTCCCCTACACAATAAGGGTCAGAATCTCTCCATCAGCGGCATGACTCCTTCAGATTTCCTCACTCACGTATACAATTGTCTGTATGAGCTGAATATGTATTAGACTTTCATGAAGTATAAGAAAGATCGGTTGGATAAACGCACGCAAGAGCTTACAGGTTTTAATTTGGATTTAAAATTGTAATGAGGTTCATTTTTAATACTTAAGTATCTTAATTTCAATCATGGTGAGGTAATGGAGCTAAGTTGTCGTGTTAAAGTGAATATTTGAAGTGCAGGTACATGTAGGCACATACACTGTACAAGTTTAATCAAAGTGTAATTACGTCGCCCACGTGCGGCGCGGGCTCGCTCCGGCAATTTTGTATGCAGTCGCTGATTGTACGGAGACGAATTTTATACAGACAATTATGTACCCGACACACCGAACACTCTATCTAATTGATGTAATCAGAACAACAAAAATAAACTAAGAGAAAAACTGATAAGTACAAATATGTCAAGATGCTTTCGGTCTGATCGCAATTGAAACCCTATCCGGTATAACGGATCGGTCAATTATTGTATTGCCGGTTGTATGAGCCGACAACGTCCAATTATACACAACCAACCAGCAGACACACACACACACACACACATGAACAAACACACACACTATCACACACACATAAACAAACACACAATGCATTGTAAAATCATTTTATACTTACTGAAATAAATCACAAACTGACTGCTGACTATGATAATTAATTAATACAAGGCTTTTATTCTGAGCTACTCATGACATCTCACTAATATTTATAAACGTGAATGTTTGTAACATCGCGTCGTTATACACTCTCGGGCAAAGAAACAGTTCCATTTGCAAAATGCTGACAACAAACAGCCTCAATTTTTTTAAACATTTGGTAGGAAATTTTAACAAAGTGTTACTGTTTTTAATTGGTAATATCCTAATGCTATGTTAAAATTAAATGTACTCCTCATTAGGCTAGCTTTTTCCGTTTAGAAGTAATTTGGTGATTTTCTTAGTGGAATCTTTTCATTGCCCGTGAGTGTATAATAATATTTACAAGAAAACATCTGAACCATTTTTTTTAATTTGTCATATAATAGTAATAAGCTGATACCCTAGATTAAAACAAGGCTACTTTTGAAAAGCTACTTACAGTTACGCCTGCAAGATAATTATCAGAAAACCCAATTGATATGTTTTCTATTGGTATTTTAACTTAGGCTCTGTGGCCCACAAACGGAACAGTTGAATATCATTAGCAGTAATCGCCGGCACTGAGCACCCCCGAGGGAGCATCAGCGCTCCACCAATCAGCAAAGAGTAAATATACTTTTAATTGCGTTTTAAACCACAACGTACCTGCCGCACGACATTGCGTGCCTCGCGCGGCACTCAGTGGGACCGGGGGGAATACTGGAGTGCTGCTCTATTGGACATTGTGTAGAAGAAGTTTCAAAATAATGCCTACGAGCTACGGCGTAGCTGCTACGGCGTAGCTGCTACGGCGTAGCTACTACGGCGTAGCTACTACGGCATAGCACGCTATAGCAGTGATGACCGTTGTTCAAATGAGATTTCTCTGTTCGATTACCATTAAACTATTTTGGTTTGTTATTTATATCATAATAATAACATAAATTTATATCCTCATGCTGTTTTTTTTATCGAATACATACCTATTATTTAGTTTTGTCTACCGACAAGGAAAATGCAACTAAGCGTACAGAATAGGCACCACGGGAAGGATTAGGGAAGTTATGACTCCACAAACCTTGAATGACCAACAGCTTTTACTCCCAGCGATACCATCACGTGATCACGTAACACTGCACACCACACTAACTGCCGATGGAGATTACAGTCAACTTCCATATCAGAATGGCGCAGTGGGTCACGACAAAAAACAATAAATTATACTAAAGTTCTAGAAGGAAACGATAAGCAATACTCGATTCAAGGAGCGTAATGTAATACACTTACTTTGGTATATATGTAAAAATAAATTTTGGTACATTACAAGTTGATAATCACGACTACAACTCTTTTTTTCACTGTTTTAAGTACCTACTTACCTAATTTATGAATAACATAAATTTGAAAGTGTGTGTGTAATTATTTGTATAATAATTTACGGTGCGAACTCATCCCGAGTGTCCTGACCTGAGCTCGTTATCCGGCTCAGGAAATAGTCGAGTATCGTGATGCCAAAAATATGTTACATACTTATTTCATTTCGCTTTTTTGTGTCATTAGTACAGAAGCAAAATGCTTGCGTAATCGGATTTCTTCGAGTATTTATACATCATTGGAAAAGTATGTGTATTTGCTATAAATACTTACTTGGAGTTTTTTATACTGCGACATGAAATAAACTCATTTGCAGCGGTTCTATAAATCACTATCGCTCACGGAACGGCAGAATTGAGTCTTAGTTCAATTAAGTATAAAATATATAATTTAATAGGAATAATTATGCATTGTCATGTTTTATAATAACTCCAGTGAGGTGCTACTTGATGGAGCTCGCGCTGCCGGAACCAGTTGTAATTAAACTTCTTTATACGAGTATGTATTGTAAAATCTAGCAATTTTTTTTGGTCCGTAATCATAAATATAGTTTAAAAATGTTTACTAGGTGTTTATATTCCAGTACTGTATACCTCTACACCTACAGTCATATTGGTTATACCTGTGCCAAAAAGGGCCACCAACCTAGTTAACTGAAGTTCAAACAGGTTCCAGCAAAATTGCTATAGGAGTGATTGTTTTTGACAACTGACGAATGTGCCATGTGCCCCATTGCATACTGTACTCGTAACACTTCCGGCATCACACACACGGAAACTTACACAGAACTATAATAATTATTTATTTATTATAGACTCTAAATGACGACCGAATGGCGTAGTGGTTAGTGACCCTGACTACTGAGCCGAAGGTCCCGGGTTCGATTCCCGGCTGGGGCAGATATTTGTTTAAACACAGATATTTGTACTCGGGTCTTGGGTGTTGATATTTATATTTAGTATCTATCTATCTATGTATTTGTGTAAATATATCAGCTGTCCGAAACCCATAACACAGGTTCTGCCTAGCTTGGGGTCGGATGGCCGTGTGTAAGGTGTCCCCACATATTACATATTATATTATTATAATGGGTAGTTCAGTAGAAAACCACTTTCTATTGTATGAAATTGTTTGAACCGTGTTTATTTGTTTCAATAAGCACAGTAAAGTAGGAACTTGAAGAATAAATTAGTAAAATTATACTTCTTTATAATGTAAAGTTATTAAAAATATTTTTATTATTTTTTTCCGTTAGCATCCATGAAACTTGACCCTCAGGAGTACAATTTATAATAATCGTTAAAGCAGAGTTTAGTTAATTAACTGAAATTATTGGGAAGGTAAAATTGAAACCCTTATCACTCAAGTGTGTGTTCAAATTAATTACACTCGAATAACTAAAAGTATACGTTTTATGGTAATGCTGCGGGTTAGGGAATTCGTTCCGCGGTAATTTATGTGTGGACCGCGCCGTAGCTCAGCCTCCCGAGCGCAGGGGCGCCCGGCCGCGGCCCGCGGACCACCAATACTTCTTCTTAGTGTGTTGGTGACAAACACCAGAGCTGGTTTGTCACCATGGTGAATGGTTTAGCTAGTCGGAATATAATAGTAATAATAAGTTATTGCTGTCAAGATCCACAACGTTGACCTCGGGCAGCAGTCGGCTTGAGGTAACTATAGCAAAAGAAGTCCGAAGGTTGACGTTGTACCATTTCAGTACATCTATTTATTTATTTGAACACTTTATTGTATACAGAAACATAAAATAAATACACAACAATTGAAAAAGGCAGTAAAAGCATACAATGGCGGGCTTATTGAAAAAAAGCAATTTCTTCCAGCCAACCTTTGTTGGTGGATAAAGATGAGTTACGAGCTATTTAGTTACAGGTACAATAACAATACCAATTTAATTTTATACTATTTAAAATCTGCTAGTATCAAAAGGGTCAAAGTCTAATTATGACTTAGGACAAGAACGTCTAACGACACAATGGTTGTTCATTGTTCAATACTCCGCTAGTGGACTTTGTGTATGAAAAAATTGCATAAGTACTGTAAAGCTTGTACTTTCTTCTCCTGAACCTCCTGTAGGTTCTTCATCATGTAGGTTGACCGATACATAATGTTTTTAGCATTAAGTTCACGTGATGTTGACGCTGTACATCTACCCATTAATTATTATTCCGTTCTTTATTTATTGTTAATGGGTTAAGATACTGGTTACCCGATATTCTGACTGGTTTATTTTAACTGCGGTAAAAACGCTGGTAGCTAGTGTGTGTCACCGACATCGACACGCTGGTACAAGCGGCCCGCGGCCCGCGCTGGGCCAGCGCTGCAACAAAGCCAGACTTCTTTGAGAAGCGCCAAAATTTATATATTTTCCTCTAAAACCTTACATTATAGAGGCTTAGGCCTAAATATAAGGAGCTTTTCAGATAAACTTAATTTAGGATCTTTGCGCTTGTTTTGATTTTGAATAAAAATACTTATCTGAAAATCTGAAGTGATCATTACAAAACATTTATTGTAGATTTCGTGTTTATCTTGCTTGTTCTTCTGCTCTTCGTTGTTAAGCTTGTTTCTTCTGTTTAATTACTAGAATTATTTAGGCCGGAAAAATACAACTGACAAACCTAAGTACTTACTTATTTTAAAAGTACCTACCAAACTCACAATCTGATTGTCGTATGATGGCCTGTGAAATTACTGAAATTTGATACAGTGATGATTCTATCCCTCCTATTATATTACAAGTACTAATCTAGTCACCACACCAATAAACATTTACTCAAATTATTTATAGTTTATTACAATGTTTCGGTAGTATTGTTTTTAGGGTTCCGTAGCCAAAATGGCAAAAACGGAACCCTTATAGTTTCGTCATGTCCGTCTGTCCGTCTGTCCGTCTGTCCGTCTGTCACAGCCGATTTACTCGGAAACTATAAGTACTACAGTGATGAAATTTGATGGGAATATGTGTTGTATGAACCGCTACAAAAATATGACACTAAATAGTAAAAAAAAGAATTGGGGGTGGGGCCCCCCATACATGTAACTGAGGGATGAAATTTTTTTTTTCGATGTACATACCCGTGTGGGGTATCAATGGAAAGGTCTTTTAAAATGATATAAAGTTTTCTAAAAAACATTTTTCTTAAAGTGAACGGTTTTTGAGATATCAGCTCTCAAAGTCGTAAAAAGTATGTCCCCCCCCCTCTATTTTTATAACTACGGGGTATAAAATTCTAAAAAAAATAGAGGTGATGCATGCTAATTAACTCTTTCAACGATTTTTGGTTTGATCAAAGTATCTCTTATAGTTTTTGAGATAGGTTGATTTAACTGTAATTTTGGTTAAGTTATTGTGCTTACTACGGAACCCTTTGTGCGCGAGCCCGACTCGCACTTGGCCGGTTTTTGCAACCTGTAGCCGGCGCAGTGACATCAGAGGCTGTGTGTGTGGTCTAGCCGCCGCCCGCCGCCGCCGCCGCCGCGACTCGACACTCCACGCTCCTCCAGACTAAACAAAATTAACAACCACGTCCAACTTTGCCGACGGCGGAATAGAAATACTCCGAGGTCTATTTCAGGAACTTCACGTAGTAGTTATATCAATTTATTATACCAGACCAGACATATTTCATTATTCTATTAATTATTATTCGTTACTATTTTAGTCTGCTGACTGGTGGACCGCTACGTTTGCATACGGACGAACTTACTACCTAAGTATAAATAGTCTTGCTAAGCAAAGTAAGTGTTTTTTTAACTCATATATACAAACAGGACAACATACCTACATAATAACAAATGAATCAATCACTTCATTAATGTAGGTACCTATACCGATTGAAAGCACAGAGTGTACATAATATTTCACTATGTTCTTATTCAAGGGATTTGTTCACAATAATTGTAAATGATCTTATCGAGCAAGTTTCATAGTTAAATCGCTACTTATATGATCTATTCGGGGACTAGGAACTAGCGGCTCCGGTCTCGAGCACTAAATTATACAAGTTTGCGAGACGCGAGCTCACGAGTACTCACGGCCGTCGACGATAAACACCTCCGTGCTCTATAGCTTCGGCTAGTTTAATGCATTCCTTAATTACACGATCACGTATGAAGATAATATAATGGATGTTGTGTAGTGTTTATTCTTTATAAATAGGCGAAAGACTGTCGCATGTCCCGTGCCAAGTTGGGCGGTACTGCCCAGTCTCCATGCAGGCGGCCGCTGCGGCCGTGCTGCAGGGATGTGAGCCGAAGCGTCGCCGCGGCGCATCACTAGCGGCTCACGGCGCATCCCGCTCCTACCTCGTTATTAGTTCTCCCGACAACTACTTATCTCCGTACACCTACATAACTAATTAATATTGTGTTTACAGTTTTAGTCAGATAAACTTTTTAAACAACTGTAAACGAACACAGTACTGTGTTCTAATGAGTAAAGTATTATTTGGATATCACAATGAAAGTTTGCAAACTCTATACAATGTGAGTCTTTTTTTCCAGCCCGGTGCACCGGCGACCCGGCCGCCTGCGGGCTTGCGGGTGCACGGCGGCGGCGGCGGCGGCGCCACCAGTCCTTATATCTGGCAGTTCGCAAGAGGCCGGGACATTGATCTGCCGCGGGGAATTTCACTTTCATTTAAGAAATTCCGCCGTGAATAATAGCTTCAGGCACTTTACTTACGGATCGAAGGAATCGTTTCGCCCTCAAAATATAAGGCGGAATAATTTATACCTACGAGCAACAATGGTGCTTAAAAAGAGTTTGCTTTTCTTGTGAGCGGAGCGTTGAGCTACCCGGAGCGACGGGAGCGCGCCGGCTGCAGACTTACAACCAAATTCAATTCACTGATGAGGTGAGCCAACCTGAATGAGATGGCTTAAGCCACTTTTGCTGATGAGAAAATGAGATGGCCGCATAAATTCACACCGACAATCGACTCGGGAGCTAAACCAATTTAAAATAAAATACAGTGAGTACTGAGTGGTACAGTGAGTCGTGGACGAATCCGCTCTTTGTGGTCTTCGCTCGTTACTTTGGTTCTGATAAAGTCTCTTATTAATTCATTAAGGTGACACTTTGAAGGAATAAATATCAGTGCATTCACCCAAATGAAGAATAATTCACGAATCTAATTATTACGCACAGAATTAAAATGTGTCACGTAGATGTCTAAGCTAGAATTCAGAAATAAATATTATTAAATTTCAAAGTTAGCTAAAAAGTAATCTGTACATCACAGGAATTTTGGACTCTACCAAAATCTTTACACCTAGCTCAGCCAACGACAAAGTTTCATTCTTGAAACATTCCAAAAATACCTCTTGAGCTTTAATTAAAATGGCTATTTATACTGTGGAGTATTTACCTGCGTTGTGTGCTGCGGGTCAAGTACAGCTACAGGGCGGGAAATTTGCTTAAGAATTTCACCCCCGCGCCCCCCGCGCCCCCCGCGCCCCTCTCGGCCCCCTCGACTGTCCTGGAGCCACGAGCAAGGAGCTATGGTGGGTTACTAAGCGAAAGCTAAATATAATAACCTCATATATACGATATTTACAAAATTCTTTATGAAAATACAAATTACCTACGGAAAATTAAAATCTTATAATGTACTTACTTCTTAACATTTCATATCATTTTCACTGATCCTGAAAAAAAAAACTGGGGAAAAGGTTGCCTAAATAATTTTGAGACCTATTTTGTTTACAGCAAAGGAATATATTTTACAATTAAAATTAATTGATCGAAAGCGGTTTTATTTCTATTATTTGCGGCTCAAGCAAGCATTGCAATATTTTTAACTTGATAATATTTTTTTATGTAGTGCCCGGCCAACCCTGGCCCCCCGCGCCCAGTTGACAACGAAGAGTCAGTGGATATCATGCCGTGACGGAAACTTATTCTTATATCAGAAGCCATATATTATCCGCTTCACTCCCGGGAAGCCCAAAAAGTGCTATTAGTGGAAAATGTAAAGAAAAGTGAACTGCCGTTTATCTAAATTTGAAAAGTTCCTAAAGTAACATCTCTCTGTCACAGGGTTAGAGAAGGTACAGTATGTGGAAGAAATTACGCAAATATTAATATTTTATCAATTAAGACACATATGCATATACCTACCTAATAAATTTAATATCTGGGGACATCCGTCTAACATATTGTTGACATGATCATTGGAGACCGAACTGACTATTGACGTACGAGTACTATGGGTGTCCGACAGATGATTTAAGGTATATAAATACATACTTTATAAATATAATATAGTGGTTGTAGTGGAGGTGATACATTATGAACGATGATAGAGACCGAAGCGGATTATTTTTATTATTAATTATAACAATGGCCAGAAACAAATGAAGAGTTGGTCAAATGTGTATTCACTGCTATATCAGCACAAGTGTAGAGTAAATGTCTATGTTTAAGAGTAAATCAATCTGATTCTAAGAAATATCCTTATTTAGTCTTACACAAGATGCGATTCGCAAATGAAGAGCTTATATCTACGTACTTCTAGCAACAATTGCAACATGCCCTCAACCTATGAACCCAACCACTAACTAACTCAAATCCAATAATCTTGGAATATGTTAGCTTATGTTAGACTCATGTCCATTGACGGATTAGAGTAATGCCACTCGGGCGGTGTGGCAGCGCTGCGTTGTTGCACGGCAGTGATCTCAACGTCAGCGCGGTAAATGCCACTGGAGTGCTGCGTATCGCGTCGACAATTATACCTGGCGCTGCGTCGTTTCACGGCGTCATCGTGTGGTATGTCGGTGTCAGACACCAAGTGATATCAGTTTTACTCCGTGAGGCTTGTTCCTGGTGAAGTGTCGGCATTGCGCGACCGCACCCGCGCAGCGGTCGCTCGAGACACATACATCACACACGGCGGCGGCGGCGGCGGCGGTACACCCGCGACTAATGGCCGCGCTACACCCGCGCCGCGCTCGCCAGCTCATCTCCACTCACCTGTATCGAGAATATTTATCAATTTACATCATGTAAAGTGATAGTTGGTGGCTAGCCTGTGTATCACCTCTGAATATCACAGTCTTGACCATACGCAATAAATCTGCACAGCTGATTATTAATTCTCAATCACATCAGTGATAATTTTTATAAAGTTATTCAAAATTTTCATACAATGCTTCTTATATTTTTTTTAATTTAGTCAAATTATGTATTAAATACTTATATACAAAATAATTCACGGCTATTATAAGCAAAAAATAAATCACGACGTGATAAAAAAACTGCTCTTTCCCGGCAATAGGCGCACTCCCTAAGTGTAAGTGTTGTGGAACAAGTGCGAGTCCCACTGATCCCCGCGGCGGCGGCGGCGCCCAGGAGGGAGGGGGGGGGGGGGGCTGGCTTACTGATTGTTCTTGCTTTATGTAATAAGTTCGCGCCCAACAGGGACACCCGGCAAATTACTACTTATTTTTAAGGGAAACCTGGTTATTTATCTCGTGTTAACTTGATGTGTAGGTAAGAAGTAAAATAAAAAGAGCCTTTTATTTTAACATGAGCCAAGATTTTTACATAGAAGAGTCACGTTGCATAGTACCTACTATGCTATGAGCTGAAATTATGTACTTTATAATGCTAGAATAGCGACGTAGCATAGTGCTATGAGCTACGAGAGTGGCGTAGCATTGGCTACGAGAGTAGCGTAGCATATGGCTACGAGATTGGCGTAGCATTGGCTACGAGAGTGGCGTAGCATGTGGCTACTGTAGTGGGAATATTTCTGAGGCTCTACTGAAGTATATAACTCTGACCAGCAGGTGTGGGGGGCTCGTCCATCACGGCGGTGTCGGTGCGGCCGGGACGCCGGGACAGGGGAGAATCATTTCATTTTAGTTTATTTATTTATATACTTACATTCATGATTGTTGCTTACAGTAAACTTAGCTTTTGGCCCTGTGTTGGCCAAAATGGTAGTCTCACTGTAAGTACTTTTTTTAAGGGCAAATATAGTAAGTAAACAGTTGCCTATTATTTAATTACGTACAAACCGATCATAGTTTACTGTGGCTTACTGTACAATAACCGATCAATCTAACAAGTGTAAGCATTTTCCACGTACAGTGCCACAAACTTATCTGTTCCGGTGAGAGCTCACGTAAATGTCTAATATTTCTTCATTTTAATCGATTTTAAGTTTGCCAGTAGTGGTAATTCGCTCTTGTGGTTTTAATAAACCCATCTAATCTATATCAAAATATAATTCATTAGTAAGTAATGAGATATGGATCAATTTAGTTCGCTCTCACCGGAACAGATAAGTTTGTCGCACTGTAAGTAAAACCGTATAATATATATTTTGACGGATGGCATATTTGGCGGTTACTTAATAAAAATAACCATAAATATTTTTGGAAGGTTTTGATAACGGAGCCACAGCCACCGATCACTCCACATCGGCACATCACTCCCTAGGGCCTAGACCAGTGATGTACAGACCGCGGCCCGCCGAAAGCATAAATAATACTCTCGTACATTTCAAAAATACAATACAATCATTTTCAGAATTATAAGAAAATGGCTGAAAAATCCAACAAAACTGCGATTAATTCCAGTTATGTAGAAAAGCTGGATATTGTGATTCAATCTTTTCAAGACAGATTTACAGAGTTTAAAAAGTGAAAAATGTGATGGACATATTCAGCAATCCTTTCACGATTTCAGTTGAAAATGCGCCAGAGTCAATGCAGTTAGAAATTATCGACATTCAAAACGACCAAAACTTACGCAACAAATTGAACGAAGGAGACTTGATGATTTTGATAAACTTTTACCGCTGCATTGATAAAAATGTGTAACTACAAAGAGTTTCGCAAAAACTTCTCTGAAATGTGCCAGCTTATTTGGTTCCACCTATATATGTGTCTTTTTTATGTGTTGAAGAGAAGAAGAAATAATAAAAAAGATTGTAAGCACTGTGCTGTGCCACGCTTCAAATAAATAAATTATTTTTCAATTTTAATACATAATTATAAATTCTTTATTGTCTTTAATTACCTTTACATAATATATACTTCCGGCGGCCCGCCATCAGTTCATAATTTGCTCGAGTGGCCCCTAGTCTTAATAAGTCTGTGCATCCCTGGCCTAGACGGTTACCTACCTAAAAAAATATTTGCTTAAATCCACTCTTAGTCGTGGGTCCGTTTGTATAGTTAATTAATTAATATAGCTTGGTGCTCGGGTGAGCTGTCAATCCCCAACAATAACATCAAACGAGCAGCGAATGAAGTCAAAGTCAAAAGGTTTTATTCATCGTACAGTTATTATTTCTTCATGAACGACAACAATTTACAAACTGCTCTGGTTCGGAAAGGCCTTTGAAGAAGTATCAACTTGAGACCTGATTTTATGAAAAATGCTCTCAAAATTAAGTTTTTAATTTTGCCCATCTTAAAGCTCTCTGTCAACAGAAGTATACCTACATATTTATTATACTATATTTTTGACGACCGAATGGCGTAGTGGTTAGTGACCCTGACTACTGAGCCGAAGGTCCCGGGTTCGATTCCCGGCTGGGACAGATATTTGTTTAATCACAGATATTTGTTCTCGGGTCTTGGGTGTTCATATTTATATTTAGTATCTATCTATCTATGTATTTGTGTAGATATATCAGCTGTCCGACACCCATAACACAGGTTCTACCTAGCTTGGGGTCGGATGGCCGTGTGTGAGATGTCCCCACATATTATTATTATTATTATTACTTATCTAGACTCGTAAAATTTATTAATAATATTTGTTGGAAATATGTAAGAGAGATGAAGGTGAAAGAAAAACATTAATTAATGGAACATACACTCGCTCACCCAAACCCACACACACACACACACACACACATACACACATACAGTGTGAATTATTTATTCCGCAGACACTTCATAGTTTTGTTATTACGAGTGTTTGTTTACACCCTTTATCCTTTGCCGCGCGCTCGCTTTTACTTTCAGCTGTATTTGCGCAGCGTGAAGGTGCATAATTGAGTGTGGCTTTATTTTCGACACTTCCTCGTGTTGTTTACGAGAGGTAATGAACGTGGTACAGTCGGCGCCACGTGGACGATGCAGGACGGTACACTCGGGTCTCAGTGGCGGCTCGTCCACTATGTTTGCAATCTCATATACAACGGGCCTGTTAGGTCTGTCTGTCTACTTTACATGTTTATAATTTAATGCGAAATTTATTAAGTGTAAAAACAATAACCCATCCCATGGTTAATAAGTAGCTCGGCCAGATGATCAGATGTTTTTACTATCAGTATTATTGATGATTGGTGTGTGTCTGTGTGTGTGCGTGTGTGTGGTAAGTAGCTGTAGCGGTGATCGATGCGCTACGAGAAACATGATAAGCGTTCAGACCTAAAGATGCTTTCATACTAGTTATTCTGCATATAAAAACATATGAATGTATTCAGGCTGCTCCGTACGCACTTTTTTGCACGGCTAATTACTTATTGGTCATTGTATTCTATTACTACTTAAAGTACACTTATACTATTGAAATTGGTACTTACAAACAACTTTACAAATCAAAATATATACAAAACATATGTTTAATACACTAATGATAGATGAAGCTTACTGTATTCTGATATTTATTGATTTATTATTTTATTCCCTAAATGATATGTGAATTAGTTCATGCAATACCGGTAATATTTTCAATACCGGTATTGAGTTCCGGTATTAGAACTCAATACCGGGATCCCGGTATTAATACCGGTATTAGACTTCCTTGTTATAAATGGCATATATTTTGTTTAAAGGTCGTAAAGGGCAAAATACAACAATAAAAAGCAATCAAATTCTGTATTATGTAATATTTTTTACGAGAATTGAGTATTAGAGTTAAAATTTTAGAACGCATGGACAACAAGTAGGTTTCCAAAGGCCAAAAACCGCATGTAACGGTTGAAAACAAGTGCACTTTCATAGTATATAGGAGCACAGGGCTAACTATATCTTAATCGCTTGATTTATAGTAAAAAAAAAATCCGATTCCGGTATTACTTCAATACCGGTATTAACTTTCAATACCGGTATTGAAAAAAGCGTGGATTTTGTCCGGATACCGGTATTACGCAATACCGGTATTACGGTATTGCATGCCCTAATGTGAATGTGAACTGGCCCTTAGCAATAACCGCCGCGCTGTATAAGCATCTCGCACTAACTTATTTCATTACTCTGGCGGCGGCGGCGGCGGCGAGTGCCCAGACATATTTTATTTTTTGCGAAATATCCTAATCGGGTTTTTAACGCTAATTGTTTTATCTTTCTCTGCGCTTTATTTCCAGTTTTAACCAACCTCACTGGACATGCAGCTTTAATTAGTTCTGTTCTGCTGAATAATTTAACTCTTTCTGTCTGACACAAAAATATAACGTTTTAATTTTAATATACTTATCTTCTCACTTAATGTTTAGGTAAGTAGCTGACAAAAATATCTCAGCGTTTAACGTTCTAATATTAAAAAAACACATAAATCATAAACGCATGATACATGTATATTAGCTCATATTCTCGGGTGTTTAAAAACAAAGCATTAATTTCTCGAGCACTAATCTCGTCCCGCGCACGCGAGCGGCGGCGGCGGCGGCGGCGGCGGCGGCGGCGCGGCTCACGCACGACGCCGAGGATATGAGCTAAAGGGTTCGTAGCGGCGGCGGTGATGGCGGTATTGCGTGAGCGTTCTCAGTCATTTAGGTACAATATATTATACAGTATTATAATGTCATTGCACTCATATTATTCCAGACCAAAAATACTAAACAGGTAGAGTTTCCACGTTTTTATTCAAGTTCAGAGTCACATTTTTACATTTCATTTTTATTTAAATATATGAGCGTATGTGTTGGTATGTGGTAGGCATCAAACCTATAATTACCACCTAAATCACCTCAACCTATAATTTTTTAAATGCCAATATACCCAGAATAGGGCTTCACAGTTTGCTCATACAATTAATATACTCTAGTAGATGTAGATGGCCACATAAGAACTGACTTTCGGAGAAATGCACTATCGGGATTATAAACATTTCATTCAATGAAGTGTTAAAAAATGGCGTAGTAAATTCGGGGGCCAGTGATGAAGAAGGCTCCTGAGATTGCTTGTGACCTCGGTTTTATAAAACCATATAAATTTAAATACCTAAATGCATTAATAAAACCATTTTTCACATTAATAAATATAGGATTACTGAAGTCAACACAAGCTGTGAAGAATAAGTCTGTATGCTCTACACCAATAGTCTGGAGCACAGCGTCGCGCCAGCCAAATAACTAAAAGGCACAGAGGCGTGGTATCCACCAGAAAAATATTATTTATTAGTGACCATGATATTTTTCATCTAGCCTGTTTATATTTGTGTAGATGAATGGAGCAATAGTCTCTAGTAGATACCTCCACCACGAGTGAGATAGAGTAGAGACTTTCTATTCTATCTCGTTGCCTTAACGTACCGACAGCTCTCCTAAACCCTGTATTTGATGGAATGTGTGCTCGAAGCTGCAAGAGTAACCTCCTGTTTATAAATGAACTGTAGAAGTGGTGTATGATAAATGCTCACTTCACGCGTCCACCGCGTCCACACATGTGTCAGTCTGTGGCCGCCGCCGCCGCCGCCGTGGCTGGGCGCAGATGCCGGAAGTATATTTGAGCGGCGCAAATGTTGACTGCCACTATCCCTACATTTTGCTAAACCGCTTACCCACAGGATGCAACTGTATCCTGTATGCACACAGTAATAAAAGCGTTACATGAAATTATAGGCATCGCTTAGCAGAAGGTTTATCAATAAGTCAAAGTTATGAAACATTTCGCAAGTAATTAATTGGTATCAAAGTCATTCTTTATTCAAAATGTTCATAGTAAATGCGTTCTTAGATCCGAATATTTATTAAATCAGTTTCATGAGTGAAGGTATATTTTGGGTACATCGTAAACAGTGTTGTATGTGTTTGCTTCTCCGGCGAGCCTCCCGGGTACCAGGGCGGCATGGCTCCGGTGTGGTCTCGAGAAGCTCATATTTTGTGGTTTAGTGCCGGCAGGGACCGAGGGGGAGAGGGAGGGGAGGGTATACAGAGTTACTGTACCGAATCTCCTTCTTCGCTAGCTTATTGTTCTACTAGATGGTTATATGCGACGTGGATGTAGGTAGTTGTACATTATAAAAGGAATAAGTTATTTCGATTATCAATGTTTCAGGCGCTGTAATAATTACCTTGAAATATGGAGGCCTTCAGCATCTCCAGTCGGTTTTATTGAAATATCGAAACAAACAGCAGATATGAACGTTTTCATTTTAAACATTCAATCTGGGTAAATCCCTTTCATCCGGCGCCGCCGGGAGCGTGTAAATAAAAGTGCAGTGCGAGGAAGTATTACAGCAGCCGGCGGGCGCGGGGGCGGGGGCGGCAACTGCGGGGGCGCGGGGGCGGCAATCAGCGATGGAGGAGAACATGGGTTGGCTATTGATACTTTGCTGTGGTGATTGAGCTGATAGAGCATAATAAACGTATTAGTTAAGACGTCTTATTCTTGAGAAAAGTAGAGATGAGAAATGAGAAGTTCATAATTCGAGATTTTAGCTGGATTTAACCTAGAGGTAAGGTCTTTTGTTGGAGATAAGCTCACTGAGGGAAAAAACAACGAACCGTGAGGACTGAAATTATATTTCATAGTATGGCTACCGGCAGGTTAATTGAAAATTCCAATTCGTAGCATTTTAAATTGAAAGAAAAAACTTGAACATCGGACATCAATCAGCAGAGCGAACGATATGCCGCTTCCTCTGCACAAACACGAGCAATAACTTTTAAGAATAAAAAAGTACTCTTGATTGATGAATAAGTTGTGAACTGAACATGACTCACTCGAATGGAACCTTTGTCCACGTCTCCAAGGTCTAAACACCCTTCCTGAGCTTGGACCAGTTCCGATCACGGTGGTCCACTGCTCGCTGGTTCACCATAAGACCACCTGGTGTAATAGTACGTACTTACTTTTTATTTTATTCCTTTAATTCTGTATATTAAATATATTATATTCGACTTTTTAAGCTTAAAAAATCGGTGTAACTACCTTATTTCATACCTATGTATGTCAATTCATCATCCTAGCATATCAACTAAATAAAATACCTACTTGTTTACGACATAAACTGATATTGTACATAGGTAAGGCATTGATGTTAAGGGCATTTATTTTCCTTTTGACATATTAGGGTCATTCTACCAAACATCGATTTTTATGTTCGCGTGAAATAACTCTTAAAATGTAATACCTAGACGTTAATAATGTACTATCACAATCAAGCCGGGATCGTGTTCTATGTGTTCTCCATAAAATATAATGAAAATTTTCATTATTTATTGAAAAAACCATATCGACACTATGTGATTTGTCACGTCGTGTCGATTGTTCGCGAGCGTGGTTGCACGGTTTCAGCAGCTATAAAAAAATATTGTGTAGAGATAGGATTATATTTCACATAATAAAATAAATTACAATACTTTTACTTATTCATAGTTAAATATTATATTTTTCCAACAATTAAATTAAAAAATACAGACCATTCTACAACCGTTATAAAAAAATAGTCACAAATGTCGACGTTCATAAATCACGATTTTATGAAGGTAAATATTTTACTCTGTGAACATATTTTTTTATTAATGGCAACTCTAAACCACACCTGTCATTGCCAAGTTTAAAATTTTCGTGGGGAATGAATAGTTTTTTTGTAATTCAAAATTCAATATACGTTCTACACCTGTGTCAAAGTTGACCTGTCACAAATGAGGAGGCTATAAAAAATAAATGGATCATTCAATTACAATTTTTGTTACTTGACTTAGTGAGTATGAGAGTACTTAGCACATTTTTAAAACATGCACAAGTTTAACATCATATTGAAGCTGATATGGCGTATTTTGTCGATGTTCTCACTAATGTCGATGTCACGCGTGATGAAAAATTGTTCGACAATTGTGATTTTGTTCGACACGAGGTGACAGATGCTTCTAGGACTTTGGTCAAATATCTATTAACTGTGTATTTTTTTTTCTATTGCTTATTGCATTCACTAATATAATTGTTTACCGAGATAAATATGTCAAAAAAGTTAACAGATGTATCAAACATGCGATGCAGGCGTTTTTATATGTCTTGTCGACACTTGTGATTTTATTTGATCGACACAAGTGACTGTAGCTTGTAGTGTGTTGTGAAATTTCTGTTAATTATACTATATAATGTACAGATCTTTTTACCTAGGTACCAAAATAGGGGTAAAGACGAAGTTAAAGCATAGTTAATACACGGTTTAAGTAATAAATATTAAAAATGAGTAAATTAATGCTAGAATAAGAAATTTGACAAAAACAAGACAGTAATTATGGAAAATACTTAAAAAAAAAAGTTTTTTAAAAAAGGAGGCACCAGGATTAATGCAGATTATTTAAGACCATTAAAGGTTTACGATTATCAAATCAAACTTATTACAAAATGTGCTAAGGAAAAGACAAGGATGAAAAAAGCGATGCTGAGATTATTGATCTAAATAAAAATAAAATATTTGGAATAATAGTCCCAAATAATGTATTATTTTCATTTAATATGATTCCGATGACCTTGATTCATATTTATTTTGTGGTCACCTAATAAAACCTAAATTTCCACCATCAAAAAATTTCGACATTCGTGAAGACACTTTTGTCGAAATTTTTAATATATTTTTTAAACTTTTTTCAAAATATAATTTCAATAGACAAAAACATATTATGGTTTATATGTAATGAGAATAATATTATAGAAAAAAGTTGAGAACCTTAAATGATTATTTTATGATAAAAAACATGGATTGTATCACCCATGTCGACTTCATAGTCACTCGTGTCTATTTAATAAAACAAAAAGTTCATATTTTTTCCTAAAATAATACTACTATATCTCTGATTTTTTTATTTAATGTTCCCATCATTATGTAAAAGTTAAAAATCTACTTCAATATGCGTAAAAGTTGATTTTGTTTTTATTTATTTTTTTAATCCGTACGGTAGAATTACCCATTATGAAAAGGTTCATTTATAAGATAGACAGATGGAACCATTACTTTTAGTAATTTCTTGTATTTTTCTTTGAAGGTAACAGCTAAGGGGATAAAAAGTAATTGTTAAAACTATTAATCATCAGCCATTTTCTTGTTATCATTTTGGCGACAAAAATAAGGTGACTAGGGTTTGTCACCTTTTCTTAAAGATGGGCAAGACCTAAAAAAAAAACAGTTTAAAAAAAAAACTTTTTTTAATAAAGTATTATGAGAGTAAAGCAGCTATGTATAATATAATTACTATATCCCCCCTCATCAGTGGCGCCCCCGCCCCCGCGACGTGACTGCGGACAGACGTGGAACTAAACCACCGCCGGCGATAAAAACTATTTGTGCAAAGATTATGTGAAGGCGGTCGCCGGATTACGAGTTCGTATGAATTTGCTTTTCATACGTGCGGGCGGGAGCATTTAGTCCCGTGGCCTATTTCTGGATAAATACGGATATTGGCTGCTTCTTATTTTATTATTAAAATGGTATAGGTTAGGTTTATTAGGTTTATTTTAGTATGGATAAAAATAATATATAAATTTGTTGCTGACGACTTAAGCAGCATCTACCTAGTTATAAAGAATAATAAAAACAACTACTTGTAGGTAAACCCTGCTGTATGATGAATCCGAGGAACTTAAGAGTAAAATGATACCGTGGTCTGTGACTCATCATCAGCAGCTCCAGTGAGAGTGCAGCGCGGGGGCGGGGGCGGGGGCGGGGGCGGGGGTGAGTCAACACCGCCGTCGGCGGCCACACTGCACCACTAACACGACGCTTTGCTTACATCGGTATATCATTTAACTAATCAAGTAACATGACACTCACCAACCCCTAAATTGACGCTACCATACTCAAGCCTTTAAAGGACTCTTTACATTGTATGTAATTAACCACATGGCGGTATGATTGGGGACACAATAGACTTGTCTAACCCCATATCAGCGCAACGAGTGAGCACTCGATGATCTCAAGTGTTGGGGTCGCGGCTCGAGGGGGCTCGGGGGGCGCGGGGGGCGCGGGGGGGGGGGGGACAAGTCGCTCGGCTGGCGACGGCAGTTTTTAATTGAGTTAGTATTGCCCCGCGTGCGGCCCGCGCCCGGGACACGGAAATGGCAAAAGCTTATGGTCTGTGCGAATGTTTACGAAAGTTAGAATCTGATTGGCCGATTCAACTGTCAGGCTGGCCGTGCATGGTATTGATTGGATGGTCTAGTTAGGTTTGCTCTATAACGTTTCAAGCTTTGGCCGTGTTAAACTGTCCGACCATAAATGTCAATAACTGTTGCATTTATACACCATTTGTAAAAATACATTGCATGAAAAAAGTTGTAGTAAGTAGTTCATGTGCATTTTCAATGTGCACTCGCCCTTAGTAAGTAGCTTTTATTGTATTTGTCTCTGCGGTGGCCGACGCTCGTCTCGAGGGCGGCACCGGGCGCCGACTGTACGCGATCGACTCGCCATTAATTAGCGCCCCGAGTGTACCTGTCGCGCCACGTGAGACGGTAATGGACGGGTGTTCGTTAATACAATACACCGAGACGACTAATGCACTTAAGGAATGTTGTGTCTGGAACATGTTTTTAATTTTCATTTAAGTAATTGCTTCTATAGAATTTATACTTTTTTATTTTTTTTTTTACTTAAGGTAAGCTACGTTGATGACAGAAACATTTCGTATTCTTAAAAAAAAGCCAATGCGCGATTCGCACCAATTTGTAAGAGAAATTGGGAAAATAAATCAGGATTCCCTTTGATGATAACCATTTCCATAACATTTCCCGGAACGTTATCTTAAATTTATGCAAATAAACAATCTTTGCGGCTTATTGCGGGTCCGGCGAGGCGCGGGACTCGCAGTGAGCAGTGAGCCGCAGTGTTCATCGGAATCCACTCTCTAATAGAACGATAGAAGACTATCGCTCAGTTAAAGTGTGATTACGTTGATTGCCGGGTCCACGCCGGGCGGCCGGTTTGTCACTTTAATTGAAAACCTTCAGGCATTTTCCTTCATTGCATTAATTTATTATCGGACCGGAAATGAAAAGGCCGAGTAGCTTTTTATAACAAACCAATTATTTTGTTATTGTGTAGGTATTATACAACATAACATAAATTAGCAATTTAATAAAAATGGATTTTCTGGGCCTGAGATTTCAGTAAAATATTCTCGTAGAAATTCCAGGGTGAAAACTCTTGAGCTGCATGTCTTAATAGTATACTAAAATCGTAATAAGACATCATTTTATATTTGTTATCGGTCCAGTATTTATTGACTCTATTCGCTACAAAATAGATAGTTACAGACGATTTTTTCCATTGATGATTTATGTCACATCAGTGATAGCGTAGTAAGATGATTTAAATCTATAATTTAAACTAATCATTGTTCAAATACCTCCACAATAGGTATATTATGTTATTGATTTGTTTTTGCCACATTTACCGCAGTGT
Organism: Plutella xylostella; assembly: GCF_932276165.1. Classification (NCBI taxonomy): domain Eukaryota; kingdom Metazoa; phylum Arthropoda; class Insecta; order Lepidoptera; family Plutellidae; genus Plutella; species Plutella xylostella. Next base: position 11,716,939 of record NC_063992.1, on the reverse strand, counting down.
GGTAAGTATATTGAGGTTGATAACTGATATCTTCTCGTTGAACGACAGAACTTAAGCGGCGACCATCTGAAGTGAATATAATGAATTTGCCCGCCGCCGCCGCCGCCGCGCCCGCCGCCGCCGCACCGCCGGTCCGCGGGGAATCATCCGCGGAACATGTTCTGTGGATTACCATAAAACTGCGCCTCTAGACCACGCGAGAGGGTGCGGGGAGGGGCGGGAAGGGGGCAGAGGGGGGTGGTATGTGACAAGTTCCGGGGTGACTGTCACTTCTGTTTGTCTCACATACAACTTGTCTCGTGCGACAAATAAGGAAATACACTCGACCGACAGTTAAGTAGTTTTCATCTACTCCACGTGCCATTATTATTCTGAGAATGAAAAATAATAATATTATTTTGATACAAATGTTAGCTAGAGTTCCTGTGCTAGGTTAAAACATGTATTACTACATATATTATGTAAGTATAGCGGTGGTAGCTCGGCCGGGTAAGCGCCCGCGTCTTACGCCAGAGACGCGACTTCAAATCCCGCCCCTAACATAATTAAGTACTTATATAAGTACTGTTTAGTCATTACAAATTTTAATCACATGACAATTTTTACAACAAGACCAGCTTCTTCAGTTAAGGGCGTTACGTGGCTAACTAGCGTTGTTAATTCACCGTGACATTTAACATGTTCACCACCTGCACAGCACCACAAATTAGTCGATATTCTGCCTCTATAATATTATGATCCAGCCGTGCATAGTTCATAGATACCGCAAGAGTGACGCGTCTGATGTTTCAATCACACTCGCATGGCTTCGTATTATTTAACATTGTATATTTGCGTGAGCCAGCTCTGTTATTATTATGATAAATGTTATTTTCGGCACTAAACCGAAGCATTACGGCAACGCAAGGGCTGAATAAAATGTCCCGAGCTGTATACGGGCTACACGGGCTACACGGGGAGTGGGGCCTCCACGCGTTAATGTCGCGATATAAAGATAGTGAAGGAAATTAAAACTAGTTTTTATGTAATAATTTAAAGATGGATGTATATTATACACCCAGCTTATACATTGTATAAGCATAAACATTAAATATTAAAATTTATGTGTAAACATAATATACTTATAATTATTTATTTTGAAATGTTAAAGCACGCATGCGTGTAGCGAGGTGCAGCGAACACAAAATAAGCAAAACAAAATAGTGAAAAGTATGTTCCTCTGTTTTTAGATGTAGATTTAATATAAGTACAAATAGTTTATTCGGTACAGTATACAATACACTTGCACCTTAAATTCCTCTTTCATAGATTTGTTTTTTTTTACCAGATCGATATAGCCAGCCTCGTAGCCAGCAGCATTTTAACTACTTTTTAACCGACTTCAAAAAAAGGAGGAGGTTCTCAATTCGTCGGGATCTTTTTTTTTTTTATATATATTTTTTTCACCGATTACTCCGCCGTTTATGGACCGATTTTGAAAATAATTTTTTTGTTGTATTGGGTTGAGCTCCCAGGTGGTCCCATTTTTTAGTTACCCCATAAAGGGGTAAAAACAGGGTATGAATTTCCATTTTGGGCACATATTAACTGATTCTAATGAAATTAAGAATGTAAATATAGTTCTTATAACAAAAAAAATATGATGGTGACCTTGAGCTGATCTGATGATGGAAACGGAAGGCAGTCAGGGGAACTCCTCAACGGTATATAGCAACTACTTCGTGTTTAGGCTTGAATTATTCGTATTGATTAGTAGGACTTTTTGGTATCATTTGCACCTTACTTTTGATTGAAAAATATTGCAAATAAACTAAAAACTATAAAATAAAATAATAATTAAGAAAATTAAAAAACCGACTTCAAAAAACCACTAAAATGTAAGAAATAATTTAAGGTTTACACAAATTCTACTCGTATGTGACAGTACAAATATACCTAAGCAGGAACTGTTCTTTTTTGAAGTTGGTGCCATATTTCTTCAGATTACTTTGTCATCGCACCAACATCAAAAGAGAACAGTTCCTGCTTAGGTATATTTGTACTGTCACATACGAGTAGAATTTGTGTAAACCTTAAATTATTTCTTACATTTTAGTGGTTTTTTGAAGTCGGTTTTTTAATTTTTTTAATTATTATAAATATTATACACATTGTTTTGATAGTTTGCAAAAATATAATAGAGCTCAACAAAACTCACTCACTTATGAAATGAATATAAAAAATATTTATTTATTATCGCACCCCCCTCCGACAAAGATCACCCGCAGTTGCTGATAATATCTTTATTTATGCTTTTATGCGATGATTTATAGTGTCTGCAATTTTTCAAACGAGTCTTAAGAAAGGGCGGAACCCTCCGACTTGCGAACCCCAGCGTTTGTCCCCGAGCGCAGAGCAACCCACGTGCAGTGACTACAGGGGGGTTACCACCACCGAACATTGGCAATTAAATTCTTAAGCAACAGCGTCGCTCGATCTTGCGGATGTTTGATAGGCGAGCGACGCCGATGCTGCTTTTTGTATTGCTTATGTGTCGGTGGTGGTAGCAGAATATGTCGACATCACACACAAACCACAGTGAGGTGCATGAAAACTGTGATTTAGTGATTTGTAATAATTATGTCGCAAAAGGTAACATTATTAGGCTTATCTCTTATTATCAACTTTGTTTGAGTCAAAGTAAAATGTTTTTATTCACTGTATAAATATAAAATTTTCTGATGAACGTCAATTTTTACGAACTACTCTCCCGCTACCCGTTTGTACAGTAGATACCTCGTAGATACTTACCTCTCTTGTCAGTTTAAAGCCGCATTGAAACTTGATTGAAACATTGAAACGCTAGCTTATCGACTAATCTGTCATTACATTTTGACATAATACTATGTCTTGACTATAATAATAATAATTATTATTTATTTATTTATTTAATACTTTATTGCACAAATATGAGATATAAGTGTACAAAAGGTGGACTTAATGCTAAATGAATTTTCTACCAGCCAACCTACAGGAGGTACAAGTAAAAAGGTAGAAAGGTGCAAAAAAAGATAAGTATATGAAAGCAGGAAAAATTTAAGTTTTGTCATGGATGTAATCGTAATATTATGAATAAATTAAGATTTTATAAAATGACTTTAATTTTAAATAATATCAATAAATGAATGCTGCAGAAAATATTAAAACAATAAGTACTCTATATTTTATATTTTCTTAAAAGCAGAAAGAGGGGAGAAGTCAAGCGGAGTTTGGTAAGCCGATAAACATAAATTAAATTAAACGCATCTCTCGCTCACACACACACGCACACGCACGCACACTCACGCACGGGCTGCGAGCGGGGGAATATTGCTTATAAGAATTTTTCACGGCTAAAGTTGAAGGAGAGGAGTGAAAAAGCCGTGAGTTTCAAGGACTCGCGACTACTATGGCGGCGCGGCTCCCGGACATCGCCACGGATTTATTGAAATTGTCTCCAGAATATCTCCGGCCCCATCGAATTTTATGAACACCCTTTATCACCCGACCCGGGAGTAGCCGCTACACGCCGACACACCGCCGTTATCATAAAAATAAATTGGAAACAATTTCATTTAAATAAATAAGACGCGGTTTTTACTGTGGGATGTTAGAGGTAGGACTCCGGGATTTATTGATACTTCTGTTTTTGAAGTACGGATACAGACATAAATGAACCTCCTAAAGGTGTACTGGTAGAAAACAGTTCTAGCATTAATTTTGTACCACCACGCGACGGATATGGACCTGAGTCTATTGGATTATTTACAGCAAAAAGATTATAATAATATTAAAACATAATTTATTTTTTCCTGTGTAAGTGCTGGCCACTTTGAGAATCCGTTTTTATATTCCGATTTGTATTATCAGTAACATAATAATTAGCCCAACTCATTTTATTCCGACATTTCGGACCTATGGATCAGCCGGATTAAGAAAAGTTTTTACCTTTTAAGGTTAAATAACGGACCAGTGAACATAGTTTTCATCAGTACAAACTTCATTATTTCGACGAAAAAAACAGAAAGTTTAACTTCGATAAAGCAGTATAAGGGTTAAGAGTATCAATTAGTACATTCAGACTTGTAACTAGAGGCTGCGCAATCAACCGTTGGCCCCGGCAGCGGCACCGCCGCCACACTCGGCTGTTCAAGCAGTTAAGATCACATATAAATAGATTTTATTTATTTCCCCGCTATAATATCGACGGCAACGGCCAGAAGTGAGCACATTTTTGAATTCAACCTTTTGATACTGCAGATTCTTTCAGAACCAATGAACCGGTTTCTAGTAATGCAAAATTTATTTTAGCGTAAAGGTAGGTGAGCTTTTAGAGCTGTTCAAGTATTTGCGTATTATGTAATATAAACTGCATTTTTAACTATTGGGGGCCCACATATAAGTAATTTAACGAATTTTTTTGTGCGTGATGGATCACTGATGATTATTGACGGATAAAATCTGATATTTGTATACCCTTCTAGATATATCTTTTAACACACTTACAACAATCTGGAATCGGATATAGGTTCAAAATATCTCAGCGTAGTCAAACCGTGGTCTTATTGTGAATGTGTATTGTGTAGCTCCACTATTCGATTCATATCGGTGTGTGAGCACGGGCGGGCTACTGCCGTGTGCCCAGTGTATGCAGTGTGCGCAGTGTGTGCAGTGTGTGCAGTGTGTGCAGTGTGTGCAGTGTGCGCAGTGTGTGGGGGGCACACGCGGCTGCACTCCGCAATCTTCAGCCCTGGCACGTCGCAAACACAGAAACGGAATCCGGTTGCAGCAATTTAGGGCATCGATGCACTTCAATATACCATCTCACTGCGAGGCGAGAGAGCACTCACTCAGCTGAAACTACGTGGAGCAGTAACAGCCCCCGGCGGCGTCAAACATCTATCCAGTTTTCATAAAAAAACGAAGAAGATAAGATAATTTATTCAAAGGAATGGCCGTCCCGCTCGTAACCCAGAGACAGATTAGAAAGTTGGTTTACTGCCGCGGACTGTGCACTGCAATCTGGAATAAGTCTTTGTGCAGAGTCACTGGGGCGGGAGTTAGTGCGGCGGCCAGCAGGGGCGTACAAATATTTTACTTTATTTTTAGATTAATAGATTACCGCGGTACTCTGAGTCTGAATCTCTGAGCACTTTAGGTACTGACATAAAACCAGGCATTTACATCATAAAACAGATTATCATTTTATCAAAACAGCAAAATTGAAGAAAAGCAAGTCAATTTACTGTTGACACTGACGAACAGCGATTAAAATTATTTAACTACTCGTATAATGTTCACTCCTGTGTTCATAATATTAATGAGAGAGTACCTATAACAAACAGTACTTATTCGTAACCGCGGAGAACAACTTTGTATCTAATACTGATGACGAAAATTCTGCATCAAACGTGACCACAAACTTTACAAGTTCCAAAATTATACAAAGTTATTGTGATGTAGGGCGGTCGGTGGTGTAGGTCCCTCCCTCGGGGCACGATGTGTCAGCCCCGAGGCCTGCTTTTGGACGCACCGTTTACATTTACCGAGAGTTCTCACAGTATTTATTTCTTTGTGCATTCCTGTTATAACGCATTCAGAGGTTGGGATGGTCACGACAGAACACGGCGTCTCAAATTCTTTATGAGGACGACGCGGATGGTTTACAAGTCATCGTATGAGGAAACAATTTGGTGATTGCTAGACCAAAAATATTTAATTTGTATTATTATTCACTTATTGTTATTGAGTTCATACAACATACATTATAGGTGCTCATTGACTGTAATCCCGCAAGCGAGTCATCCGCTTTTCGCTGGTCATTTGCATTCACGTGATAGGTCACGAGCCGCATCGCGTCCGGTTTAGAATTAATACAACGCACTTAGGAGATCGTCTAGAAAATGTACATGTTCAAGTTTCCTAATGTTTTTCTTCATAATCGCTTGCTTCTGTTTATAAGTATTTGGAATAAATACTTTCAAGATTGAAGTAAGATATTTTCCTTCAGGTTTTATTAAATTTATCAATAAAGGTGCCCTAAACGTTTAACAATTTGTCACGGTGCGGCCCTTAAAAATGGAAACACAGATTAAATGGAATGATGTAAATTTGTTGCTCCGCCGCACTCAGCCCCATTAGCAATAACTTCGCTCGTTATTTCTTCAAAGAGACGTTTCCTATAAAATTAAATAACAAAGTAAATAAGTAGGTACCTACTTCACTCCCAAAATCTATTCCAATTGAAATTATTTTCTGTTAAAAGACGTTTAAATCTAATAATTACTAGGAATCAGGTGTACTTAATCTGTCTTTAATTTGGTCACAGTACCTAACTATAATACGTTTATATCCGGTAGGTACTTATATATTATATAAATGATGAAGGCCGTTAATATTGTCCGAGGACTCCCAGAAGCTATTCAGCCCAGTGCCAGAGGTTGTCCCATTCAAATGAATTTGGAGTCAAGAATAGATCAACACTGTAAATAATGTGACAATATGCGCCTACCGTCATAGGGGCGATATTGCCACATCTCCGTACACAAACATGTATTGCGTAGTTTACGAGTGAATACCGCGACACATGGCGCGGATCACCTCACTCCGCCAGTCACTCGTAACTACAGTAGCTGGCGAGACATTTTCACCGCGATGATCTACAAATATATGACAAAGTAAAGTATGGGCAACTAAATTATCTTTTATGCCTGAACTTGATAATTTCTAGATACGTACTAAGTACGACAGTTGGCATCGTCCACTCTCTCATATCTTCTCCCCTTGTGGCTGAATTTGTCACAGCTGATGTCACGTATTGAGTTCTACACCGCTCTCGGCATCGAATCATAAAATATTACTTAATCGGAATACACAAGTTGGCGATACAGCAGGTGGGATATACAGCATCTATCTTTAACAACATGGACCCAGTGCATATATCGTGTACCCAATATTTGTTGATATTCAAATACCTCAAGGGACTAACACAATAAATGCCGCTTCATTTGGCACAAACAAAACAACAAGCGTCACGCAGTTGCTCTTTATAGAGGAACTCGTCAAGCGCTCTGTGGGGCGCCGCCGCACTGGAACAAATTAGCAAAGCTATACGCTTACAGTGTTACAGTATACGTGTTGTATAGTCATATGAATATAATGTATTAACATTTTCTGTAATATATTTTAAGCATCGACTTTTGGTCTAAGAAATTTTGAAATACGAACTAAAATATCTCCACGAAAATTACGTTTAAATTTTGTATTGTTGATCAGCATTTCCCACGAAAGGGGTTGGCTTATTTCCGCTTACTCTACGACTGCAACGCAGTGTTGTGTTCGGGCCCCTACAGCCGCAGTTGTTCACGTCATAGGGAAGGGATGATGTGTTCGCTTCACGGCAGCTCGCGCGCGGTGGCCGCGGGCCGCGGGAACTTCGTCAATTACGCCCGCAGTAGGCAGTCGCCAGGTGGGACGAAGCACGCAAGTTTTTTGCTCAGCTCAGTTCATCCGCGGAGCTCTGGGGACGCGGGGGGAGCGGGGGGAGCGGGGGGAGCGGGGGGAGCGGGGGGCGCGGGGCGGAGGAGGGATCACTCGCTGCGTGTCGCGAGTGGCTGAGTGATTCAGCCGAGTGCTGGTTATGACGAGAACATGATAAACAGGGCAATTTCCTATACTTTGCTTTCCTGCTTATGTTAAGAAGACTGAAAGCATCACGCTTCAGAATAATATATTTATGTCGAATATCTTCGAATTCAAAATTCATACATGCTGAATATCAAAATTTGCATACATTTTAAGGGCCCGTACAGGGTGACGTGCCACGCCAATTTTGGGTTTTCAATGCTCTTCACACAGCACACGCAGTGACACGCACACATGTAAGTTTGCACAGTGGGTCGATAAACTTTTACTCGCCAACTTTATTGACAATTATGTTCAAGTACATTTTGGGTGATTTTAGGGTCATCATCAGTGGCCACAGCATCTTAACAGATGATAGTTACAGCATATCCAGAGCAGAGGCACTAGGTGGCGGATGGCACACCACATCTTCTCCTGTGGCTGTAAAGTCCAATCGCGGCACCACACTTTCTCCCACAGAGATCGCAGGTGAATTGCGAAATCGCACAAGGTACTTCCTTTGTACGAAGTCTTTTCCGCTTTATATTGTTTAGCCAGACTTCGTCGTGTTTTTTAACTCCCTGCTTTAATACGCTCCGCCATTTCGATCTGTCATTCGCCACAGTCTCCCATGTGTCAGGATCGATTCCAAAGGAAGTCATGTCGCGCTTGCAGCAGTCCTTGAAACGTAGCATTGGACGTCCCACCTTTCTCTTAGCGAAAGCGATTTGGCTTAGCAGAGTACGTCTTGGTAAACGAGTGGCATCCATCCGATGCACATGCCCCAGCCATCGCAATCTCCGCTGTTTATGCATTGCGGTAATACTGGGAAGCTGTGCAATTTGCAACACCCTTTCGTTAGTGACCCTGTCTTGCCAAGTGATGTTTAATATGCTACGGAGACAGCGCATGTGAAAATTGTTGAGTCTCCTTTCTTGCTTTGTATACGACGTCCATGTTTCCGCTCCGTACAAGAGTGTGCTCAGGACACAGGTTTGATACACAATCATTTTTGTCCTAGTTGTAAGATGGTTGTTTGACCACACTCTGCTACTAAGCTTCCCAAACGTCGTAGCCGCTTTACCCAGTCGGCTTCCAACTTCCACGTCGAACGACAAATTGCTTGATATATTGGATCCTAGATAACAAAATTGATCCACAACGTCAAGGGGCACACCATCCAACAAAATTGTCGGTTTCTGGCTGAAGCCTTGTGCTAAAACGACTGTCTTCTTTGCATTAATTGACATGGAAAAGAGGGAACAGGCATGCGCGAATTTATTTATGATGACTTGCAAATCCCGCGGAGACATAGCAATAAAGGCAGCGTCATCGGCAAAGAGCATTGAGTCGATATATAGGTCTTCTCGTTTAGTGCGTGACCTAAGTAGGGTGGAGTTAAAAAGTTTTCCGTCAGTTCTTGTGTGCAAATACACTCCCTGAACTGAGTCCTCAAAAGCAGCTTTAAGAAGCAGGGAGAAGAAAATGCCAAAAAGTGTCGGTGCTAGAACGCAACCCTGGCGCACTCCTCTCCGCATATCAAACAAAGCCGACTTTCTACCGTCATAAACAACGGCACCCTGCATACCCTCGTGGAAAGACTTCACCAAGTTAAGAAGTTTTGGTGGACATCCTATCTTTCTGATAGCGATGTAAAGACCCTCCCGGCTTACAGTATCGAACGCTTTGTTGAGGTCTACAAAAGCTATCACAAGGGGACTATTTTGTTCACGTGACTTTTCCTGCAACTGGCGTAAGGTAAATATCATATCCGTAGTTGAGCGTCCGGAGCGAAATCCGCACTGGGCCTCGGGATATACACGCTCGGCAAGTCGCTGGAGTTTAGCCAAGATGACCCTCGCAAACAGCTTACCGACGATGCTAAGAAGGGAAATGCCGCGGTAATTATTGCAATCCCCGCGGTCCCCTTTTCCCTTATACAAGGTAATAATATTTGCGTCGCGCATATCGTCGGGGAAACGTTCGTGCTCCCAGCACTTTCCTAGAAAATTGTGTAGGATTGGCAACAAGCACCTGATCTTAAGAAGTTCAGCAGAAATGCCGTCCTCACCGGGGCTTTTGCCGTTTTTAAGTGGAGTGACAGCTTTATGCAGCTCACTTGCGGTGGGAAGCTGATCGAGCTCGTGCCAAGTTTCCAGTTCGTGGATGGCGACCACAGCTTCAGGATCGATATTGACCGGATGTGCATACAGCTCAGTGTAGTGTTCTACCCATCGGTTCAGTTGTCGATTGCCGTCAGTAATAACGGAACCGTCGAGTTCTTTTAAAGGAGCTGATTTCTTTGGTAAAGGTCCAATAGCTTGTTTGATCCCTGCAAAAACACCAGACAGGTTTCCAACGGCAGCACAGATCTGGATGTTTTCGCAGAGTTTCAGCCAAAATTCATTTGCAAACTGGCGACTTTTCCGCTGAAGATTAGACTTAGCCGTCCGGAGTTCATCTCTTGTTGCAGTGCAAGGGTTAAGCCGATGGTTTAGAGAGGCTTGACGTTTTGCATCGAGTAAAGGCAACAGGTGGTTTTTGTTCTCTGCGAACCAGTCGTGAGATTTTGATGTATCATAGCCAAAAACTTTACCAGCGGATTTTGTCAGAAGTGACTTGATAGACTGCCACTCCAAGTCCAGTGAAGCGTCGGGATCCCAAGTTCCTGCGATATGACTTGCCAAATCACTAAATTTGCTCACTAGTTCTGCGTTCCTGGTATTAGAGAGCATTAATTTCTTTTTCCCGGGAATTTTACTAGAGTGAATCTTTTTGGGCGTAAGGCGAACTTTGCATATCACAAGGGAGTGATCAGTGTCACAATCAGCGCTGTGGAAAGTCCTCGTTTGCGTAATATCTCTCAGGTCTTTTCTCCTTGTCAAGGCAACGTCCAGTTGATGCCAGTATCCAGAACGAGGGTGCTTCCAGGAGACACAAGAAGTAAGTATAATTCTTACTTACACTGGTAGGCACCAGGAAAGAGTAGAAATTAATAGGGGTGCCACTTTACTCTATACTCGGAACCCGATTAGCTTTCTCAAACAAATGTGGTATTTACTTGTAGAAAGGTAACTACAAGTATTAAAGTGTAGATAATAAGTTTCGGGCATTCTTCAGCCAACTGAACCCCGACGACAAAGCAAAGTAAATACATAGTGTCGCAAAAGGGCTATACTAAGCCAAAAGGGGATGACTCAAGGGGTCATTCTGAACAACTTTTGTTCTACGAGATTTGCAAATTCGCGAAAAAAAATATTCGTTTTCCATGGTAAAAAGTCACATGTCCAACAAAGTTAATTTCCAAAACTCGTAGAGCAAAAGTTCAGAATGACCCCCAGTCTTACTCCTTTTTACCGGACTGCCGAAAGAGGAGGGTAATGTTTTTTGATTGTATGTATGTATTATGTATGTTTGTCTGTTTCTTTGTTCCCTCCTGTAGCCTAAACGGCTTGATAGATTTTGATGTATGAGGTATTGTTAGAAGCGTATTGATGGCGCGATGGCTAAAGGCTATGTGACGTTCAATTAAAATGAACATAGTGCCCTCGACATCTATAGGACATAACGTGATGATCGAAAAAATAATAATTCAACTTTGCCGTGTAAGGTATCAAATGAAAGGGCTTGATTTTCACATTATAAAAATATGCATATTGAAGGTATTTAAATAACAACACCAAAATTATTGAAATAAAAAATGATCATGAACTACTGACGTAAAATTTCATAAAATAAAAACAACTAAAAAGTTACAAATAAAAAAATACAATTATCAACAAACGAAAAACCCGACTGTACGCTAAAAACATGAAAACAAGCCCCAATGTTAATAGAGCGGTGGCAGCTCAGTCGGGTAAGCGCCCGCTTCTCAATCAAGAGATGCGGGTTCGAATCCCGGCGCTGACATGTACCAATGAGTTCTTTTAACTTAAGTACAATGTATACCATCGCTCTTACGGTGAAGGAAAACATCGTGAGGAAACCTGCATATCTAGATTTAGCACGTCTAGATATGTGAACCCACCAACCCGCAGTGGACCAGCGTGGTGGGAAATGGTCCAAGCTTAGGAAGGCAGTTTAGACCTTGGGGATATGCACAAAGGTTCCACTCGAGAGAGCCAGGTGCAGGTACTTACACCCCCACAGAGAATAGAATAGAATAGAATAGTCCCAATGTTAATGGAAAGTATCGCAGGCGGGGACCAACTTGACCGCCACTCAAGGCCGTTTTCTAAGTAACATTCAGCTAAATGGTGAACCCTCTGCTGGTCCCATCTACGATACTTTCCATTAACATTGGGACTTGTTTTCATATTTTTAGCGTGCAGTCGGGTTTTTTGTTTGTTTATAATTTGTTTAGTACTATATACCGCTTTTTCAATACCTGTAAGTACATTTTTTGGTAGCAGCATAATATTTTTACTTAATTTTAGGGTTTCGAACGTCAAAAGAAAAAAAACAACCGTTATAGGATCTCTTTGTTGTCCGTCTGTCACCGCCCTTTTTCTCAGAAACGGGTAAAGATATCAAGCTGATATTTCGCATAGATGGGGAGTAACCCAAAAAAAAAATTATGGTACTCCCTGTCCCACACAAGTAAATTGGGGCTTATATTTTTTCCAGTTATTTTGATGTGTATCCTTTTTTTTCTTTGATGTTTTGTATAAGTATGTGTTTGTTTTCTTTAAATCTGTATTTTTTTTGTTGTTGCTGTCTATGTGTCGAATAAATGTATCTTTATCTTCAAATCACGCCATCTATCGTTTGTTTTTTTTGTGGCTACTGTCTATAGAAGAAATTCCGTCTTTGACAATTTTACGTTACGAATTTATTTTTATTTATTTTATTTTTATTTTTACATTTTCGTGGAGAACCAACAGCATTTTGTTAATAAATAATTATTACTTATGAACACATAACAACTTGATGCCATTAACAGAATGAACTTAGTAAACCCAGTAAACCTAACACATCCAGAGGAAAAATAAAATCTCTTTCTCTCTCTCTGAAAAACATACTTAATAGCCCAAACTCGATGCTTTTAGCTATTAACATCTTTGAAATAAAATTGAGCCACCACCGTGTTACTGCCCTCATCAGATCCTCACGAGAGCATACCTCAACCAGCACCAAGAGACTGTATTTTTGATCCCTAACCTAATGTTCGTGCGTATTGTCATCACTTAGATCCATTCGCTATATTCCTGCTCCTCATCAGACCTTTACGAGACTGTAATGTCACGAGAATATTGCACACTATCTAATTTAATTTAATGTATTGAATATACTGGAAGAATTATGATTCCTCAATTTCAAATTAAATTATGTTGGTGTCATAAAAGTTGAAAAAGTGCAATGACAACCAATGTGCAGTGATTTTGTATCTGTACACGATAAGATCGCGAGCTGTCAGTGCTGCCTAAACCGACGTGACCCTTCTTTGGAGGCCAGCGGCCAACTGAGTCAAACGTCACTTGTGTTTATGATTTTATAACACAGAAAACCGCCATAGATATTTGTATGAAGATTTGAGGGAAAAAAATTGCTCAAGTTTGGGATTAATTTACACAAAATAAGTGTGTGTTTATTAAAAAACAAGGTATTTAGCGCCTAGTCCAAGCCTTTAACTTTATAATATGATACAAATCATATGAAAACTCTTGATGATTACGACACAGTTGTTACAATACGGGAGTGTCATATACTGGTTTTTCGTCATATTCTGAATTTAATTTACAGTTATCCATAAACTTTTACTTAAATTCGAATGATTCAGCACCTAGCTAGACTCTTCGACTACCGGTGTGATTTTTTTCAAGGCTGTAGAGCATCATTTACTACATAATTCTATGACAATGCCAACCCTCGATTGCCTATTGCCGACCCTTAAGTATGGAACTAACGAAAATGGACAAACAAGTCAAATAATGTGCTGGATAGGTAGAAAATAAAAAATATGGTATAAGTAGAACACTAAAGTTACAACCTAACAACCTTTGTCCCGATATCTCGTATTTCAGAAGGCGAAATGTGAGTTTCATTTTGAAGAGTCTAGATCTAGAAGACTTGCCTTTGTGTCTCTCATACAATAATCAAATGGCTTATGATTCAGACATTTATGACTCTGTCTGTGACATTATGAGATCTGAAATCGACTTTATCCTGAAAATCTAAGATTGTGATTCTCACAACCCTGGAAAAACAATGTGTACCTATATGTAGTACATAGGGGTGCCTGCAATGTATATCTTTATGTCCTGGCAACTGGTATCTGAACATTTGCACATGATGTGAGCCTCCTCCACGCGCTGCGCAGGTACTTACACTAATAACTCTCATTCCTCATATCTTTGTACAGTAAAATAATACGACAGGGTCCCTTCCACATAAAACAGCGAAATGTCACAAAAATCCCGTCCCTTGGGCCAACCCGACAGCTCATAAACTTAATTAATAACAAACATATTTTTATCTCCGGCATCTTGATTTATTACGTCCGGCCCTGAGCGAGGCTTTGAAGTACTTCAGAACCTTTGTCCACTTAATTATCCTGCGACCTCTTGTTGTTCCGGTGCGTCGCGGCGGCCGTGGAATGTGACAAAGTCCTTAGTTTATGTGTCGTCGTCCTCGCCGCCGCCGGGGCTGGAGTTATGTCGTAAATTGTTGTACCTCCACACACTACACGCTAAGGTACGAGACTTTATTTAAAGCTTCTGTTGTTATCTTCAGGTCAGACTCCATAATAAAGGCGTTATTCCTACGCAACAATACGTTCAAAGTTTCAAAGAGATACTGACCGATTTTTTTAAATATACTTAGGTTGAGGCCAGACGAGCCTCTGGATATTTAGATATTTTTGCTGGAATACGCGACTCACATCACAACTCACAAAATGACGCTCGTCTGGCCTCACCCTTACACAAGATCGACAGAATGGCATTTTTTAAGTTTTACTCGTTATAAACTTTATTGATCGATATTTCGGCACTGGATAGTTTAATACTTATTATATCTGTGGCACAGGAGATTATTTCCGTATTTCCGGAATCGAGCTTCAGATCTCTGGAAATCTCTGGAATCTCGGCGGCGGCGGCGGCGGCGGCGGGGTCGGGCTGCAAACAACGCCGCCCGCTAGTCGCCGCGATATATAACCTGAACAATGCTGACACATTCACTTAAACACAATTTACGGTTTTAAGTGTACTGCCTTTTAAAATTTTCCGTCTCGGTTGCTGCCGCTTTACAGTGGATGGATTTCACGTACGTACGAGTAGTACCAGCTAGGTACTTAAAGTATATTTATGATCATAAGGGAAATAATTTATATTGATCTACTGGTTTATTACGTTACCAGTAACGATAGATCTTAACGTTTAAGGAGAGTTATTACGGAACCGCAAAAAAATACATTTATAAAGCATTTTGTCTTCCGTGAATAAAATAACAGTTTCACCTATTTTCCGATTTTTGTGTCTCCAATAATTAGATGTTTGGTAACAGTTTTACATTTCAACCCAAACAGGCGTCAATGTATGTAGCAATTACTCTGACACTTTGTGACAAATATTACTCTAAATTGCCGGCTTTCCTTTGATACACTAATAAAACTTTACCGGCATAAAAAATCAAATTACACATTACTTGAAAACGATTGAGATCGGAAACTTTCATTCCGTAGCGGCACTCGACCTCGCCGACTCGCCAGTCATAAACGTTCGAATGTTTCGGAAGCTCGAAGGTTTGGAAGATCCCGAGCATCCACTGCTGGGCCCCAACCGGCGCGGGCTGCGGCTGGCGGGCATGCTGCAGGGCGCGGCGGGCGGAGGCGCGGGGCGCGGGGGGCGGGCGGCGCGCGGCGTGCACCTGCTGGCCACGCTGTTCGTACTCAGCCAGTACGCGGAGCTGTGGCTGCTGCGGCGCGACCTCGGCCTGGCGCTGCGCAACCTCTCCATCACCATGCTCAGCACCGTGTGCGTGGTCAAGGCCTGGACCTTCGTGGGCTGGCAGCGCGACTGGACCGACATCCTGGACTCCATCTCGCGCAAGGAGCGGGAGCAGCGCGCGCGGGGCGGCGGCGGCGGCCGGCTCGTGCACCAGTACATCCGCTACTCGCGCGTGGTGACTTATCTCTACTGGGCGCTGGTGGCGCTGACAGTGCTCACGGTGGTGCTGGCGCCGCTGGCCGCCTACCTCTCCTCGCCCGCCTTCCAGGACGAGATCCGGCGCGGGGACGCCGCCTACCCGGAGATCATGAGCTCGTGGGTGCCGTTCGACAAGACACGGCCGCCCGGCTACTGGCTCTACGTGCTGGAGCACGCCGTGATCTGCGTGTACGGCGGCGGCATCGTGGCGACTTACGACGCTAATGCGGTGGCCATAATGACGTTTTTCGCGGGCCAGCTGCGGCTGCTGCGCGCCGACTGCGCCGCAATATTCGGCGACGACCTGCGCCCCGCCAGCGACCACCAGGCCTTGCAGAACATCCGCGACTGCCATCAACAACATCTGTTCTTGATCAAGTAGCTAAATATATCCTTATTCTAACTAATCCTAATCCTATCCTAACTAATATTATAAATGGGAAAGTATGTAACTGTGTCTCTCTGGCTGTTACTTTTTCACGGAAAATCTACTGAACGAATTTGAATGAAATTTGGTATACAGGTGGTATAGACCCTAAGAAAGAACATAGGCTATTTTTTTTTATCGTGGAATTCATTTTATAGTGGAACAGCTAGTGGTTTATAAAATAGCAGTTACGTTATTTATAAAGCTAAACTCATGTCACTAGAAGTCTCACATGTTTTTCCAGATATTCCCGCCTGTTCGACTCGCTGCTGTCGCCCGTCATGTTCCTGTACATCATCATCTGCTCGCTCATGATCTGCTGCAGCGCCATACAACTTACTAAGGTATATCATCATCACGACCCATCACGTCGCCACTGCTGGGGCACGAGTCTACTTTCAATGAAGGAAGTGTTTTAGGCGTATTCCACCACGTTGGCCTAGTACGGGTTGGTGGAACCCAACACAAGCATGCTTGTGCTGAGAGAGTTGTCGGGTAAGTGGGCAACCAGCCTGTCAGATGTTTTTAAGCTGCCCGATGGCCTCTGACTAGGTTTAGCGACTGCTGTCGAAACAGCAACTGACTACGGTATATGCTACTTAAAAATACTTTTGAGTATTAACAAAGTACTCTGTGAAAAATACCTTGTAACTGGTTACTAGTATGAAAGCTGGTGGTATTGGTACTAATGTAATGTAATGTAAACCAATTAGGCAATAAAATGGTTATTTCTACGATTATTATGTACCTAATCCTGTGTTCCAGGCGGGCACGACTCGCATGGAGCAGGTGTGGATCACGGAGTACCTGCTGGCGCTCGTGGCGCAGCTGTTCCTGTACTGCTGGCACGGCTCCCGCGCGCTGCACACTGTGAGTAGTCCTGGCCTCAGGTTTTAAGGAAATCAGTGTTTCTGAAAAACTTGAGGCCAGCACAAAGCAGACATCCTAGATTGTCAAGACTGCCAAGAGTAATCAGCAGTAATAGAACCCCTAACCTCGAAACACGTATCTGTCTGAAAAGTTTCGTTAAGTTTGAACTGGTTCAGCATATGTTGCCATTGTTACCTACACACTAATATGGAGCAGCAAAGCAATGCAATGACATGAACCATGCTAGTGTGGACTGGCCAACGCGAGCTCTGTGTCTCTACTGGAGTAGTTTTTATTTGAAATTCGCCAATAACATATTAATTTAACAACGATGCTTTATTGTTTTCTACAATCTGTTTTTCTATAATAAATATACAGATAGCATTGAGAGGGTTCAACGAAAGTTTCTTCGAGCCGTGCACTACAGATGCTTCCGCGCATATCTTTCATATGATCAATTACTATCGAGATACAACTTGCCCACACTAAAATCTAGGCGAACAGTCTTTGGAGCCATGATTCTGTACGGTTTATGTCACAATTTCTTTGACTGTATTGACTTAACTAGCCAAATTGCCTATCTAGTACCTAGAACAGTACATCGACGTGAGGTGCGCGTTCGCCAGCTGTTCGCGCCCAGCACTTGCCGCACGAACGCTGGCGAGCGCGTCCCTTTACGCAGACTGGTCAATAACTTTAATAGTATGTTTTCTGATATTGATATATTTAGTTATTCCAAGCCTATGTTTAAAAAAATACTGTACGACACGTTGCATGTTAGTAGTAAGTAGTGTGTAGTCGTCGGCACGTGTCGAGTTTAGCACTTTACATGTACCTATACAGTACTGCGTAACAGTTGTCGTGTCGGCGTCTACACAACGCACGCATATATTTTTATACTGATTACCTATCTGTGGATAACGCTGTGGGTCTTATGTTTAACTAACATAATTTTACATATATACTTACAATACCTACTATACAATGTAAGACTGTTTGTTTTCCCAAATAAATAAAATAAAAAATAAAAAAATCTGTAAATGGCCTTCTTTCTCTTCCCTCCTGTCAGAGCATGGAGGTGGAGGGCGGCGTGTACGGGGCGGCGTGGGGCGGGCGGCGCGCGGCGCTGCGGCGGGCGGCGCTGCTGCTGGGCGGCGCGCTGCGGCGGCGCGTCGCGCTCACCGCCGGGCCCTTCACCACGCTCACCGTGCCCACCTTCGTCGCCGTCAGTACTCTGGAACTGTTAGATAGATAGATAGAGTACTCTTTATTTGTACACCAAGAAATAATATAAAATTTTACATAAACACTTAACTAGGGTACAAAAGGCGGACTTATCGCTTATAGCGATCTCTATCTATACTGTTAATCCAAATCATTTTAAATGGAAGTTTGCGCCCGACATAAAGGAGTCAAAATGGCACCCTAGCGCTGGGCCAGAAATCTCACATATCTGTAATCATCATCATTGGCCACAGCATCTGTTGTAGATGGCAGAATTTGGGCTAGTGTGCTGGTGATTTTATTGAGCGATAGTCCCTGGCCTTACGCTAGTCCGCTGTCCTTTGTCCTCCCCAACGTCATTTGTTAACAGCTTTGTGTTACGTCCTACTGTCTGTATATTATAGTAGCCAGGTATTTATGGTGATCAATTTTATAGCTTTATTTTATAGTCCGTAAAAGATAGAAATCATTGAATTTCAGATACTGAAAGGGTCTTACAGCTACTACGCCATCCTGAGCCAGAACGAGAAGGAGTAGTCCCGCGACGGTAGACGAGCCAGCCTTAACATGTGCTGAGGTTGTCCCTTTTCGTCACGTTTTAGTGTTTATGTTGTAGTTAATCATTAAATTGGTTATTTATTAATTGTCTTGTTGTGTCTTTACTAGGTACCATTAAATTAGTTTATTTATTTCATTACTTATAGATTTGAATACACCATCTTAAAAACTTTAATAATTAAGGTAAGTACATAATTAATAAGAAAGTATTTTGATTGTTAAAAACTGAGTAGGTTATTTGCTTAGTGTGAAAGATCCAATTTAAGATACGTCTCGTCAGACTTTAATACAAAAACTTTGGAACTGAATTTAGTTTTTCCTCTCGGCCCACGCTTCACGACACAAATTTGAATATTTGTCTAGGCCTTATTTAAGTTTCGCCCAAACTTTAAAGCATTTCATTTCTGAAACCAATTCTCAACTCTTTTCACTCTTAGCATAGTTTTATTTGTTTGTAACTAGTTTAGGGAAAAGCAATCAGAAGTGGAGAAGTATTCATGAACCGATCGTCGCGTCTCGCGCGGTGACGTCACGAGGGTAGCGCCTTCAGGTTTCAGGTATAGCTAGGTGATTCTGTAACAAAAACATCGAATTTATTTCAAAAATGATATAGCAGATAAAATATCTAATTTTAATAAAACGCAGCTGCAGCTATGACTTTTTTTCACGAATTGCTATGAAAGTTGTGAAAAGTACTCTTAAGTGAATTAAAGTAAAGGCTACGAGAAAATGCACTTAACTACTTTAAAATAAAGAAGACTTGAACAGTATTTGCTCTCAGCGGATTCTAGCTTTAGAATTCAGCTTATAATCTAAATTATATTATTGATTACATTCAATGGCTTTTGTCGTATCCAGCGCCAAAATCTGCCGATATCTAATACTTAGTACAAATCAGTATGGAGTAAAATTCATTACTGGTTTTATGACTTCAATAACTCTGGCTGACAAAAATAGCTGAAAAATAGACGCATTTTTCCTGAAATAAAAATGACATATTATGTATCTAGCCTATCTGAAACCTAGTTAAACATTGTGAGATATGGCGTTTCGACTTTCTCCGTGTTCGGCATCATAAGGGTCACAGTGACAGTTAAATAAAGTCCATTTTTCTCTCCACCTTTAATTTGCAAGGTGCGGGTGCCTATATAAATAGAGTGAGTCGCCCGCGCGCCTCAGTTGTAATATCACCATGCAGAAATGACTAGGTTTCAGATAGGCTAGATACATAATATGTCATTTTTATTTCAGGAAAAATGCGTCTATTATGTAGTCTGAGCCTATCTGAAACCTAGTTAAACATTGTGAGATGTGTTTATTATCGCATGGTGGAGAGAAAACCAACTGTGACCCATAAGCTACTGAAGAGTATATCAGTAGATAAATATTTGAATCTATAAATTTATAATGCATAGATTTCTAGGTAATAGATATACTAAAAAGAAAGGTATAAGTATACATAAGACTTAAGTACTTCCTTATTATTCCTGACTTGTCAGAAAGTTATGGAAGGTATGTACCTATACATATAGGTAGGTATTTATACATATGGATACACACAGTGCCTCTTCGAAAGCAATACTTATAAGTAATTATTGATCAAAATCTTGTTATTGTCAAGGCAATATTTTTAACATACACTAGCCGAATGGATGGAACCAGTGAAATACTTTGCAACAATATTAAAAGCTGTAAAATGTAGAATATCGATCCAGGCCGCTGGGGCTCAGGTCAGCACATGCTGACTAGGGTATGTAATTCTGGACTGACCTCAGAAATGCAGCAGCCGACCCTGGAGCCTCGTGGATCTGCTCAGTCAGCCCTGTACGACGACACGGCCTGCAACACCTGGCGCGGCATCTAGTCCTTGGAACGAGGAGTGGTGCTTGAAGGGAAGATAATTTTACTAAATATCTCAGCCTCATCAGCTACTGGAAAATATTAGATGAAGGCTGTGACACTGGCGGATAACTAAGTATTCAGTTTTTCAAAACATGATGCAGGTCACTATATTCATATTCTAGATTGACAAGTAACACACAGTCTAATTTTGTATTCTAACTAACTCGGCGGTTAACGAGTTCCTGTGCAGTCCTACTAGGAAGGAAAGTTATTTTATAAGCCTTTGCACCCATTTTGTGGGCTACTATCATTCTGTATCATCATGTGTGAATATTATGAGCTCTGGCAGCATTCCTTGGTAGATGACATCAATTAATAAAGATTGATTAACACAACAATAACAATTATAATAGTTGATAAATGAAACCCGGCTAACATGTCTTAACTGGGTAAGTAAATGATCAGTCATGCCACCAGGATAAGTAAAATGTTCAGTACTTCATATGAAAAACATTAACAAGGTCACCTTTAGGTATGTTCGTCAACACTAAGGGCAGGTCTCGGCCAAAACCTTAAGGCTTCGCCTTGTTGCAACTTCAAAGGTACGTAGGTAGGTACCTACTTACATTGTTGTAGGTTCGATTTTGAAACCATTAAGTCAACCTAGATAAAACAAAATAAAATAGCTCGATTAAATAAACATGGTACGTAAAGATGTTAGTTGTACCTGATCAGACCTGATGCAACGACAGCCAACATAGACTCTCTAATCTGTGGAAGCAACAATCATGGTGGCGGGAACATGGACAGTTGGACGAGCCACCTCGAGCCTGACTTATCAATCAGAACTGACAGTTCGCCAACAGCGGATAGCTTGCGGCTATCTATAGGTAAGCTTAGGTAGTTAGCTATACCCAAGAAAAAGTCCTTGGACATCGATATGACAGTGGAACGGCGAATAACTGTGACATTATTTAAAACAAAAAGGCTTCTTGTTGTTGTTGTCCAGTTAAGGAAGGTTACCTACTTCAGCGACCTGGTATTGCATTCTGAAAGAACTGCAAAGAGTTAATATTATGACTAATAATTATTACTTATTTAGAAAGTTTTCAGCAAACTCTAATAAATCAAGCAGCTGCCACGTCACCGCTGCCCGGTTATAACTCTGTACTAGCTTAGTAGATATATATACCAGTTCTAGCCTTCAGCTAGAGGCCAGAGAGCTCCTAAATGAGATGCGAGTACGAGCATGACACAAGTAATTTTTTACTTGGTAACTAGTTACGTAACTAACTGAAAGATCCATAAAACAGTTGAGGATTACTCAAAATGGAATTGTGAAAACGGCACGTCTGCATCTTAACCAGTCAGTCTAAGTAGTTTCAGCAGATACAGTGTTGAAAAATAGTTATGAAACGTTTGCGCCAGAATCGAATTAAAAATACATTTATATTAGAGAAGCCGTTTAGGCATGAATAGGTACTTTCACACTTTGGATTGTGCTCCAAATGATGACCTTCGAAATTCATAGAAATTTAATGACGACTGCCATTGTTTATTATCTAGCTCCGTACATTGAGTAGGGCTGCGGCTACACGTGATGTGATACACAGTACACAGTAGGTATATGCATGTTCCCAGAATAGTGGAAGTTATAATTTTACCAAAAGGTAGTCGTCTCGTGCAAGAGCACCGTTATTCGATTTATTCGATACACAACTAGAAGACAGCTGCTGCGTAGGAGGTTCACGCATTTTTCAACAAAGAGCTCGGATACACACTCACAATCCACTGGGACATAAGGAAGACAGCTAATATGGTGCCACTCAGAAACCGCGATGACACTCCGATCATGATCACCCGACAGTAGGATCATAATAAATTCGGTAACTTGTGAAGCGGTATGGTATAGCAACAGCGACTTTCACGAAATCAGGAATTAGCTCAGTGCTTTTAGGTTGAACACTCGCCGGTGGGATTCACTTTGCTCACAGCCGAGAAAAGAAAAGACTCAAAGCTGGAATCTGCCGATGTGTCATGAAACTTAAGATAGTGTCTGGGGGGTCACTTTATATGACGAAAAACGAACTTTCAGTACACTGCGGCGCGTGCCGCTCTATCTGTTTGTATGTATTAAACGTGCCGATTGCACGACAGCTCTCGTTCGTTCGTTTCTCATCAGTATAGAGTAACGCTCCTGTACTTACCGTGCGTCACCATTCCCATGAGCAGTCCAATGATCTTTAGGCAGTTTAGAACAAAAGCTGCATTAGACAGTTTCTTCAGCAGAGACATCGAAATAAAAAATTGATTGCACAACTATCCCCAGGAGCAGTCTACAGGTCACTTTGGGCAGTTCAGAAGAAAGCTGCTTTAATAGAATACCCTACCTCAGCGGAGGCATCAAATTGAAGTGCTATAACACTTTTAGAAGCGGTGCACGTTACCCGATTTGTCGTCATCCATGCCGATGTGGCTACGGCGACTGCAGGTGGTTACTCAGGCTTCGTTGGTGTGCCCTTGTATGGCTAACATGACCAACCTTGGCAGTAAACGTTCGTCTGCATATGCCAAAATCACTGATGAATAGCGCACGTTACTCGATACCTTCTAAATAAGCTCATAATGATGGCTGATGATGATGATGACCGTGCTAGCAATAGTGCAGGCGTTTCCGCTGAGCATAAAATCTCTTCCCAGACAGGGGGCGTTTGGATCTGGCAACCAGAACAGGAGTGCCAGGTGTGCGCAGCGATGTAGGTGGGACAACACAGCCGCCAGGGCAGGAGTACATGGCTGGGTCTATGCAGCGATGCAGGTAGCACAAACCAGTGGCCAGGGCCAGGACCGGGTGTAAGCTGCGATGTAGGTGGTACAAAACGGTGGCCAGGGCCAGGACCGGGTGTACAGCCGCCAGGGCAGGAGTGCATGGCTAGGTCTATGCAGCGATGCAGGTAACACAAACCGGTGGCCAGGGCCAGGACCGGGTGTACGCTGCGATGCAGGTGGCAAGAGACGGCGGCCAGCGCAGGAGCACAGGGCCGGGTGTATGCTGCGATGCAGGTGGCACGAACCGGTGGCCAGGGCAGGAGCGCAGGGCCGGGTGTACGCTGCGATGCAGGTGGCACGAGACGGCGGCCAGCGCGGGAGCACAGGGCCGGGTGCAGGTTACACGAAACTTAATTTCACCGAATCGGCCTGCCTACCCTCAGCGGGTAGGTACCGGCGGATCACATTACTCGCCGCACATGCCACAATGTCCCAACATACTGAAACTCGGAGCCACGCGCTTCCTGTAAAAAATCCTATGACGGTCCTGGAAAGCTCCTGTTTGTAAAGCCTTACATAAGCCATAATCAAGTGCATTATTGTAATAGCAAAGTTTTTATCAACTGTTTTCTAAAAATATTAGAAATTGAGGGTAGAAAAATATATTTTTATAATTTTTTCCTGTATAAAATTAACATATGCTTTACTTAAAGCGGTCATTAATGTAAGTATCTAGCTCAAGCGCCACTAGTAGGACCGGAATATGTGATCAATCATCACCACGACTATTGAATCGGACCCTACTGCGTGGGATAAAAACCCCAAGCGCCGGAGCATTATGACCAGTGGCTGAGCTTTTAAAAGCAGTAAATAATAGCATTTTACTCACGGCTTATCAACTCAAACCTTCGTTGCGAAATCCTCAGCAATCGCTGCGTGCGCAGCAGCCGGCAGGCCCCGCGCCGCCTGGTCCGCATCACGCTACAGCTCCCGGCAGCGAGGACTCCGCAAATTCAATATTATATTTTTCCCCGTCGGAGCGAAGCCGACGAGAACCGTGGCTACATTGAGCCATTTTGCCGAAGTGTTCACTTCAAAAATCAAAAACCAACTGAGGCGCGCGGGCGACTCACTCTATTTATATAGGCACCCGCACCTTGCAAATTAAAGGTGGAGAGAAAAATGGACTTTATTTAACTGTCACTGTGACCCTTATGATGCCGAACACGGAGAAAGTCGAAACGCCATATCTCACAATGTTTAACTAGGTTTCAGATAGGCTCAGACTACATAATATGAAAATTATTGTTTATTTATATATTATTTATTTACTTATTGTAAATAACTAAATACTAGAGGAAGGTAGGTAGGTACTTACTTAATATAAATGTACGGTGTCATCATTAAAATGCTCATAAGTAAATAATAAGTAAATAATTACTAAATATCTGCATATAGGTACGTGTGAAGTTTTGTAGTGCTGCTATGTCCAACCAACGGCTGATGATACCTTGCTGATGATGACAGAAATGATAATAATATGCAAGCAATATGAATATTTTTACCTGGTGTCACGAATGGCTTAAGCAATAATTTTCGTGAGTAAATTAGATTTTTACGGCCGAAAAGAAATGAGAGTACGAGCGACAAATTTATTTAAAGTCGGTTCGAGATCAGGTAATATCATAAACGGGATTGTATTCCGTGAGTCGCGTGCCGAGCGGGGTGCAGCCGGCGGCGGCGGCGG
The DNA here is from genome assembly GCF_932276165.1 of Plutella xylostella. Taxonomy (NCBI): domain Eukaryota; kingdom Metazoa; phylum Arthropoda; class Insecta; order Lepidoptera; family Plutellidae; genus Plutella; species Plutella xylostella. The sequence continues at coordinate 11,691,717 of NC_063992.1, read as the reverse complement.
CGGCGGCGGCGGCGGCGGCGGCGGCGTGACGCAATTACCGTGCTGCAGAGCTGCGGCGCCTTATCCTGGTCAGGTTCTACATGACATTGAAATGAGCCAGTCATTGATGGGTAATCTAACTGGCCGGGTTTTTGGGTGTACTAGACATACTTTTATAAGCGACGTAAGTACCCGTACTAGCTGCCCGTAACCGTCCTCGCTGCGTGGTCGTGAGGCGCCTCTCACCACAGACACTGGGAGCTGGCAGCTTGGAGATAAGGTTAGTTCAGCCACGTGCTCTTCTCATAAAATGTCCACATAATTAGCATTTTAAACGTCTCATTTATTTTTTATGCAAACAAAAATTAAACTTCTAAGTAACTAGATCATTTAATTATATGTATGTACAATTGAACAACCAAATTAAGTTAATATTACAACTAAGTCGTATATCGTTTCGATTCCTAGAATAACAATATTATTGAAGTAAATGATTGCTTTCAAACTCGATCCAAAGTTATTATTGAAGGAGATTAGATACCCAGAACAATGCGAAATACCAATGTTTAGTTAGACAAGTATAATCAAGTTATGCTAGTTTCATTCAAGGCTGTCTTGGAAATCTCAAAGATTTTCATTATAAATGAAGCCAGGTCAAATACTGAATGAGAATTCTGGATGGAAACGTGTTAAACGAACTTAAAGTAAGTTTGTGCACAAACTAACTTAATTAAGAAAGTGAAGTTTTCGCTTTCAGCTGTAACAAGCTCGTTATTGTGAGGAACCTCGTGGCAGCAGGCCGCCTCTACCCGCTCTCTTCCTGTCTCTATCAGACAAGTCTCCATTGCGATACTAGCCATCTCTCATCAAGTCCTGAGTCATTCAGGCTTCTCATTTAAAGTCTCAATCTAATAAGACTTTCTGCGAGGAAGTCGGCGGATGAATGTGAAGTGTTCCGGGGGTCCGCGGTGTTCGTGGCCAATTTCTTTTACAACGAGCACTAAAAGTTCCCGATGTGGTATGAATGCCGCCACCGCCGCCGCTCCGGGGAACGATTCCAGATATTTGCATAAAGATGGCGCTGATCCGAGCCATACCTGCGATTCTGCCCATTTCTACCATTTTTAAGCTCCTTTGAAAGGTTATAGTCATTCGGAATAAGGATGGTAAAGCGTCACGGCCGTGACGCAGTTTTGCTTGCGTTGGCGAGGGCACTGCCGATGCCGTGCCCATTGACAACATAATATTAATACTCTCGAGCAAAGAAAAAGTTCCAGTGACATATGGAACGGCAATGGCAGGCGGGACTTCCCTTTTTGTGCCTTTCTTGATGCTTTATTGTCAATCATGCATGAATAGGCGGTTTATGAGTTTGACATGGTACAAAAGTGTATAGCCACTTAGGAAGGATTCACTGTCGCCGTGAGATCCAACCAGCTCTACAATGCAGCTTATTGAGTTAGCTGTCTGGGGAACTTTCACAAGAACCAACTCCACTATGACCAGAATAATAATACATAGCTGTATGGCTGTATGAAATATTTTTAACTAATGTTACAGTTTTTCTCGAAGCAAACTTAAAATTTAAATTTCGAATAAAGTATTATTTAGTTTTATTCGAAACGGTTTTTAATGAGTATTACTTGGGCATAGTTTTACGAGCCACGATGTTTGTTATATGGTACAGTGTCAATTATACATCATTAAAAAAATGTACAGTATTTATAGGTGTTAGGGAAGGCCACACTACAGTACAGGAGATAATGATTATGAAAGCAGATAGGTACCTTAATAAAATATACATTTTTATAATTACTTTTAGATCTCATGTGAGTATCACGCACCACTTCCGCGACTGAACTTACTTATTTATATATAAACCAGCGCCGCAACACTACTCCCGGACAAACAAAGAAAAATATCGGTCGAGTAAATGTTTATTTACCATTTGGCTTAAGTAAGTTCCACGTATAGAAGGCTCGTATCGTATGAAATCTAGACAAAGTCAATAAAACTTCTAGACGAGAGGGCCACTACGAGATATCGCGTTGCTGTAAATAAATAATACACTGACTGAGGGATATAAGATAAAAGCCTCTTTAGATATGGTTCTTCTTTGTACTTTGCACAAGTGATTTATTAAACCTATGCTTCTAGATCTCATACGACTCAGTAACTATTACTATAATTTTGCTTTAGGTGGCTTATAACTCCCTTACATGGTCATCATCATCATAATCATCCTCCGGAGAGCTTAGTTGCCAGTAACTGTAGACAACACCGCATGTTGAAGAAGTCAAATATACTATTCAATAACAGCAGTGGTGAGTAGACCACTGCCCCACACTCTGAGTTCTACACTTCCATCCTGCCAGTACCAGCTCCATGACCATATACGTATCTACATAATTCTTCATGTACACTCTCGAGCGATGAAAACAGTTACACTTACAAAATTCCCATTAAAAAAAATAGGCATGAACATTTAAGTTTTTGTTTGGTAATATTCTAATGCAATATTAAACGGCGTCATTGCTAGAAATTTCCGTTTAGGAGTAATTCGGTGCTATTGTCACCGAAACTTTTTCATCATTGCTCGTGAGTGTAGCATGCAGCAGCAGTGGACAGGACACGGGTCGGCTGGCGCGGGTGTTGCAAATTGCAATATGTTGCGTCTTTATTTAGCTTCAGCGGCCAAACTGCCGTAAAAGTGGGAAAGTATTTTAATTTAATAGCAAGTTGTTCCGCGCTCGGGCGCGTGAGGAGTTCCGACAATGTCCTCGCTCCTCGATCAGTTACGTAATACACTTACCAACTGTCAGGATAAATTGCAATAAATACGTTGAAGTTAGTATACTCGTACTTGCGTTAGGAAAAGTTTGAAGTGGAAACCTAATAACTGTAACAACATAAACTGGCCCACATTACTTCTACTTTTGTCAAATTAGTTGCAACTGAGCATGGCTGTTACTGCACTAGTAGGTACTTATAAAATAATGAAGGTGATGTATTGACAGAGTATCTGCTGACGGTCAGTGAAGAAGCCTGACTCCTTGTACTGTCGGCGCCGGCAGCAGCTGGCTCGTGTTGTAGTTGTTTGAGACATGTATCGACGGGACGCACCGACATAAATAGTAAATCTCTCAGAGATGGATCGGGCCATTCGTTGTGCCGCTTGTGTTGTGTAGTGAGTCGTGCGGCCGCGGAATGTGCGGGAAGCCTTCTTGGGAATCTTAAAAGAATAAAACTTAATAAAGTGGATTGACGAGTCTGATTAAAGTTGGTTGTTTTTTTTATAGTAAAGGCTCGTTTACACAGTGCGAAATGCTGCCTGGCTAGTAGACAGCTACTCGGTTTGTGTACTCGTACGCCAGTAGCTCGGCTCGCCTCTGTCTACACGACACCCAGTCCTAGTCCGAGTCGAGTCACGATGTCGGGTGAACTTGTTTTAATTGAAAAAACGGTGATACGCTCTGGCACTAGTGAGCTACTGCCGAACGCGTCCAAACGATGCGAGCGACGGCCGAGCCGCTGTCATGGGCGAGTTGCTGCCGGCAAGCGAGCTACTGACCAACTCGCACGTACGAGTTACTCGTAAGTAACGTCCAAACAGTGCGAGTTACTGCAGTGCAGCTACTCGGAAGGCTGACTCGTACGCTAGCTCGCACTGTGTAAACCATGTTCCTTCAATGCGTTATCCAATGATCGAAATATTGAAAAACCCTGAAATCTAAAACATGGATGATTATCTTTGCCCGCCCGCCCTGGAAGATTTTCGTTCTTCGTAAGCTAATAATGACCCCCGCGCCCACCTGTCCCATGCTCACCGCCTGTCCCGTGACCCCCAGCCTGTCTCGTGCCTCCGCCTGTTCCGTGGCCCTCCCGCTGAGCAAACAGGGCCATCCTTCATTCTCCGTTATTTAAAGCCTTTGTCTGCCCTCCGTCTATTATTGATTCCATATTAGCGCTAGATTTATAGTCGGATTCGGCAGAGGTGCTCCTTGAAAAAATGAAAACATTCAGTTATTATTCGATAAATGTATTTCTTGCGAGTTAGGTATATGATGATGACGATAAGATATATTTTGTACACTTAGTTGAAAAATTCTCGAAAATAACCGAATAACACACAAATAATAAAATATAACGTTCTGTAGTTTTGTTGTGTTACCTATTTAGTGCACTATATACGCAGAACTAGAGCTGGAATGTAAAAGTTGCCGAAGATACAGCCAGAAACGGCCGTTATTAGCAATTTTTTGATTAACTTATTACGTCGTTGCGTCATTCTAAAAATGTATTAAGTATACACAATAGCAAGTTTTTCCACTTTCTGTAAACTGTATAACGAGGGAAAAACCACCGTAAAGGAAAACGTTGTTTAGAACCGTTTTTTCCAATAAAATGTTATTTCTTAGTGAAAGGCACCGCGTTTTCATCAGAGTCCGGCTTGAGGCAGGTCACTTCACAAGTTTGATAAAATGTCAGATAATACACGAACCTGCCTTCTTTTATTTGAACACAAAAAGTAATGGTCATCGGGACAACAATGTGAAGACCCAGGCCGGGGGGCGAGCTCCGTCCATCGAACAATTCTATTACTGAGAGTAAAACTACCTTTTCAGTAAATGAACAGTCATAATACCTAGGCACATACATAATTTATTTGGTTGATCGGAATAGGTAACGCGGTCCTGTCAGCGGAGCGCGGTGCCGATGCCGCAGCGTCCGCTCACTGCAGAAGCTTTTTATTACTCTCTATTTATTTTAGATCTAAGTAACGTAAAAAGTTATTCGATAGCTGCGCTGTTATCTGGTTGTTACAAATATTTATCGAACAATGCACAGTAGTTTATAAATGTTACACTGATTAGTTTCCTTTTAAATGACTAGTTGAGTTGTATTTGTACTGGGCGCTGTTATCTTGAAGTTTAATAATGTAGAAATTCAAATTTAGACCGACATTTTTGTTACTTACATTTACACCATGAGATCAAAGGATCAAACACTAAATCAATTAAAGTGTGACCAGCTGATAGCGAATGATCACAATCACACTCCGTATATTAATGTTATTTGCTTTCAGGATATTATGCTTGTGTGTATGTGTGTGTATCTGTGGTGTGTATTGACGAAGGAAACGTTTGCACAATTGGTTAATAGTACTCCGACTATAAGCTATTTGTACAGCTTGTTTGGTTAATTTCTGTGCGATACGGACTTGAGTGATTCAATCACTTTGTGATAGCTAAGTACTCGTACAATCTCGGCGCTAGGTTCGAATCTACTAAATAAGTAAGTAGCAGTTGGCCGCGACAAACATGGAGTTCTAGTATTAATAGAATAGAAAATAATATGTTTATTTGTCACCATAATAATCTCCTCCTATTCGTGATGTTTTTCTATGAAATAAAGTTGAGGCTTATGTCAAGACAGAAGCAGACGAGTTGTTCACGAGCCATGAAGAGCTCAGAGCGGGCCGAGACAGGAATACTTAAGTTTGTCCTAAAAGTAGTTAAAAGCTAAATGGATTTTGTTTTTCAGGTGTTGTGGCGTGTCGGGCGCCGCCGTCGCGCTGTTTACAGAACCTCAACTTTTCTTACAAAATTATCTGCGTTACGGAGTTTGGCCTCCTTAAATTTTAATAATGAGCACATTACTTGTGGCTACTTCTTTAGTTGGTAAGTTTTAATGGATCATTCGCCGCTATCATGGCCTGTAAATGGCGGTTGTAATCGGTACTTCGTAAATTAAACGTACCTAAGTTATACTTTGATGCATAAGGACCTAGTGGTTTCTTCTAGTATTCTAGATAACAAAGAATACTTTTAGTGCTCTATATGGATATTGGGTGCATCATAAACTTATTGGTTTATCTTACCGGTGCACTCAATTCTATCTAAAACATACAAGTTCTTTCCAGCAATATACTTTTATATTTGTGAAAAGTTAGTGTGTTCTTTGAGTTTTCTTATAAATTTCAATATATTACTATATTACTAATGTATGCTGAAGTAAGTATTTTATATTTAAAAAAAAACTTTTTTCTTTTAGTTAGGTAGGTAGATACTCTTTTAACATTTTGATTTTTATTAACACTGACTTTACTGAGGACCGTGGGGGGAGGAATATTGTAAAGATATGAAAGTTTGCGCGAGCCCGGCCCTGCACTTAGCGGGTAGTTAATTCTTATTTTTGTATCAAAATTCTTTATACTTTTACACCTTCGCTCAAAGAATCTTGTTTTACGAGTTTGGTTATAAAACAGGCGAAATTTCACCTGAAAATATGAGAGAATTGTATACCTCAATTATTCATGAAGTTGGCGGAATCTGAGTAAAGTTGCCACAGCGGTACCTACGTGAGTGCGACAAGCTTCAGCTACACATGTTACATTAAGTATACCTATAACGAGGTATGTGAAATATTTTAATAACTGTCTCGTCACGATTATTCTCTGACGAGATTCAATTTATTTCAAAGAATCTCGTCGGGGGCTGTAACTCGGAGCAGCAATTATGCGATCATGAATATTCATGCTTTTGTCAGCTACGCACTTTATAGGTTCAATAGATATTATGTATGTGGCTGTAAATACTATACTTACCTTATTCTTATTCACTTTAGCTCTGCACTATTTATACCTAGCCGAGTAACAGCAATATTTTAATTTTGAAGCTTGTAGTTAGGAACACACACAGTCATACTATCGCATGAAGTAAGGCTCTACTCATCTCACTCACTAACGAACGTGTACAAGTAAAGCCTCTTCAGTCGGTTGTTAGTTGTTACATTTGCTTTAATCTTCTCTCGACATAATGTATCAAGGTTAAAAGTCCCTGATAAATTATGCCACCTTGTTTCAGCCTAGTTTTAGATGTATTAAGTAGGTATTTGGTTTTACGTTACAGGTATAACATTGAATAATAAATCACGAAGCTAGCAACACTATTATCAATACAAGGCTACCCTTCACTACTGCACTACTTTACCTGAAGTGCAACTGTAATGAGCTTTAAACAAAATGAAATGAAATGAGCGTAAAATCCTAATCCTAACTAATATTATAAATGTGAAAGTAACTGTGTCTGTCTGTCTGTCTGTCTGTCTGTCTGTCTGTCTGTCTGTCTGTTACTCTTTCACGCCAAAACTACTGAACGGATTTGAATGAAATTTGGTATACGTACGGTCTAGACCCTCGGAAAGAACATAGGCTACTTTTTATCCCGGAATTCCCACGGGAAAACTTTTTAAGGCGAAGCGAAGCGCGCGGGTACAGCTAGTACGTAATAATGAGATGTTTGATAGCGCGCCCCCGCCGCCGCGCCGCCGCCCCGCGGGCCGATAGCGGCTGTCCGCTGATAGATTATCTGTGCCCCCACAGGGATATCTGAATAGTTTGTTATGACAATTTGTATTGTATTGTTGCAAAAATATCTCTTTATTGTAATCTGAATATACAGGGAGTCTTGTAGTTCAGGCGAACTTTCGGCTTCAGTACCCATTTTGGGAATTTGTAGGGAATGCAAGCAATATTGACACAGTTTATGCGTAATTGATATTGTTACTACTTAAGTTAGCCTTCTGGGAATGCAATGTGTTTGCAAAGAGGATCACTGGCAATTCCCGCTAAAACTGTCTAGGTATTGCAAATTGCAACGTCCTTTGTAATAAAAGTGTAAATTTCCCCGAGTAGGTCTTTGTAAGCCATTCCTAATAAGGTAAGGAATGTACTGGCTCCTGTACCCTCTTATAAAAGTTTACATTCATTTTAAAACTGAAGCAACTTCGAGTCTCTTCTTCCCACGGGGGGCGTTAGAAAGAAACTCGTAGCTGTAGGTACATTTTATTAATTCGTAGTTGTGGTAGTTAAAATAGATATAAAGTCAGATTTATAGGCCGTTTATCCGGTCGTGCCTTTCTGAGTCAGTTTCCACTATTCAAGAGTTGCATGACACTCCAAATTAAAATTACTGTGTGGAAGAACAAGCAATATACTTTAGTACCTCATCGCATCTTCTCTACAACACAATGTGAATTAAATAATTTACATTTATTTCAAATTCTGCCGCGGTCGCCACTAGACGCCCGGTTTATGAGAATCTTTGGAATTTGAATGCGATTGTAATATCTCCGTACAAAGGCAGCGGCTGCACTAACTGCCGGCATTTCATAACGGCGTCCACTGAATGTATTAATATAACAACCGGACGAGTGCCGGCATAGATCGGATCTCGCCAAGTACCTAGCTCGGAGTAACTGTTGCACTTCGCAGCTTAATATTGGCTACCTATCTATAAATAGCTGTTAGTGACCACAATATAGCTGTTAGTACGTACATAAACACGATCCATGAAATGAGAAACAATCCACTTGCACGAACCAGCAGAGCTGCGGTGCGTCAGGACGCATTACCATACATCAATAATACACCGGCAGTGATTCGGGACGAGACTTGTCGCTATAATTCGCAATCCAATGTGATGCACAGACGGCCTCATAATGCATGAGCGGGGCCGCGCTGGGGCAGCCGGCAGGCAGGATACGGGCATCATAGCAACTGATGCTGAAGGCAATTCTAGACATACCAGGAATTCAAATTATGTTGTAGTAAGTAACACTGTGCCAGTGTCGTGGCGCGCCGGGGTCTGAGATCTTACAATCATATTTGTGATCATCTGAGCTCAATAGGACGATGCAAGATTAGAAATTCTTGATATCCTTCTCTATCGTAGCGCGAACAGCAGTGTAACAGCACGGTAATTGCCAATAGGATAGTCCGAATTGTCTGAAACTACTTACCATACATAACGTATTTCAATTCCGCACGAAGTTGGCCCGTGCAAGAGTCTCCGCCGCCGCACCGCCCCGCCACCGCCGCCGCCGCCACGGCCCCGCTCGCGTGCATTTGCGTATACAATCGGCTCATTGCCGAAACTGCAAATACTCGATACATTATTCATCAGATGCATTAAACATCCGTTGATAACCAGAACATGCTGCGATGTTCAGGCTCGCAGCCTTCCAGCGACGGTCTATTACGTACAAACGTACAATGCACATTGTGTAGTGTACCAATACTGAATTATAAATTGTATAATATAATGTAAAAATATGAAATTGAAACCATAAGTATGCATTTCTTTATTTTATTAAAGTAATTCATATTTCATCTGTCGGAGCTTTTCTTTTTGGCCCGTTTATGCGCCAGCCCACAGCCCCGGCGGCCCGAAACAAAGGCTTTATTTAAAATTAATTATAACTCGAGTACTCGTACAGCTGCCCCCCCTCCCTGCATAATTAGTTCCACCGAAATCACAGTAGTTGGGATTCATCACGAAAACAAAATGATCTTTGTACATTCCATTTAATGAAACATACAGCTTAACGTATTTACATTATTATTATAATATTATAGTTAGTTGTAACAATAAAATAGCCGTTTTGTACACATGTGCCACTGAGGTCGTGGATTTAATATAATTTATATAATTAAATCTACTCTGGGGACAATTTGATCGCCGTCAATAGTAAGTGAACATTGGACTTACATCAAGCTATGTACATCCGTCGAGCGAACCCGGCGGCGAGGAGGATTCACTATTATACATAATTATAAACTCTTCACTATTTACAAAGGCCATTCACACATATACATTACACAACAATATCATAGAATTTCATACAAAGGCGCACTTCAGCGTATTCAATTTGTGCTCAAACCAAAATTAGCGAAACCAACGAACCGGAGTCTGCGGCCGCCGCCCTGAACACGTTACACGCCGCTGTCCAATTTACAACTGTAATTCAGCATAAACAACTATCGTGTGTGTGGGGGCGAGTGGGACCACGGCGGGCCGCGCTTGCAACATGTGGAACGGCTTAACCGTCGGTTAAGTCGCGCCACGCTTGCTGCAACCGGCTGGCGCGGCAGTGACGGTTCACTTACAGTTGATGATGACGTCACGCACTATGTTGCCATTACAACTAATCATAAATTCGGGTTGGCACTACAATGTATCAACAGTTTGAAAATATACAAGAATTTCTTATCAGTCCTGGGAATGTTAGGTTCCATTTGTTTACAGATAGAGTACAATTTAGTTAAACTAACTAGGAGGGGACTCGGTTTATCTCCAGATTTTCCTAAGAAACAGCGGCAGCAGCAGCAGCAGCTGCCTGGTCCAGGGCGCCCCGCCCCGCGCGCCCGCCCCGCTCGACTCTGCAACAACATACAAAACAGTTAGTTTTTTTCACACCTATAGGCCAAATATCAACGTAGGTACTTTCTGTGCCGAAACATAATGTAGTGTCACCAACTCATATTTTATGCTAAAACATTTTATATGCATATATAGTACGCACAATAGGGGATTCGTGACGCATACTCCTCTCAGAGTGATTAAAAACATGTTGCGTAAAATATGCTGAAAAAATGAAGTAACATTTTATGATTATGATCACACCAAAACTAGATGCACCGGGAGAGTTTTGCCACTGGTGATGGAGGGGCTGTGGCCTAGATAATTTGTCTTAACTATATTTTGCCGAGATGAAAATGTGTGTAACCTACTCGCCTGTTTCATATGCCTATGTAATGCTTTTAGAACAGTTGCTATAGCAATATCTCCATACTTAAAAAAATCTTAATTTTGATGTAATACGCCTTCGAAGTCTTTTGGTTTCCTAATGTCCTATTAATAACATTTTTTATTCATATAGGTATATCTAAAGACATATATATATTTAGATAGATATATAATGATTTGTGTCGATAGAAAGTGGGTGCTCACGGGATGGGTTGTGACGTCACGGCTCGCTATTTGTCCACCGCGAGCGCGGCGCTCCGGGACAGTCATGCATTTCACAGCGGCCTGGCATGGGGTGTCTCTCTAGATTACGAAAATCTAGTTTCAGAGCGCTGATGCGTTAACCACAACTCTATCTCATTTTAGTAAACGCACTAATTGCATGAGAGCTTTGGTTCGTTATATTTTTGTGAATCTAGAGCAACACCCACGGCACGGCGCGGTCCCGAGACAATCACATTTTGTCTAAAAGCCTTTAAGCCTCTAAGCGATATCACTGTCGCTCGGGAGCAACCGCCACACCGCTTAGATATGACTGGGATCCATTGTGACAAATATAAATATTAGTAATTTAAGTTTAGATTATATTTAAATTCATCATTCATCAATACAATGAAGTACTTACCTACAAACATTATGTTATTGAAATGTAATCCCAGGTTTAATAATTTAATTATGCAATTAAGATAATTGCTCCTTGAGTTAATAGTGTTGGTGTTCTCTACACTGATTGTCTCCAACATACGTCACCCAGCGTACTTGCAGGTATTGAAGCATTATAGTTACTATCGCTGACTTTCAAAAGCTTATGTCGACCATTAATCTTATATCTTATGTCAAACATCAGGTCACTAGTAAACTCACTTCATTTTTGATTTACAATTTTAATTATGACTATTCATTAGCATAGTGCCAATTTCTCCATAGTGGGTTAGAGCATAAGCAGGGATTATTGCTTGACTTTTCACACATCTGTCAAGAATTTAGTATGGAGATGACATATAATTGATCAACCCTTCTCTGGTTACGATCTATCTAATTCAAATGCTTTTATTCATCGTATATAAGTTTAAAAAATCGCGATAAACGTTTTTTTTTTATAAACTACTCTCCGTTCGAGAAATATGGTCTTGTCATCATCATTAAAAATTTTTAATCATCAAAGTTTTTAAGTCGCATGTCTTTGGCAAATTAAAAAACAATTCTAATAATGACCATTCGCAATGAATCTAGTCGCACTCCTCTCGAAATGCGTGTGGTGTTGTCGAGAATCGAAGCCGGTGCTGTGTCCTACTAGCAGATTACTGGAGTGTGTGCACTGTGCGTGAGTATCTGTATGCTAATGCACAGCCTCTTGCTGTTTGTCGACCATGTGATCATCCACTACGTGCCTCCGAGCCAAAGTGAACTCAACCACACTGTGTGTAGAGCTATTTTATCACGTAGTTGAATTGATTCTGCAGTGTCACTGAACTAGCGTCACTAATGTACTTGAATTCCCTTTGAACACATGTTTAGTAAAATTCAAGATTACTCGTCTTCGTTAATAAATATTGTAAGTAATGTAATTTTATACATATTCAGTCTTAGTTAAGTTAATAACAAGCTGAGCTTAGTAAATGAAAATATCTAATATAATATTTTGAAATTTAAAACAAGCTCCTAAGTACGAATGTACCTACCTATGTATCATAAAATTTAATGTCCTTCATATGTCTTGGAGTATTGGGTAATAAAATATAAATAATTTATTTATATTAAGTAAGTACATAATTTATTTCCAGACATCTTTTCACATAAAAAATACGCATAAATTGCAAGTTAAAGGTATATGTCGAGGGTATATCTTATTGTGTCTATACACAATTGTTCTGGAACACAATAGTAATTGAAATCACACAAGGTAGTTTAATTCACTAATTCAATAGTTCTTTGAAGTAACAGCACATTGTGTGAGCTCGCATTCAATTCACCCCATGCTACCGGCGTGCAACTGAAAGCTCGCATGGCCCAAATTTATTTCAATAGATGCGTAATTCGAATGTTCCATTCAAGGCTTAAATATAAATACCTACTTACCACTTGATTATTTTTTTCATTAAAGTCCGTTTTCATAGTGAGGCTGACAACGCAAGAGGAATTATCGCTCAAGACCATGCACCCGGCATTAGCAAGACGTATCAAAAATATGGTAGGCGCAAGAAAAAATTAAATCACGGGCAGGAAATATTTTAGAATAGGAGCCCCTCTGCACCTCTGTGGTGCCATAGGACTAACTACTCACAACAATAATAGGAATTTAGAAATTTATCTCGCTATCGCTTATATAGCGATTTTATATTAAATGTAAAATATATTAAAAATAAAAACTCTATGCGACTGTGTAGTAAAATTATATAGGCACGTATCAGGTACTTAATATAATTAATCCTCCCCACATATTATTATTAAGCATTATTTTGTTTGCTGTGCTAAAATGATATCTACAAATTCTACGATTTACTTGAATAATAATAAAGATAACATTGTGGTCTGTAATTTAGTAGTTGAGATACAATGTGCTCTGGGCCCTAGTCCTGGTGGAGGGAGGCGCAGACAATAACACGACCAGACAGAACTAAGATTTACGGCATATCTTTTGGACCATTTTGGTAAAGTTTTGCAATTACAGATTTTTCTTGTAAAAACGTAAAAGAAATATGAATAATAATTTAACAGCATGGATATGATATATTATATAGGACAGTAGAAAAGTTACATTTTTAGGAAGATTTGACAATTCGAGTAGTGAATAATAATTTTATTATTAATTATATGAATTATAGGATAATATTAATCTGTACATATACTATGTACCTACGTTTTATCTGTTTGTGCTGCGCTGGTACTTAGTATTCTCCGCCCCGCGCCCACGCGCGCGCACGGGCACAGAATGTCGCTTAAATAACACACGAATGTGTCACAAAGGGCAGCGCAGGCCACATTTACATGTAACTAGGTATTTCACGAAAAAACATAAAAGAAACACTCGCTGCGGCACGCGCTGCAGACTCGTGACCCGCAACATAAAGATTTACACCAAAAACACCAAAAAATAGCTTCAGGTTTCTACTTCGACACTGAGCGGAGAATTTTTATCGCCCCTCTCACCTTACGTTTTTTAACAAAACAATTTTTACCCCAACTTTCCGTATACTTTGTAAAAGGAAATTGTGTTAACCTTTTAGGTATAAAGCAGTTTGGCTAAGGCTAATGTAATATGCATAAACACGTTTTCTGCTCCAAGTAAAAGAGGAGAATTTTTGTGTAAATTATACCCCAATTTCAGGTGTAATGGGTAAAGTACATTTAGGTGGGTTATCTCGAGCGAGGATCCCGGTGATGAAAAGCTATCGGTCTCGGGACGCGCCTGAAGGTTTCAGCCACCGAGCTGGCTTGAGCTGAAACTTACACACTTAACGAATTAACTTATTTAATGGGATTAAATTAAAAAATAAACTTTCTACATACTTTTACTTACCATCAAACTATAAGCTTGTAGAATGAAAATTCTCCTCAAGTACTTTTAAGATTTGGTTTAAATTGTTACGTTTCAGTTCTCCAGCTGTTTGCCAACTCATTAAGAGCCCCTGGCCCGGCCACCTCACAGTTACTAAGAGCAATATTGATAAAGAAAACTTTAGACATTTCGCAGCGACCAGCGAGCAGCCGTGGACCGGAGCTGGAAGGGTCATGAAATAGATATAATAGAGGTCAATCAGAAGAATCATTTAAAACTTCACATTACATTTATGCCAATGCTTTGATTGATAATTAAAAATTATAACAACGATAATATACCATTGTCAATAACTGATTTGAATTTACATTATTCGAGGCAAAATTGGAGGCGTTAGCAGCGATAAACTTGATGTGCCATCTACAAACGTCATAAGTATGAAATATGAAGTTCATCCTCCCCCGGCATTAATTCTTGGGAAAAAACTTCATACTTTCACATTTTTACATAAAGTTGATTATTCCTGCTGCAGCCTTAGCTGTAAATCAGGGAATGAATGTGTGATCTAAGTGAAGTATTCAGTGGAGAAGCCACGTTAGCGGAAGTGGGTACTTACGGGGATTTATCTGCGGCAAGATCGCATTATTTAATCGCAAAAACTACCCTTCGGCTGCTTGATTTAGGGACCACCGGGCCCTTAATGGTGGCTTTTGAACTTGAATGCGGCCATATCGCTGTCCTTACTGGTAATGTGTGGAAACTAGATGTAATGGAAACTAATGCTTTGTTTAGACGCAACAATGCTTCAACTACCTCGCGATCAACAACATTTTCTATTAGGCATTATTACCAGAACAGTAGTTACTGTACGTACAGTCAAAGCCATTGAACAGGTTTCGCCGCCCCTGACTGTACCATGTCACGAAAATATTATTCAGATTACTGATTGCTGTCCGGGAATTAAACTACATACATTGTCACATGCAAATACATTTTAATATTAATTCTCATTAAAACAATCGTAATTTATACATTTTCAGTAAAAGCATTATTTAATATTCACTCATTATCGCAGTAAAGAATGATATCATGAAATGGATTACATTTACATATTATAAGTAATGTTCATAAAAAATTGTTGTGCGCGCACACTCGTCAGGTGACGCATTAAAGTTTTACACAAAGCACCGGCGCCCCGCGGCCTCGCCGTGTCATCCACGACATGTACCAACAGTGTATAATATACACTGTATACCCTATACTTGTTATACCTAGTACCTACCAGGATATTACAGGATAGCACATAGCTACATATAATTCGACATTTCGTTGTCCCTGCTGAAAATTTTGGGCAACAGATTGTAGAAGATGAATCGCCTGTCGATGTCGATGCGCGTCGGTTTGTCGCTCGGTCAGCCGAAAATTTATTGCGAAAATATACCTAGGTACCTAATAATTTAAAATTAAATAGTAGCTGCAGCCGACTCTCTCACCGTTCGGTTAACGTACTATTATAATTGGCGTGCTTCGAAGTTCGCCAATTTCGTTTCAATGTTATTGCAACAATGATCACAATTTCAAAATTGTTTAAATTTAATAATGTAACAAGCTGGTAGTTGAGTTTGAAACTATCGTCGAAAAGTTAGTGAGAATTTGGGCGCGCGGCCGCCGTGTAGCGTGGCCGGGGGTCGAGCGGGCCCGGGCGGCGGCGGCGGCGGCGGCGGCGGCGGCGGCGCGCCATTCACTACTCATTTATGATTCAAGCGATGGACTCGAGGGTTACTCTGGTTTCACAAAAATCGAACGAACGACACCTGTCATTCAAGGAGATAGCGTCGTGGTTAGTGCAGTAGCGAATTTAGTTTTTTCATAAGCTAGACTTACCACTCTTACTCACCCCCGCTGAGGGTAGGAGGGGGCTGATACAGTGTGTTATAATTTATAACCGATGCTGTGCTGTGGAGGCAGCGCGGTCAATGCCGTGATTGCTCGACAACTTTAATATCGTTTTCGTCCTGTATGACAGCATGTTACAAAAAGGAAATTAGCTGGTAACGCAATATTATTCATGACATGATGAAGCGCAAAGGATTAAAATACAATATATTATAAAAAAGAAGGATTAAACGCACCTTTATTTTATATAAACTATACACATGACCGTTAAATCTTAGAGGTATTGAATAATAATATCAACAGAAATTATTAGTTATTTCACTAACAATCAGGCATTACCCAATCGAGAAATGTATTAGTTGTAGTTGTCTTTGATAATTAATAGCTCATTAGTATATTATTTGACCCGGAGAGAACGGTTCGCTACATAATCAGTTTAATAGCTATCAGTGCGCGGCTGCGATTACTCTGTCGAGATCCAGGCGGCCTCGCTGATATATTGCTAAATGGAAATTACTACTAGTTAGTGTGTACTTGTGTAGGACATCTGTGCAGGCCCGCACTCCTGCACGACCCGCACTCCTGCACGGCCGCAAAGTGCAGGGTGCGGGAGAGAAGAGTGGAGTGGCTCGCACTATTTATCAATTAGGCATACTTCCACGTAGGTACATATCATCTCAATCAATTTTTCCTTAAAATATGCCTACAATTAAATACGAAATCGTACATAAATATGTAGGGTGTGTTATCCTATGTACCTTTCCAGAATTGATTACTGGCGTTCTTTACCTGTATCACTAAACGCAATCTCGTACAGGTTTCAGAAAGTGTTAAAAGTGGAACATGATATTATATTATTTAGGTATGTACATACAATGCATGTAAGTACCTACATAAATGAATACGTTAACATTCTGACTGTCCCTTTGCAGTCTCTTAATATCAGAATATTGCTAGTTATTACAATAACTAGTAAAAGGTGGTATTAATGGAACCTGTAGAACCTAAACAACAGTTTACCTTTATTGTATGTGAATTGATAAAGTAGGTGCTTCTTCATAGAAACATTACAAAATTCTAACATTGAGTTATTTATTGACGAGCCACATAGCCACATTATCTTTTACACTGGAAGTGATGTTCCTAAACATTTACTACCCTGAACATTTTGTTTTCAATAATATATTTCGAAATTTGTCGAAACATAACAATCCGCTCGAAACTAAATTTGTTAGCGTAAAGTTTTTAATTTGGGAGGTTCGAGTATTAAAATTTATCTGAACTAGCACAAACTGTTACGTTGAATATTTTACTAATTCTATTAGTTTTGCGATTAGTAACTTTACAGTGGTAGGAGAATTCAAATTTTGGGAAATAAGGTTTTGCAAAGATTAGGTCATAACAATTATGATTGATGTACAATGAAACACTTACAATTTTATTCAAAGCGAAATTTAACGATAACATTAATTTAACGGTATAAAAATATTTTGGCCCGATGGTTTTTAATGATGATAAAATCAATACAAGATTACTCAATGTAAGTACCTTGTACCGAGGTGCTTCGTGAGTATGAATACGTGTTTACTGCCCGTCGGAGCGAATCCTGGGGCCATGTTTAATCATGTCTTAATGAGATTTCCTTTTAAAACTCCTGTATCGCTTTCAGCGGTGTTTAGGAAATTCGTAATCTGTTTAAGAACCCAATCCAATCGGAATTCATGCTGACATTTAATTTGAGAGTTCAATTATGTAGGTACGCATTAAATGTATTATTCATCTACCAACGTGACGGTACCTTAATCCAGATTAATGATAATTATTTATTATAGTAAAATACTCGTATTATACGCAATCACACTAGTGTGTTGTGGCACTTTTGTCCCGGAATCCTCACTGTTTTATTAAAACACAAAGTAAAACTCGCCTTGTAGCTTTTTAAATATTTTCTTAATCCTGAAATGTTTCGGTCGGTGTATGGAGTGTGACTCACCGGTCTCGGGAGGCGGTGTATGGAGTGTGACTCACCGGTCTCGGGCAGGCGGTGTATGGAGTGTGACTCACCGGTCTCGGGCAGGCGGTGTATGGAGTGTGACTCACCGGTCTCGGAAGGCGGTGTATGGAGTGTGACTCACCGGTCTCGGGAGGCGGTGTATGGAGTGTGACTCACCGGTCTCGGGAGGCGGTGTATGGAGTGTGACTCACCGGTCTCGGGCAGGCGGTGTATGGAGTGTGACTCACCGGTCTCGGGAGGCGGTGTATGGAGTGTGACTCACCGGTCTCGGGCAGGCGGTGTATGGAGTGTGACTCACCGGTCTCGGGAGGCGGTGTATGGAGTGTGACTCACCGGTCTCGGGAGGCGGTGTATGGAGTGTGACTCACCGGTCTCGGGCAGGCGGTGTATGGAGTGTGACTCACCGGTCTCGGGAGGCGGTGTATGGAGTGTGACTCACCGGTCTCGGGCAGGCGGTGTATGGAGTGTGACTCACCGGTCTCGGGAGGCGGTGTATGGAGTGTGACTCACCGGTCTCGGGAGGCGGTGTATGGAGTGTGACTCACTGGTCTCGGGCAGGCGGTGTATGGAGTGTGACTCACCGGTCTCGGGAGGCGGTGTATGGAGTGTGACTCACCGGTCTCGGGCAGGCGGTGTATGGAGTGTGACTCACCGGTCTCGGGCAGGCGGTGTATGGGGAACACGATGGCTTCGTGTAGCTTGGTCTCGCTCGTGGGTCGCGTCTTCTCCCTCTCTTCCGCCGCGCTCTTCTCCGTGCTCTGGATGTAGATGGAGTAGATGATCGCCGTACACCGCAACTGCAACGAAACCATTTTATAATACACAAGAAAATGGCATGAGGCGTTATTGAAATATTTAAATAAATAAAGTGTTAGTTAATTTATGATCGTATTATTACTGGCGATTATACATATGCTTTGTAATTGTCTGCTTCCGTATTAGGTTAATCCGTATCAAGTAAATTACATAACTCATAAAAATATACAAGAATATATAAGTAACAAGTCTGCATAATGATAATAAATTATTATGTTACCGAAGTTTAATTTTGTTGGCATGAAGCATGACAACTATACATCCCTTACAAAGTTACAAATAATGTGAGCACAGACCCCTATTGATCAGGGAACATAATGGACGACGGCTATTATCTGTTGGCTAACTCTCATCAATTATCTTTGTAAGGGCTCAACCAAGTGATAGTTCCGTAGGTAGATAACTATGTAAAGCTAAAAGCTTCAGGACTCATGTAAAGACCTTTACGGTTTAGTTCTATCTAAGAAGAGGTAAAGTTTGTTCATTTTGATGATCCTTTGAATATAATTTTATTATTAGAAAGCATCGAGTGATCGTATCGTGGAGTCAGCTGAAAAAAATTACAATATTTACAATAATATCAGATGTAATATAATTTTATGAAATTCTTGCCGGATATAACCAGTTGAGGACGAGCACTGAGACTCAAGAATAATGTGACGAGGAACAAAAGGAGCAAAATTAAGCTTAATAGAAACACCACGCCGGCAACAATGGGGAATGTTATATTAACAAGCTCCAACAAAAGGTTTTCGAATTTAGGTGATTTTCATTTATGAAGCCGAAAACAAAATGTGTTTCGCTGCTAGCTGTACCTAACTAGGGTGATGTATTGTTGCTTTGAATTATTAAACTAGAGTAATACATAGAATTATGTATGCTAAATATCTTGAATAAATGATGGTAGTATAGAGGAAGTGTTGAACAATGGATTGTGTTTGATTTGATTTTTATTAAAATTTCATCGACTGCCGTTACTAAAAACTATTGTGACCGAAATTGAAACGAGCCTGCGGGCGAGCTGAACTGCTGAGGGCAGTTTGACTTTTGTACGATTGGCTGGTTCATACCTATTTGCAGGAGTACAGCCGCTCAAAAACGTCGATATGTTAGTACATTATTAAATTGAAACTGAATAGATCTGATGATACTCGTAAATCTCTTAATATCTCTGAATAGATCTGATGATACGCGTAAATCTCGTTATGACGTGTTCTACCACACACAAAAAATACAGATAACTTTTACCACAGGAGACTTTTAACATAGTATGTGATAAGGTATGTTATCCTTTATGTACGGAGCAAGTTGTAGCCGCGTGTGTACCGTTGTCGGCGCCATCAAGTTTACAAACACGGTGTTCAGTTTCTCTATTGTTCCGGGCGTGCCTTTCTGTACCGAACCAACTAGCTCTGTGCACAGCCAGCGCTTTCCCATCGCACTGGCGCCTGAGCACGAGGTCCTTTGATTCCGGTAATGAGAGTTTAGGACTCATTTTGCTCATGCAGCACTCAAATAAACCGGATAGATTATTTTGATAAATAGATAAAAGTGAGATTTGTGTTCTTTTCTATGCCCACCATACTATTTTAATTAACGCCACAATACATGCACACAGTTATAAAATTGAATATTTTTTAATAAATTTACGTAAGAGGGTTATGATTATGATTATACATTAAAATTGGCCAAAATGTAACGAAATGCAATATTGTGCGGCTCAATTTAGTAATGGCTGCGTCGTAGCCGAGAGTGCTACGACCGTCGTAACCATGAGTGCTACGCCGCCGCCGTAGCAATCGTAGCAAGCCGTAGTATTAAAATGTAGCGTAAAATTGCCACAACAAAAACCACTTGTTTCATTATCTCACAAAATATATCAAATAGTGAAGGTCTTGTGAATATGCAACTGGGCTCGTCGTGACTAGTCAGAGCTTGAGACGAGCTTCTACATCAATATATTGATGAAATTAAAAGCATCGTGAGTGACGTATTCAACTGTACTTTCAAGCTAAACTGTAAGTCTAGCGCCCTCTAGTGTCCCGTGTTTGCGATAAGTAAGTAAGATCCGATAAGAAGAAGAGAGTGGTGGTACCTTGAGGCGGTTGTCCTGGAAGTGGTGCTTCTGCACGACGAAGGCGATGGTGCTGTACGCCGTGAGCAGCTTGTCCGCGCCCACCTCCACGCGCTGCCACACGTGCTGCGCCTGCGCCTGCACACACAGACATGCACTGTTAGATTCATTACACACACACACACACACACTGGCAGTGTCAGGTGGATCACTCTGTATGACCAAAAACTAAGTTTTGGATTGGTGCTCCATGACTCTATGTCTCTGCTGCACGAGCCATGACTCTATGTCGCTGTATTAAACGTGCCGATTGCACGACAGCTCACGTTCATTAGTTTTACGTCAGTATAGAGTAACCCTCCTGGAGTCTTCATCACACACATAAATATTATATATTTGTCACTCTCATTCAGTATTGACGTACAGGATCGCGCATATTCTGACCACTTGCCACTTAAGCATGTAGGTATTTTATATGACAATGCTGCCCACAGGGCTATGGCTGCGCTAAAATAAATCATATTATTGTTGGAGTGAATTCTGCGGTGCGGCCCGATCCATAACACAGAGCATAAAATATAATTATCCAATATTTCCCTTGTGCAGCCGTCCCGTTGTGAAATCGTCAAGTATCAGATATAAGTAATAAACAGGCTGCAGAAAATGGAAGCCTCGTCACAGGTCCATTAAGCAATTTGATATAATTCCCAACGCTTTCAGTTACAAGTGGTTACAGCATCTTGTTCGGTCCCTGTGGGCTGATAGTTACAGATACATACAGAAACACATGTTATGTAATAAAACTATTCCTTTTAGTCTAATTAGTATGAAAGGGTCGTAATTCAAATAATATCTATTCAATCGAGAAACCTAATCGTATTGAACCTTGTGTTTTGTTTTATTAAATAAAGATTCAAATATCAATACTCTAAAGTTTCTATGATATAACTAGGTACATATTTGTAAGTGAGAAATTTTTATTCGTCTTAAATTAAATAGGTAATCCTTGTCAAATATGAACATAATAGTACCTATAGTTACACTAATCCTCATACCAAAAGGACCCACAAGCCTAGCTCCATGCATCCTCCAATGCGCCCGACACGCGTGCTCGATACTCCATCACACGGACACAAAACATTCAATCATGAACTGGACGGTTTCCCGTCATCTCTCCTGTAATAGCATGTCTCTGTGAATGCGCCGAGAAGCCTGCTGGAGCCGGGGCTGATGAAGCCATGGAATTGACGCAGCAAAATGTGAACATTAGTACAATGCAGTGAGGTATCTGTGACGGCGGGTTGCTAGCAATGGCCTAATTGGACTGTGGGTAAAAATTTCGTGAAAGGAATTGCAGAAGAACTATTTTTATGTATATTATGTACATCTTAACACATTCAGTTTCATACGTTGATGGTCAAATTACTACGCCTAAAGTAAAGAATGCCGCAAAAAAATAATATAAACATTTATTAATAAACGACGACCGAATGGCGTAGTGGTTAGTGACCCTGACTACTGAGCCGATGGTCCCGGGTTCGATTCCCGGCTGGGGCAGATATTTGTTTAAACACAGATATTTGTTCTCGGGTCTTGCATGTGCCCTTAAAATGGCAATAGGCCCGCCCCCTATTACATTGGGACTAACATAACACTCTGGCGAAAAGTGGGTGCAGCAATGCACCTCTGCCTACCCCGCAAGGGAGTACATTAGTACAAGGCGTGAGTGCGTGTTTTTTTTTAATAAAATAACTGCTCCTTAGTCTCGCAAAATATTACTTAGAGAACAGCAGAACCGATTTGATAATTATTTGTTTTAGTGCGGGCAACAGCTAGGGTATTTATAGGATTGAGATGTAAATGTACCTACTTAAAACACACATGCCTTACACAAACCCACTGGTAGTCGCAAACTACTTAGCAACCAACTTATAACTAGCCTACGTTGGGTACAAAGCTTTTAACTTAACATAAACAAAAATATTATATTCTGAAAGATAAATCTTCTAAGTGTTTCTTGACGGCGCAAAGGGATTAAAAGAGAGAAAGTAAAATAACTTTTTGTACAAAAAAATTGTACTTACAATGATTTTTTTGTTACAGGTACAGGCTACGCCATGTTTCTTTGTCTGGAACTTCGACCACGAACTGACAAGATCGAATGAGGTCAGTTTTTGTTGTTGGTCTGAGGGTCAGTTGTATGTATTTTTTTAAACAGGTATACCTATTTCGAACCTGAAATATTTTTTATTGAGCTAGTTTAGTCTATTTAGATAGTGTAAGAAAAAAAACAGAATCGTGTGGCGAACATGTTTGTAACGCCGCCCGCGCGCCGCCGCCGCCTGCCTGACTCCCGCACGCTCAACTAAACTCCGCCGAAGCTCCTGGACTTTACCGAAAAAGCTCCAAAAACACTCTCCAATATAAAGTTGGTCGGTTAACTCCGTAATTTGCTGAACAAACTTGCTGAAAATCACCAAAGGCTTACATTTTACGGTTTTAATAATGTTAGGATGGGAACTTTTTCGTCCGGAATTATTTTGTTTAAGAAAGGAAAAGGCCGCTTCGTGGGAGTGTGGGGCTTTAATAAGAAACGTTTATTTATAAATATCTACTAATAAAAAAACAAAGCAAATGAAAAAAATAATTTTAAACATTATTTTGTAGTTGGGGATTTAAAATAGTATAGAGTATGATACGCAGTATGATTTTAACCGGATTGCATAATGTAGGTACTGTTATTTCCTTGCCGATAGCGATACCGTAACGCGAGTTGTAGTGTCTTACAAATATGATCGTTGTGAGGCAAATATTTACCAAACATTTTTACAGATAAACTGTTTAAAGGTTTTGCAGGTACGGGTTACATAATAGGTATTGCTATAGTTGCGGCAGCGGCGGCATCATGAACTCCGGTCCTGCCCCCCCTCCGCCGCTCGCGTCTCCGCGCGCCTCCATCATCCATCGTGTTTATTGACTGAGTACCCACAACGGGATATCAGTTTCATATTTTCCAAAATCCCCAGTTCCTAAATAATTAATAAATGAAAAATTCTTGGAATCAACTACAAATACCGAGCCATCATTCATCAAAATAAAATAATATAAAAAAAAATAAACAGACAATCCCTTTCAGGAATTCAAATATGATATAACCTGCGCCAGTGCCTCGGCGAGTTTAATCTTCTTGTCTCGCGTATTTCAATAATCCTTAACAAAATTAATTTGGAACTGTTATTTAGAGAAATGTGCTCGCTTTATAACTTTAATTCATATTGTTCCTACGACACTGAATTTACTTCCAATTTCAACTTTACTCCAGAACCTGAGATAATAACTAATTTGAGTAAGTTTTCACGTTTTATTAGAAACACATGTACTTCTACAAGACAGATGTAAAACTTTACATGGGTCTTGTAAATCGGATGTTTATCGCTGTCAAACTCCTTATGCATTTATAGTTTAACCTTTTAGGATTACAATTCACCCACGGCTCACCACTTGACACAAAAACATAAATAATAATAATATAAACATCGAAGAGGCATGAAAAAGCTCTTTATCCTTTGAATGATTTAATGTTACTATAAATAAAATATTGACTCACCTACTTTCTCGAAATATGAAGAAATATGGTCGGAAATATCTCAGGATTGGTTAAATAATAAAATATGGGAGCACATGAGTGTATCTAAGAGCTATAAATAATTCCCGTGGAATATGTATCGAGTTATACTCGTAGCGGCTGGAGTCTGCGGCTGATATCCGCACTTGCGACTGCAGGTCTCTAGCTTGGTCGAAAACGAACGAACGAGAGCTGTCGATCTGCTGGGATGCAATCGGCATGTTTAATACAACAAGATAAAGTCATTAGGAGCATTCACAAACTTACTTTTTGGTGAGATAGAGAGACCCCCTGCTACCGAATAGTGTATTACACATATTCTTGAAATTGTTCTTTAAAACTTTCATACATGCCTACACAGGATATTGGTTAAAAGAAGACTGGTAAAGGACTTTTAAATTCCATGGCTATTCGATTGTGGGTTCTACTATTGATGTTGTTGTTTAATTAGAAGCAAAATGGGTACGAAATTTTAGCGATTATCCTCAAATGACGGCGCCCGCAGCGGCCACGCTAATTTCATCACATTACTGCACACTGCGCTCCGTCATTACAGAACTCGATCATGGAAATAAGTGCTTATTATCTCCACTATTTGGCGGTAATTTCAAATGGTTACACTAACCCCGCGCTATAGACTTAACCGTTGTTAAGCATTTATAATAAATACTTAATTCAATTAAATTTTCCATTTTATTTTATACTTTTCGTGACTAATTGTTGCGATTTCCAGACAGATGAAAATATAAAATGTTGTAACAATTGCTGTAAAAATATATTCATTCACATAAAAACTATACCTACAGTATTTGTTTTGTACCGTTCCGACTACAGAACATTAAAACGTAGTTTATAACGTAACACCGGAAGTACCTTCAAATGCCGGAAGTCAATCTACAACACGTATCAAGGTTGAAACTATGAATGTATGAAGAAGCTGGTTCATAAATTTTATATGACATCGTGTTTGTTTTTACTGGAGGTGCGTCGCGTCGCCTGGCGGAGACGACGCGGCTATTCCTGAATAAATTATAGATGCTTCCATACTACCACCATATATGAGGAGTATTTAGAACCAAAACATGAAGAGAAATTACTCAGAATGCTGGACATAGAAATATTTGTTAAGTTACGTACTTAATTTTCCTTCACACAGTTTAATTGTTTATATTATTGTCATAGTTTTATTAGATGTGTTTTTCGTCTGCAAGTGACACATGCCGCCGCTAAATACCGCACGTATGTTAATAATTTTATTATTATTATGTGTGAGGAAATATTGCTAGAAATAGTCATGCAAATGCGACGAGACTCCATCACTGAGCATCTGGTAGTAATGACTGCGTCTGTAGGTTACTCCTGCTGCGACTGACTACCTTATGACTGATTTGTTCATTGGTATTTATAAGTTAGTATAGAATAGAATAGAATACGCTCTATTTGCATACCAACAAAGAATCATATGAATGGCAAATTGCAACTTAATTAGGGTACAAAAGGCGGTCTTATCACTAAAAGTGATCTCTGCCAGACAACCTTTGGATGGAGGGAATAAGAGATAAGTTATTGCTGTGGCATTGTCTAAAACGTAATTTTAGAGAGTGTCAGCATGAATTGACTTTTAAACCACCCACGGATAACCTTTATTAACTATACAGACATTGTGAATCCGAAGGCAATTAGTTTTCAATCTCGACAAAGTGTGACATTTATTAAATTTATCAGTCAACTGTTTTACATAAAACTGTCCGTCAGCAGATTTTTTAATACCAGAGAGTATAATATGAGAGAGATTTATATTTTACCTACTTATTGGTTTTTTGGCGTACCTATCATATTATTTGAGGATATCTAGATGCAGTAGCATACTGACTACAGCACCAAAGGCGCCCGGTTCGATCTGGTCGGTCAGACAGGGGCGCTAAGTGGCGGCGGACCACATGAGGTTGCTCTCTAACGGGACCCGTCGTCCACCGAAGGATACATGGAAGAGAGCGGGTCACACAGAGGCTCTGCACTAGAGCAGCCAGAGTAGGTCCTCCCCGAGTCGGAGTGCACCCCCGGTCTCGCCTAATTCAGACATTCCTCTGTTTCCGGAATTCGCTAGCTCGCTCCGTCTCCACTCCGGCGAACCCTCTCGGTAAAAGCTTTGACAAATTTATCTTGTATCACTTTTCTATTGTGCAATTTTAAAGTGCCGGTGTTTGATTTCGTTTGTGAGAAACAATATTACTCGTATACTCGTATCAGGAGTAAAGTAAAAAAAAATATAAAAAAAAATATCTGTAAATTTTAGTAAGTATCTAAAGAAATTATTTTATAAAGGTCTTCATAAAAGCTATTTTCAAATCACATTGTCGATGTGTGCGTGTTCTGTTAGAAGTATCATATGTAAAGTACACATAATTATTTCAGGCTGCCAATAGCTATTGGAGTCGAATGGCCGTGTGTGAGATGTCCCCACATATTTATTTATTTATTTTCAATGCCATCTACAAAATAGTTACGATAAGTAGATATAACTATGAAGTTTAACAAGCAAACAACGAGCTGCTGCCCGTCAAACATTTACCTCCGAGTTTGTTTACAGACAAAAAATCCAAACTAAAAATATTCGGTAATACTGACTGGATGCCTGCTCATGTTTTATAGATACGTATTTTGTTTATTTGAAAATCCTATGAATTCCAAAGCTATTTTTATAAATTCCGTAAATTCAATTTTATAAAAATACTTGTGCACGTCCTATTTTAAGGTAAAAATATGATTCACGCGTGTACCTTGCGAGTACCGAGGAGAGACTGTTGCGCATTGGTGCATCGAGTTCTGCTATTTTAGTTTTGTTGAAAACAGCCGTTATTAATTGATATGTCCATTTGCAAAAACATAACAGAAATTATGTAAATCTAAGTTCCTTAAAGCAAGTTGGCGATAACGAATATGAATTAAACAAGCGGTAAAACCGAGTACCTACCACCCAGTATAGGACCATTGTCTAGCCGCAGAATGCGCGCCCTCCGTGGGGCGCCAATGTTCACCGTGTAGAGACACGTAGGTGATACCTGGCTTGATATTTAACACACTAAGTACTCCAGGCCCTGTAGCACAGGACGCTATTAAGACGTAACAAAAGTTCTCCGTCATGCTCGCTCTTGAGGCTGCGCTATGTGAGTGAGCGCGATGCAAAACTCTTGTCACGTCTTGTACTAGCCCTGGGCTTGTAGTACCTACGGGGCGCACTTAAGACGTGACATAAGTTTGGCATAGCGCTCACTCACATCGCGCAGCCTAAAGAGCGAGCGCGACGGAGAACTTTTGTCACGTCTTAATAGTGCCCCGTGCTACATGGCCAGGTGGACTATTCCGCGCCAAGTTCCACCGTACAGAATGCGCGTGCTCCATGATACGCCCTTACCATGGAGAGGCGTAGTCGATACCTAACTTAATACATAACACATTACTCTGTGTACTCACGGGCTCGCTGTTGATGTAGAAGGAGAGGTTGGCGGCGGGCAGCGAGGCGCGCAGCACGCACTCGGCGCGCAGGCGGGCGCCGGCGCGGTACCGCGGCCGCACGCCGTGTAGCTCCGGGCCCGAGGCTGGCAGGTCTGCGGGAGGGGGGGGGGATAGTCAGCAATGGTAATAATGAGTGGAAGTTAGGTCTGCGGGAGTAGGGAGCAGTCAGCAATGGTAATCATAAGTGGAGACATGTCATACACGGCCACGAGACCAAGGAGGGGGAGGACAGTCAGCAATCATAATGGTAAGTGAAGACATCTGACGCAAGGCCACGATATCAAGCTAGATAGAGCATGTAATATGGGTAGCGCACAGCTTGATATATCTAAACAGATACAAACATATTCAATACTTATGTATTAACCTAAGACCTGAGTAGTTGTGTAGGTACTATACAATACGATACAATATAACTTTATTGAAAAACACACAACATAAATTAAGTACTTACATTACAAAGATAGAGGAATCCGATATTTATATTGAAATGATATAAATTATACAATTTTACGTAGAACTAAGTATAAAATGTCTGATGATTGTTTTTGTAGATACCTTTGTTTTGTACTCAGTGTAATTTCCCCCGGGCCACAGGGCGCCTAAATATAAATAGTAATCAAAATACTAGCATCGCCTAAAACCTTAGTCTCGCCGCCTTTTTATAGCCCTATTTGGAATTCTATTTTGTTTAAAATGTCGGCAGAAATAAAATGTAACGCGATCCGCGCGACGCGATCTCAACAATTTCAATTTCCACTCGATTTTACACAGAAATGGCTTTTGTACGCCGACGAGCACCAATAACTGTTTATTACAAACAGGATCTTGTAACACGCACTTTCCTACTTGCCGTTGTCACTTTTATGCAAACAAAAGAAAGATATACTTAAATATACGTTCATAAATAAAGACCTTAATAAAATTGAAAAGCAGTTTCGTGAATAAGAGGTTAAATATAGGCAGGTATAATATAGACGCACTTAGTTAGACTCTGAGCTGACTTTCCTTGAGATTTTCCTCAGGTCATGCTAAGTATGCAATTAAACCGAGATTAAATCACTAGCCAAGCGGAAAAAAAGTTGTTTTGAACAAAATACTATAAATAGGTAAATCCCGGAAATAGTATCGGAGGCTGGCTCTATAATAAAATAAAATATTTCCGGACTGTATAAAATGTGTGTCGACGAGCAAACACACAATATGTACCTACCTACATTGAAAGTGACAGTATAACTTGTTTACCTACAATTTATTTTATCATTTTTGCACATCCTGCGTGTATCAAATGAATATAGCTGAGGTCACGTATTGATTTTCGTGGTAAAAAACCCCCTGGTCTTATGTCGCTTATTGCTGAGGCCTGCATATTTATAATATCTGGCAGATTTTATTATTGGCTGATAATTGATGCTGATGATAAGGATAACTGTGAGTAAGTGACCAGCAGCAACTCTCCGCATGACACTTACATCGCCGCATGTAAGTGTCATGGCAGGCTCTGTCTAGCTCATCAAAAACCCTCATCACTGCATCAACCTAAGACGACTACAAGGCTCTTTTGTCTCGTTCTAGCTACTGTAGTGCTCTGCCCACTTCAGTAGCCTAGAACGAAAGTACACTAGCTAAAGTGACACTTGCCCACGACCATAGAACAACGCGGACTCGGGTCACGACCCTTATCACGGTGTGCACCTGCGAGGTCTGGAAGGATCTGCTGCCTCTGTCTAGCTATATAGTAGAGAGAGAGCAGGACACTCACCACTCTCATCACTGCGTACACCTTGGTTCATTTGTGGTCTCGTTCTTGCTACTGCAGTGGTCACTGATGAGACAGAGAGCGACACTCACCACTCATCACCCTCATCACCGCGTGCACCTTGGTGGATCTGCTGTCTCGTTCTATCTACTGCAGGGCACACTGGTGAGACAGAGACTCACCCACGACGCGCATGACGGCGTGCACCTGCGCGGTCTGGAAGGAGGGCGCGTCGGCGGACACCTCGCAGGTGTACTTGCCATCAGCTGTGCGCGTCGCGTGCGAGATCGTCAGCCGCTCCGCGTCCGTCTCCGACTTCTGTGGATGAAGAACAGAGAATTAGGTTCGTGGACATAGATAAACATATACTTAGAAGTAAATGAATAGGTAGGTTGGTAAGATTGCTTGTATATATTTATTGCTTTATTAACAAATGATAAAATTTTGATATAGCTCTAGACGAATTGCGGTCAACCCGCACTTCCAACTTGTAAAAGGTGCACTATATTGGTCTGATTTTACCCGTAGTGGCATTGGATGACGCGTAACTACTAAGTCTAAGCCTAAAATTGCTATGAGTATGAGTTATATATATATGCATTTTATATGACTCAGCATAGTGAGAAATAGCTATTAAGATATATTTGTGGCCCGCAATGTATTTCCCGGCATAATGTCTTCAGCGCGGTCTTTCTCAATCGATCAAGTGATACTGTGCTCAAGATTGGACTATGAAATTAAATGTATACCTAAATAACAACATGATAATATTATTTCTTGTCGCAAGACTTAAATAATAACTATATTTTATTATGTAAAAATCTGTAAAATTATATTATACGACGACCGTAATAAATAGTCACCTAAAAATAAAAATCCGATTCGTTTGCAGAAGTGAATAAAGAAGTAATTGCTCAGTGACATGGCTCCGTCTCTTGTTGCAATGGCTTCAGTCGCTGTACTTATATTGTTATGATTATCTCCAACAGTCGCCGCTCTCATAAAGAAAGTAGAAAAATGTGAAAAGGCGCTGTCGTCGTTTTAGCGAGCGTTTGTGAAAGACTCAAAGGGAATTCCTGATAGGGCCCAGAGTTCTGCTAAATAAATTTTATACTGTAACATTATAAATGTGACTTTGATATCAAACAAGCAAACGATACCACGAAAAAATGCTTACATTACGCAAAATATGTAAGATATATTTTGTCACAAAGTCACGAAGTTCTACCACATATAAATAAAGGTAAGGCAGTAAGTACAGCGCCCAGCCATCGCCGAGCCCCAATAACCATTATGGCGGCCAAACAGAGAATTATTAAGTGCTTTAAAGCCCATAGAGTATGTAGATATAGACAAGACCCTCCTTTTCCATGTTCCGAGGTACTTCTTCGGCTCACGATGAATCCACGGTCTATTTTAATGAGGTTAGCTTGAAGACATCGTTATGAAATGCTTATATTACGTATACGTTCTAATCATAAGCGGATGGAAACATAATTATATAATAATAATAATAATATGAGCCATTGGTTTCACATTATGATGTAATTTATGAACTGCTCACGCCAGTCATAATACGACGGCTTTGTTCTATGTCAGGTTACTATAGCACGTTCAGTTTACATGGAATCCATTGGTAAGTTGTATGATTTGAAATATAAGTCCCTATTATGTATAAGTATAAGTGGATGGTGATGTAATAAAAATCTTAAACCTTCTAATCACACAATCGTATATTTACTATTTACATCGTATAGGTATATCGATGAAATACGCGCTAAATTTATCTAAATTTAAAATCGTTATTTAATATGAACCGTGCCATTAAACTTTGCCATTATACTTTAAACAAATTTAGGCTTACATTTGAGCATATAGCTCTCCGCCGCTCACGCCACCGCCACCGGGCCCGCCGCGCCGCCGGCCCTCGCGTGTCGGCCTGACCCACTTCCACCGTCGGAGGTAACCTTTATTTAAAGTTTTCTTTTCTCGAAAGCTTAGACACCTTGCTAATTTTAAACTGAACTTAAAATAATCTCAATCTTTGAATACGTACTTAAGTATAGGTATAGGTATATACTTGCTTATTTTAAATGTGATTGATCATTTATCTTCATAGGTGTAGATTGATGATTTGCTACTCAAATAAGTGCTAATTCATTTTCGTGTCAGTAATCCTTCCTACTCAGGGCGTTTGCGCTCAAATTTTCGATTACAAACTGGATGTGCAATTGTACTCGCGCGGACCTGCGTGAAGTTAGCAGCCTAAAGTTAGCAGCCTATGAATATGCGACCAAATTAAGATGGTCACTTCACTCATCCTGTTCTTATTCAATTAAAACGTATGCAAAGGCTAACGTTGTGTATAGTAGTAGTACTATATGCTAATAAAAATTTAATACAAACCAATATTGTCAAAATTACCATAATTCTAACTTATTTAAATTAAAGTCAGCAGCCTAAATGGTCCATTTGTATGGAGACACCTGGAAGTTGTCCAGATGCCAGCATCTCACCTAGTTTATTTTGTGTGTTGTTTCATAAGAAAAGGCTGACAGAAGTTTCATCAACATTGAAAGAGGATAGCAGGGGTAGCCGGGCCACTTTATAACTGATTTTGGTGAAAAATCGTCATTTTGTATGGAGACACCTGGAAGTTGTCCAGATGCCAGCATCTCACCTAGTTTATTTTGTGTGTTGTTTCATAAGAAAAGACTGACAGAAGTTTCATCAACATTGAAAGAGGATAACAGGGGTAACGGGACGAAAGAATGAAATAAAAAGTTAGCAGCCTAAATGGTGAATTTGTATGGGGGCACCTGGAAGTCGTCCAGATGCCAGCATCTCACCTAGTATATTTTGTGTGTATTCCCATAAACAAAGGCTGACAGAAGTTTCATCAACATTGAAAGAGGATAGCAGGGGTAGCCGGGCCACTTTATAACAGATTTTGGTGGAAATACGTCATTTTGTATGGAGACACCTGGAAGTTGTCCAGATGCCAGCATCTCACCTAGTTTATTTTGTGTGTTGTTTCATAAAAAAAGGCTGACAGAAGTTTCATCAACATTGAAAGAGGATAACAGGGGTAACGGGACGAAAGAATGAAATATAAAGTTAGCAGCCTAAATGGTGACTTTGTATGGGGGCACCTGGAAGTCGTCCAGATGCCAGCATCTCACCTAGTTTATTTTGTGTATATTCCTATAAACAAAGGCTGACAGAAGATTCATCAACATTGAAAGAGGATAGCAGGGGTAGCCGGGCCATTTTATAACTAATTTTGGTGGAAAATCGTCATTTTGTATGGAGACACCTGGAAGTTGTCCAGATGCCAGCATCTCACCTAGTTTATTTTGTGTGTTGTTTCATAAGAAAAGGCTGACAGAAGTTTCATCAACATTGAAAGAGGATAACAGGGTAACGGGACGAAAGAATGAAATAAAAAGTTAGCAGCCTAAATGGTGACTTTGTATGGGGGCACCTGGAAGTCGTCCAGATACCAGCATCTCACCTAATTTATTTTGTGTATATTCCCATAAACAAAGGCTGACAGAAGTTTCATCAACATTGAAAGAGGATAGCAGGGGTAGCCGGGCCACTTTATAACTGATTTTGGTGGAAAAACGACATTTTGTATGGAGACACCTGTAAGTTTTCCAGATGCCAGCATCTCACCTAGTTTATTTTGTGTGTTGTTTTATAAGAAAAGGCTGACAGAAGTTTCATCAACATTGAAAGAGGATAACAGGGGTAACGGGACGAAAGAATGAAATAAAAAGTTAGCAGCCTAAATGGTGAATTTGTATGGGGGCACCTGGAAGTCGTCCAGATGCCAGCATCTCACCTAGTTTATTTTGTGTATATTCGCATAAACAAAGGCTGACAGAAATTTCATCTACATTGAAAGAGGATAGCAGGGGTAGCCAGGCCACTTTATAACTGATTTTGGTGGAAAAACGACATTTTGTATGGAGACACCTGGAAGTTGTCCAGATGCCAGCATCTCACCTAGTTTATTTTGTGTGTTGTTGCATAAAAAAAGGCTGACAGAAGTTTCATCAACATTGAAAGAGGATAACAGAGGTAACGGGACGAAAGAATGAAATAAAAAGTTAGCAGCCTAAATGGTGAATTTGTATGGGGGCACCTGGAAGTCGTCCAGATGCCAGCATCTCACCTAGTTTATTTTGTGTATATTCCCATAAACAAAGGCTGACAGAAGTTTCATCAACATTGAAAGAGGATAACAGGGGTAACGGGACGAAAGAATGAAATATAAAGTTAGCAGCCTAAATGGTGACTTTGTATGGGGGCACCTGGAAGTCGTCCAGATGCCAGCATCTCACCTAGTTTATTTTGTGTGTTGTTTCATAAAAAAAGGCTGACAGAAGTTTCATCAACATTGAAAGAGGATAGCAGGGGTAGCCGGGCCACTTTATAACTGATTTTGGTGGAAAAACGACATTTTATATGGAGAAACCTGGAAGTTTTCCAGATGCCAGCATCTCACCTAGTTTATTTTGTGTGTTGTTTTATAAGAAAAGGCTGACAGAAGTTTCATCAACATTGAAAGAGGATAACAGGGGTAACGGGACGAAAGAATGAAATAAAAAGTTAGCAGCCTAAATGGTGAATTTGTATGGGGGCACCTGGAAGTCGTCCAGATGCCAGCATCTCACCTAGTATATTTTGTGTGTATTCCCATAAACAAAGGCTGACAGAAGTTTCATCAACATTGAAAGAGGATAGCAGGGGTAGCCGGGCCACTTTATAACTGATTTTGGTGGAAAAACGACATTTTGTATGGAGACACCTGGAAGTTGTCCAGATGCCAGCATCTCACCTAGTTTATTTAGTGTGTTGTTGCATAAAAAAAGGCTGACAGAAGTTTCATCAACATTGAAAGAGGATAACAGGGGTAACGGGACGAAAGAATGAAATAAAAAGTTAGCAGCCTAAATTATGACTTTGTATGGGGGCACCTGGAAGTCGTCCAGATGCCAGCATCTCACCTAGTTTATTTTATGTGTTGTTTCATAAGAAAAGGCTGACAGAAGTTTCATCAACATTGAAAGAGGATAACAGGGGTAACGGGACGAAAGAATGAAATATAAAGTTAGCAGCCTAAATGGTGACTTTGTACGGGGGCACCTGGAAGTCGTCCAGATGCCAGCATCTCACCTAGTTTTTTTTGTGTATATTCCCATAAACAAAGGCTGACAGAAGTTTCATCAATATTGAAAGAGGATAGCAGGGGTAGCCGGGCCATTTTATAACAGATTTTGGTGGAAAATCGTCATTTTGTTATCATTCTTTCGTCCCGTTACACCTGTTATCCTCTTTCAATGTTGATGAAACTTCTGTCAGCCTTTTTTTATAAAACAACACACAATATAAACTAGGTGAGATGCAGGCATCTGGAAAACTTCCAGGTGTCTCCATACAAAATGACGATTTTCCACCAAAATCAGTTATAAAATGGCCCGGCTACCCCTGCTATCCTCTTTCAATGTTGATGAAACTTCTGTCAGCCTTTGTTTATGGGAATATACACAAAATAAACTAGGTGAGATGCTGGCATCTGGACGACTTCCAGGTGCCCCCGTACAAAGTCACCATTTAGGCTGCTAACTTTATATTTCATTCTTTCGTCCCTTTACCCCTGTTATCCTCTTTCAATGTTGATGAAACTTCTGTCAGCCTTTTTTTATGAAACAACACACAAAATAAACTAGGTGAGATGCTGGCATCTGGACGACTTCCAGGTGCCCCCATACAAAGTCACCATTTAGGCTGCTAACTTTATATTTCATTCTTTCGTCCCGTTACCCCTGTTATCCTCTTTCAATGTTGATGAAACTTCTGTCAGCCTTTTTTTATGGGAATATACACAAAATAAACTAGTTGAGATGCTGGCATCTGGACGACTTCCAGGTGCCCCCATACAAATTCACCATTTAGGCTGCTAACTTTTTATTTCATTCTTTCGTCCCGTTACCCCTGTTATCCTCTTTCAATGTTGATGAAACTTCTGTCAGCCTTTGTTTATGGGAATATACACAAAATAAACTAGGTGAGATGCTGGCATCTGGACAATTTTCAGGTGTCTCCATACAAAATGACGATTTTCCACCATAATCAGTTATAAAATGGCCCGGCTACCCCTGCTATCCTCTTTCAATGTTGATTAAACTTCTGTCAGCCTTTGTTTATGGGAATATACACAAAATAAACTAGGTGAGATGCTGGCATCTGGACGACTTCCAGGTGCCCCCATACAAAGTCACCATTTAGGCTGCTAACTTTATATTTCATTCTTTCGTCCCGTTACCCCTGTTATCCTCTTTCAATGTTGATGAAACTTCTGTCAGCCTTTTTTTATGAAACAACACACAAAATAAACTAGGTGAGATGCTGGCATCTGGACGACTTCCAGGTGCTCCCATACAAAGTCACCATTTAGGCTGCTAACTTTATATTTCATTCTTTCGTCCCGTTACCCCTGTTATCCTCTTTCAATGTTGATGAAACTTCTGTCAGCCTTTGTTTATGGGAATATACACAAAATAAACTAGGTGAGATGCTGGCATCTGGACGACTTCCAGGTGCCCCCATACAAATTCACCATTTAGGCTGCTAACTTTTTATTTCATTCTTTCGTCCCGTTACCCCTGTTATCCTCTTTCAATGTTGATGAAACTTCTGTCAGCCTTTTTTTATGCAACAACACACAAAATAAACTTGGTGAGATGTTGGCATCTGGACAACTTCCAGGTGTCTCCATACAAAATGTCGTTTTTCCACCAAAATCAGTTATAAAGTGGCCCGGCTACCCCTGCTATCCTCTTTCAATGTTGATGAAACTTCTGTCAGCCTTTGTTTATGGGAATATACACAAAATAAACTAGGTGAGATGCTGGCATCTGGACGACTTCCAGGTGCCCCCATACAAATTCACCATTTAGGCTGCTAACTTTTTATTTCATTCTTTCGTCCCGTTACCCCTGTTATCCTCTTTCAATGTTGTTGAAACTTCTGTCAGCCTTTTCTTATAAAACAACACACAAAATATACTAGGTGAGATGCTGGCATCTGGAAAACTTCCAGGTGTCTCCATACAAAATGTCGTTTTTCCACCAAAATCAGTTATAAAGTGGCCCGGCTACCCCTGCTATCCTCTTTCAATGTTGATGAAACTTCTGTCAGCCTTTTTTTATGAAACAACACACAAAATAAACTAGGTGAGATGCTGGCATCTGGACGACTTCCAGGTGCCCCCATACAAAGTCACCATTTAGGCTGCTAACTTTATATTTCATTCTTTCGTCCCGTTACCCCTGCTATCCTCTTTCAATGTAGATGAAATTTCTGTCAGCCTTTGTTTATGCGAATATACACAAAATAAACTAGGTGAGATGCTGGCATCTGGACGACTTCCAGGTGCCCCCATACAAATTCACCATTTAGGCTGCTAACTTTTTATTTCATTCTTTCGTCCCGTTACCCCTGTTATCCTCTTTCAATGTTGATGAAACTTCTGTCAGCCTTTTCTTATAGAACAGCACACAAAATAAACTAGGTGAGATGCTGGCATCTGGAAAACTTCCAGGTGTCTCCATACAAAATGTCGTTTTTCCACCAAAATCAGTTATAAAGTGGCCCGGCTACCCCTGCTATCCTCTTTCAATGTTGATGAAACTTCTGTCAGCCTTTGTTTATGGGAATATACACAAAAGAAACTAGGTGAGATGCTGGCATCTGGACGACTTCCAGGTGCCCCCATACAAAGTCACCATTTAGGCTGCTAACTTTTTATTTAATTCTTTCGTCCCGTTACCCCTGTTATCCTCTTTCAATGTTGATGAAACTTCTGTCAGCCTTTTCTTATGAAACAACACACAAAATAAACTAGGTGAGATGCTGGCATCTGGACAACTTCCAGGTGTCTGAAATACCCCTGTTATCCTCTTTCAATGTTGATGAAACTTCTGTCAGCCTTTTTTTATGAAACAACACACAAAATAAACTAGGTGAGATGCTGGCATCTGGACAACTTCCAGGTGTCTCCATACAAAATGACGTATTTCCACCAAAATCTGTTATAAAGTGGCCCGGCTACCCCTGCTATCCTCTTTCAATGTTGATGAAACTTCTGTCAGCCTTTGTTTATGGGAATACACACAAAATAAACTAGGTGAGATGCTGGCATCTGGACGACTTCCAGGTGCCCCCATACAAATTCACCATATAGGCTGCTAACTTTTTATTTCATTCTTTCGTCCCGTTACCCCTGTTATCCTCTTTCAATGTTGATGAAACTTCTGTCAGCCTTTTCTTATAGAACAACACACAAAATAAACTAGGTGAGATGCTGGCATCTGGAAAACTTCCAGGTGTCTCCATACAAAATGTCGTTTTTCCACCAAAATCAGTTATAAAGTGGCCCGGCTACCCCTGCTATCCTCTTTCAATGTTGATGAAACTTCTGTCAGCCTTTGTTTATGGGAATATACACAAAATAAACTAGGTGAGATGCTGGCATCTGGACGACTTCCAGGTGCCCCCATACAAAGTCACCATTTAGGCTGCTAACTTTTTATTTCATTCTTTCGTCCCGTTACCCCTGTTATCCTCTTTCAATGTTGATGAAACTTCTGTCAGTCTTTTCTTATGAAACAACACACAAAATAAACTAGGTGAGATGCTGGCATCTGGACAACTTCCAGGTGTCTCCATACAAAATGACGATTTTTCACCAAAATCAGTTATAGAGTGGCCCGGCTACCCCTGCTATCCTCTTTCAATGTTGATGAATCTTCTGTCAGCCTTTTCTTATGAAACAACACACAAAATAAACTAGGTGAGATGCTGGCATCTGGACAACTTCTAGGTGTCTCCATACAAATGGACCATTTAGGCTGCTGACTTTAATTTAAATAAGTTAGAATTATGGTAATTTTGACAATATTGGTTTGTATTAAATTTGTTTTAGCATATAGTACTACTACTATACACAACGTAAGCCTTTGCATATGTTTAATTGAATAAGAACAGGATGAGTGAAGTGACCATCTTAATTTGGTCGCATATTCATAGGCTGCTAACTTTAGGCTGCTAACTTCACGCAGGTCTCGCGCGGTGCCTCGTTCATAAAGGCGCTCTCTCCTCGCCGGCTCCTGTATTCAGTACTCACGTAATTACAGCTCCCAGCCGCCTGTGTACTCAATGCCACGCGAGTGTAGTGCGTACACTCGGCTAAAGAGATACGTGTGCCACCCTAGCGTAAACAGTTTGATCCTATGAGTCATGGGTGGAAGATAGGTGAATAAATTTTGATGACTACTACTAGTACTATATATTTAATTTTTTTACAATATATTTAATTTAATATTGTCAATAGGTTAAGTATGTTTTAAGGTACGTGTGCATCTTTGGATTATAAAATTAATCTGTTTGATCTGGGTTGGCCTATGTATCTCTCTTGCTGACTGTACTTGTGTAGTGTGCCCTACTGTGCACGCGCCCACTTCGCTATTGCTCATTTACTCAACTCTCCTGTTCTGCTCAACGGCCGGAAAACTTTAGGATTGCAGTTTATGTACGCTTAGGGCGGTATGTCTTGATTAAGTACTATTTAAATAATGTTAGGGCAATAATAACAATAAAATACGGTCTTATTATATTTTTTCTTTGCTGTCCATATTTAAAACTGCCCCTTTGGTTGTGTCGCGCCGTCGTATGCAAATAATGCAGCAATAGAATATTATAAAAGCAGGCTTGTTCCACTGTTACACGGCTACATAAAACCTAGTAAGCAATTTATTACGTAGAGCTTTGAAAATGAAAGCCTCGCTGCCTCGCGCCTCACGAATTCACTTCGAGTGACGCTTATTTTCTAATTACCTCTTTGCGCTGCACCTGCGTTCATTACTGCAGCAAGTTATTGCAGCTGATTTATGTAGGCCATTCTTAACTAACGTGCAACGTCAACTTACAAAATTGATTGTAGAGGGCGGCGTTTCTTGGCAAGTTAGGTAACGGTTAAAACGTAGCTACTAAATTAGTTAAAGGCCTTGCAGACTTTGAACAGCAGACATTGAAGCCGTAGGTACAAACGATACACGAGTCCGACTATAAACTCAATTCAAATCGAATAATCCATCATTGAGAGACGTTTGAAATTCACTCTAATTATATCTCTAACCACGGTACCGAGAGTCCTTTATTGAACTCGAACAATACACTGTTGAAGGCAAACACACAATGGCTCGGTCCTCGATTTATCGAGCATCGCTGAAATTGGATCGCTGATTAATCAGTTATCTACCTCTGAAACTCAGATATCTGTCTGGCGAATTATACACTCGTGGCGGGAAAAGTGTATCGCTCTGCCGGCGCTGCCGTGGCATACCGAGCTCCTGCACGAATTGCAACCTGCCTGGTAACCTAGACCTAGAGGTTCCTGTCATTTTCTGATCAAGTCTTATTTTATGTACATAAGTAATATAACTACGGCTTATAAACCAACATATTCTAGAATGTTTAGACTTGGTTTAGTTAATTAATACATAATATGATAAATACATAAGTAAAGGATTAATTAGTTTAACTTAGGGGATTTATCTTAAGATTATATTAATGATCTAAATTTTAGCATAGCTATAGAGAAGCTATAGAATCTATAGAGACTAGAGAGGCAATGCCGCCAGCCTCCGTCGCCCGCCGAAGCCGAGGTGTTGCGACCTCGATACATTTTTTTAGGTTTTGTTTAAAGGTAGATGTAAAGTACGTTAAAATAGAGCGAAGCTGAGCGTTTTCCTCAAAGCCTAAACATAATTTATCATCTTCAATTGATCATTAAACCGTAACCGTCTTTTGTTTGAGCGTTTAATACCTATGTAAGTACCTGTACATTTTTACAGTCAATTGGTACGAAGGGAATTGATTATAATGTACGTAATTATTACAAATTTAAATAGGTACCTACTGACTGTGCAATACCTATATAGTAGTTCTATTTTCTGAGAAAGACACTATAAATAAGCCTAAACTGCTCTCGCGTCCGAATCGCAGCGGTTCCCGAGCGGTAATTTAACCAAATAACATCCATTTATACTAACTAAACAACCAGAAACTTACTCAGAACCAACTTAAAATTCTGGCCTATACGAATTGGAGCTGTATTCATTTAGCCAACTTTAGCCGCAAACTTTTAGTTTCCCGCCGTCGTCGCCGCCGAGGAAAAACGAATTATAAGCGGGGACGGTCGCAGCGGCGGCGGCGGCGGCAGCGGAGCGCGCGGGGCGCGCGGGGCGGGGGCGCGCGGGGCGGGGGCGGCGGCGGCAGCGGGGCGTGCGGGGGGCGGCAGCGGGGCGCGCGGGGCGGGGGCGGCGGCGCTGAATAACTGCCCCCCAATGAGCCGCCAGCGCGCGCCGCCACAACCAGATTCCTCGGAATATGAAATATTGTCACACAGAGACTCATTACTTAAGTGTTTATAGCGAGGACCGCCGGCCGTCGCCCGCAACTTCACAACTTAGTTCAAACCCCAACTGCAGGCTAACACCAAATAAATTCTAACTTAAAATAAAACAAACTTATCCACACAAGTGTTCAAAACTTATAACCCACACTAAACTTAGATTTTATCCTTCTGACTTACGGCTGCTTTGAACAACTTCTGAAACTCAAACCTCTAAAATTCAACTAAGACTCAGTTGAATTTTATATGAGAAGTTTTTCCAAGTTGAAGTTAAATTGGCCCTCATGTAGGTATAAAAAACCTTATTTAGAGATACAAAGTTGAGGCGGCGCGGTGCCGAAACTATTTAACCGCTTATCTTCAACTTAAACAATTCCTTACGTTTAAAAAGTTTCCATTTATCTGCCTCCGCGGATTCCAATACCTTCAACTCAAGTGGTTCAATCGAAACTATTTTCCCTTGATCTCTAAAAGTTTATAAGATTTTTTATTTGATTTTATAGGTACTTAGGTATTATACGTCTAGGTGTTGCTGTACAATGAGGTGTAAAGCCCTCTGCTGCTTGTTAATCTAGAGGTCACGAGTTCAAATCCTGATCATATAATCCCACAAAACATCACAGAATCTTAGTGAAGATTAAACACTAAACCAAAACAAAGCTTTCACGCTACACGGCGGCACCTTCAGTAAGAAATTCGAGTCACGCTAAGCGCGGCTGCTTTGTACAATTAATCTAAAATGTTTGGCTTGAATAAATTCACAGGAATGCCGGCGGTGGTCTGTCTATTGTGTAGTTTTTAAATAATAATTTAAATCTTCCTAATTCTCTATGTTGAATAAGACAATAGCAGTTTCAATGTGCAGTTTCATTACACAGAGGGAACATTAGGAGAACACTCGCTCGCAGTAACTAACTAGATGAAGACATGAGGCAGTAATCCCGGCGTGAGTGGCGCCATCTTGTGAGTAAAGTGCTCATTTGTCTGTCGGCGCGTTGTTGCGGAGCCGGAGACGAGCCAGCGGGGATGTTACAACCGCACATTAACGTATACACGGGGCTTAGAATCAACTGAAGAGTTTCTTTAGTATTTATCTGACTTTTTATTACTGAATTCAAAATGCCACAAGTAAGCAGTGACTCAGCACTCACAGTAGTAATAAACGCCACCACAAAACTAAAGCTGCGGTTGAATGTTGCACCGACTGAACTGGAACCATTTCCAGCTGGCTTATCACCAGTGATATCTTTGTATGAATCTGAAAGATAAGCACTGCTGCTAGGATTGTAGATTGACAATTAGCGGTGGTGGTACGAGCACGACACGTGGCGCGGCAGGATCCGAACCCACACTCGGCATTGTCGCAATGGTTTAAGATATTTATTAACTTCTGTATAGGTGCTGTCACATTTTTTCTTTTTTGGTTGTTACCTATATTCTATCATTTACAACAACCATCCACAAATTTCCACCTTGCTTATATCATCACTAGGTAGTTAATATAAGCATTAGAAACTATAAGCTACATTAACCTAGACCTGAATGTAATATGAAATGCTCAGTTCAGAACACTGAATAATTCTCTTTCACGTAATAACTATACATCTTGCCGCCAGCCTACATAAATGTTTACATGGTTATGTATTTGTTACATATACACTCACGTGCAAAGAAACAGTTCCACACACAAAATGTCGACACCGAACAGCCCCAATTTTGTCAAATATTTAAATTAAAATGTGAACGAAATATTACCGTTTTTAGTTGTTAATATCCTAATACTTAGATAAATGTACTTCAATGTTACAGAAGGCGTCATTAAGCTATCCTTTTCCGTTTACGAGTAATTTGGTGCTTTTATCAGTGGAAACTTTTCATTGCCCGGGAGTGTATTATTATACCTATGTTTAGTTAAGGTTTTTGTAGGTAAGTCATGTACTGGCCTGTAAATGACGTCATCAGTCAAGTAAATTAAAGCCTGCTCGGTGTGGAATAGCCTCGTTAATATTTATTTAAGCCTCCCAGGAGGTGGCTTTGTAACATTTATTTTCAGACGAATACGACACATCCATCAATTTAAGTTTATAAATAGATGGTTCTCCTAAGTGGATAGGTACGAGTAAATAAATAATATTATAAGATTGCTGAAAGCTGCAAGGTGTGTTATAACCAAGTTCGTCTCAAAGTCTCCTCGTTATTTTTAAATAAATGTAGAGATATTAATGCTAGTAATTGTGTCACCTGTTATCCGAAAAATATTATATTTCCATAATATTATTTAAAAAACAGCAGAAGCAGAGTATATTAGTAAAGAGCCAAGGTTATTGTTAAAGAATAAATCTGAATACCGACATAATTATAGGCTGAAGGGTAGTGACATCTATTGATAGCTACTAAAAAACTGGGCAGATAACAAATTTGTGTAAATACCTACAAATATTTGTACTAGAGTCTTAGATGCGCATGAAAGATGCGCTCACTGCTACAAAGGGACTAATACGGTTCTAGCTTTTTTGACCTAAGATTTATTTGCCTAATCTCGTGTTGCATAGTACCGTTTGGTCAAAGTCTCGTTTCGCCGAAAATTATATGGCATAAATCTTGTTTAGTAAAAAGTTATTTCGCATAATCTTGTTTAGCCTAATAATGGTATGGTCAAATCTTAAATAGCCTAATAATGCTATGGCATATGTTATACAAAATAATAATATTCGTTTTGCTTTAACTATCACGGAGCGTTTTCCTACATAGCGCAAACTGGTGCCTTGGACTGTTTATACTATGTGGAAAACGCTCCGCTCCGCTTTGCTGCGCTCCGCTTTACTTTTGACGGACATGTGCACCTAACACGCTCCTCCTCGCTTTGCTCGTCGTCGCACCTATCTTTAGGTTTCGATCCCATGGGGTTTAATGGCGTTTATAATAATTATAATGGTCATTTAATTCACTTTCGTCTTTTGATCATTCAATATCGTGATGTTGCGATATTTTTCTCTTGCATCCTGAAAGGCCTTGCATCCAGGAATTTGTACATTTACTACATACTTAATATATTATTTATTATGATAATAATAGGAAAAACAGTATTATACCTTTACAAAAATAAATTTGAGCAAACGAAACTTAGGTGTTTAAAGATTGTGCCTAAAGAGTTTTAGACGAAACGAGCCTTATGCCACATAAGTCTTGGCAAAGTGATGGTTCGGCCAAAAAAGTTTAGACCATACGAGTTATGCGAAATGAGTTTTTGTCAATAAAGATTATGCGAGATGAGGGGAACCCGTAATACAATAACCCTGTCGAAAAGTGGGTGCAGCAATTCACCTTTGCCTACCAAGCAAGGCTCGTACAAATGTACGAGTTCGTTAAG
This sequence comes from Plutella xylostella, assembly GCF_932276165.1. Classification (NCBI taxonomy): domain Eukaryota; kingdom Metazoa; phylum Arthropoda; class Insecta; order Lepidoptera; family Plutellidae; genus Plutella; species Plutella xylostella. The sequence continues at coordinate 11,647,095 of NC_063992.1, read as the reverse complement.
TTAATTACTTAAATAAAAACTTTTTTGTAAACAACGTGTTATCAGTGGGCAAACATGGCAGTTGTACTAAATTATGTATGTAAAATAACATGAAATATAGCAATAATGTAGCATGTGGCGTAGCGAGCGTAGCTATCCAAGGAATGCTGTAGCATATTTCGTAGCAAACGTAGCTTTTGATGCTTCGAAATTGAATAGCCATTTAAGCGTTATTTCTATAATAATTTACTTAGTTATCAAACACTACTTGGCCGTTTATTATGATCATTATGTATTATCATTATTATTCTCCTTCTAACTAGCTAGACAACCCGCAATAGGTAGGTATATTTGAGCACGAGCAGCCGCAAACTAACGCCGATAAATGTCGCGGCGAACAGCTGATGTTTTGAATTTAGATAGTTTTGTTGTCTCCGGTCCGGCCATTTGCTTTGCAAATTCCAATTTATAGATTCAATTCACGAGTGAAACGCCGACCCGGCGGTGGACAGCCGCGCCCCGCTCTCAATCGGTTTTTATAAATCAGAATTAGGTAAATTTGATGAATTGGGGTTAGAGAAGTACTAACCATTTAAAAAGGCTGCTGTATTAATTACTTGGGCAATTAGAATTTTGCTTACTGGACTTGATATTTTGATTTAAATTAAAACAATTGGAAAGCGAGAGGATCGGCCAGGTCAGCCAGTCGGATTCGTTGTTTATAAGGTAGGTACGTTGCTCGGGCACGATCGATGTTGCAAGAAACACATATGTACATGTTTATAAAATACCGTCGTGGGTCCAGCGGACTGGAGGGCGTCCCAGACTTAAATATATTGTTGTTTTGTCAAATAAATTCGAAAAAGATCTCAATGACAACGTATGTCTTATGTATTCATTCGTACCGAGTCCGCGTTGTTCTATGCAGTCGTATGCTGAACATTCGGTCTTTAAAAATATGTTCTCATTTTACGACTTACTGTTCTTTCTTCTGTTATTGTGTATTTAATATTTATTGTTTGTTTAGTTATTAACACCTGTAACGCTTTGATCTAAGTTAATTTAAAATTCCATTTCCCTTCAGTCCGGCTATTGATGTTCTTTTCACAGTTTGACATAAATATTTATTTTCTTTGAGTATTTAGAAATTCTGTTACTGTAAAAGAAATGGCACAAGCAGCTTTTGTTTCTTACATTAAAGCATATTATTTATAGTTAACTGAGATTCTTTTAAATGCAATATCATAAAACAAACATATATTTATTTATTTATTTATTTATTTAAGAAAACTTACAGCTAACACATTTATTATATATAGTAAAAAGTAAAAAACAAAAAGCCAATTAAAAGTTTTCACTAATAGCTTAAATTACTAATATTACTTACCTAACTACAAAAGTCAAAGTCAAAGTACCTACGTATTAACTAAACCGATCGTAACTTTCCAATTCTATAAAAGTGTGTAAATAGTAATGCTTAAACTATGTTTAATGCTACAGTTGGTGGGGCTATTCTGGTAGTGTGTGAGACATCGGCACTTCGCTTGTGTGAGGGTGTTGCCGGCACGCCGCCGGTCACCGGGTCGCCGTCAGTCACCGGTCAGCGGTCACCGGGTCGCCGGCAGTCACCGGACGCCCGGTCGCCGGCAGTCACCGACGCCGGGTCGCCGGTCGTGGTCGATCAATTATTAAAACCGACCTCTCCTACTGGGAGGACTTATTCTGTAGTTTTACCCATTACTGGTTTCATTAACAGGTTTCTATGGCAAACAAAATCAGAAATTTACAAATTGGTCTATAGAAAAACGTTATACCTATGTAGAAAATATATTTAATGTTGTCAAATGTTGAATGATTGGTTTCTAAATATTCTTCTTTCTATACAATATTTTATCGCAATAGAATCGCAGGGCTTCACGGAATAAGTATTGGGTGTAGTTGCAGCATCAGCAGGCAGTGACGAGGGTCGCAGTAAGGAGGGTTGACAGACAGACGGACGAGCAACACCCGCATCGAGCCAGCTTTACTACCGTGTCATAGCGTTCAACCAATTTACCGCGGACAAAGAATATTGTTGCCTCGGCTAAACGACATTTCTGAGGATGTAGGTCTATACATAAATAAATTATGGGGTAATTTTATGAAATGATTTACAAATAGTACGATAAAATTATAAGTAGATTAATGGTCCTCAGGGACAAAATAATTCCTTATTTGATTTGTATTTCAACAAATAATTGTGTGATCTAACTATACGTTATATTGCCATACATATATTCCACATCTAATAGAATACCGCAGCATTTGACCCATCCAACCGATTTGTATATAATGATCTGATTCAATCTTGTGTCGAACCACAAAACCACAGGATGGAGTAAAAGAAAATACCATCTAACAACTGCATCTCAAACATGCCTTACTAGTAAATTGACTTGTATCGTATTTTTAGAAGCTTTATAGCTTAAAAAAAATACGGTAAAAAGTAAATATAATATAGTATTAAAGGCCCGGGGCTCACGGCGTCACGGCTAGGGCGCGCCGCGATACCAACTTTCCGTTTCTTTCAAACAATTTCACAAATTAATGAGCGACTTTTGCCCGAATTTAATGAGACTTTTGAATCAGGGTCATTAGGACTCACACAGCAGGCTTCAACATTGTACGTGATTGTAAGTTTGTTTATTGAATGGCTGCCTGTAAGGAAGGCCTGTCATTACTGTTGCACTTTTGTCTGTTGTGAAGCATAGAGCAACGCGGACTCGGATGTTGTGAAGTCTACCTACATAGTTTTTGTGAAAAGACCGTAAGCTTGGTGACTATATGAGTATCTTGATAGTCTTTGATGAGACCTACCTAGGTCCTGTCTGAGAGTGTGTTTGAATTGCGTCATTGTTGAGTTATATTATATCGATTTGAAAATTGGGCAAACTGCCAGTAGGCACTTGCTCAGTAAGCAGTCTAGACTTCGCCGTATTTTTATCTAGTCTAGATAATAAATTGTTGATTTGCTGTTAGTGGGAGACGACACGACAGTTATAAATGGTTCGACTGACACAATAATTATGTGGGTAGGTGGCTAAAATAATAAAAATAATGCCTTTTATAAAGAAGTTCTTGTATAGTATAGCAGGTTCAGCGTAAAATGATCCCCACATATTAATTGTTTTAATATATGTTTAACCCATGTATTAATTGATTTAATGGTGATAGAATAGTGCATCAAAGCGAAAACCACAAACGGGAAGCTTATTGTGGGAAGCCCACTACCTAGCCGGTACGCCAAACAACAAAAGAAATCATGAAATAATTAATAAAAATAAGTTTACTAAAACAAATTTATAAAAGCGTGAACCTACATAATCTTCTGTTAGAAAAACGCGATAACAGCAAAGAACACTGCGGAATATTAAACGCCTAAGAATAATTAAAGGACGTTAACAAGTTTAGAAACGCAAAATGGAGACTTAAACGCTTTCATTGGACGAAATGCCTTGTTTATTTTTAATAGGAACGCTTAATGTCGAGTTTTTGGGTTTTTGTACGTTCTTTTTATAAATTCCACTTAATTTTATGTTCGTAAGAAAGTTATTTGGAATTTTGGAATCGAATAATATAACTTTTTAAGATTGTTCTCAAAGTTGATATTTTATATGAATTTGAATGTCTTCAATAATAAAAGATAGGCTTCGTCCGTGCAGACTCGATGTGCTCAAGATGCTGTTTCAAGGTTTTATATATTATGATAGCACGTACTTGTATGTATTGCACATAGATGCTACATGCCAGACATGAAGCATATCAATGAGCCGTTTTCCTTGACAGCTGTCAGTTGAGCTTTTGGGTAAGCCGATAGATGGCGTGAAAACGCAGTGTACCAACTGTCAAAAATTACATAGAGAGCAAAGAGTACTAAACTCAGAATAAGAACTCACTAGTTGTGATTAAATGTCGGGTGGTAGCGCGAGCCATCCTTCCGAGGCTCAGACTGCATGTGGCTTGGGATAGTGCTAAGTATTCTGTGAATAGTTCTACCCGCGCCGTCACGTAGTGTTCTTTTCTCTATGCGCGCCGTTTGAACGGGTGCTGCGTGCGAGAACTGATTTTCTATTTTTATTTATTGTATGATCCCAAATAAGATCATAGAGAAAATAATAGATAGATAGATAGATAAATTATTTATTTACTTAACACAACACATACACAGGTTACACAGCAAGATTTTTAACATAAAGTTTAAGATTACATAAACACAAAACACTATTAAAAGACATGCAGATAGAAAAGCAACATGTGTATTTATCATGTTAGCAAAAGGGTTCTGACTCAGCATAATACTATGATTATAATTAAATAATCACAGCGCTGGTATTCTGCCAGGACCAATTTTTAGTGAGTGGGAGTGGAGCCTCAACTAAACATAAATATGTGTGTAGTAAATATGTAAAAGTGTGTTGTGGTACGTTATAATTATATTTATACTAAAATAAAATAGATATTTATATATTATGTTATGAATGTATGTATATAATAATATGTAACAATAAATTGTGTTAAATGATTATGGGTGTATGCTATGTAGTATGTGTAAACGAATATATTGTGATGTGAGTTTAAGTGATATGTGTGAAAATGATAGCAAGTGATGTGGTAGTTAATTTGCTGGGTGACACCTAGAAAAAGTATATGGCGAAGAGAATGCTAGAACGTAAGCTACGCAGCCTGCTTTTGTACAGCTAGCAAGTAAAGTCGGAAGCGCAGTTTAAAAGTGTGTTTATTGATAAGATCTCTGATGGGAGGGGGTATATTGTTCCAGCATTTGGTCGCCATATACTTGAAACAGCCTCGAAATTTTGTTGTACGGTAAGGGGGAGTTAACAAAGGTGCTGTACACCGACGCAGCGAGTTGCGCCAGGAAAGCTCAGTGAAGAGGTACGCTGGTTTATGCGTTTTTACGACACCAAACAGTAGAACGGAAAGATGTAACTTCATTCTGGCCTCAATCTTCAAGATCCCTGCTTTATTTATGAAAGGTGTTACGTGTGTTCTAGGTGGTACAGTGAGACAGTAACGTATACAGGCATTTTGTACCCGTTGCAACATTTTGTAGGTTTTTTGTAGTAAACACGGTCCATATACACCGATGCAATAATTTAATTTTGATAAAATTAACGTCTCGCACAACTTATGTCTCATGTTGACACTAAGAAACTGTCTTATATTGTATAAGACCTTGAGCCTGTAAAAACAGTTACGAACTAGCTCCGCCACATGTGTTTCAAAATGCAGTTCCTCGTCCATGATGAGACCTAGGTTCCTAGCTTCAGACACCCTCGCGATGGGTTCTCCATGGATATGTATACTAGGTCTTTGGCTTCCTATTAACTTAATATGTTGTTTAGACCCGAGTATCATATATTTGGATTTGTTAGGGTTGAGCAACAGGCAGCTTCTTGTGGCCCATTCAGAAATCCTATGTAGATCCTCATTTAGCAGCGCTACTCCTAACTGTACATCATTATTGGATACATGCGTGTATATTTGCAGATCGTCAGCATATAAATGAAATTTGCAATTTTTTATTGATTTTATTATATCAGACGAATATATTATAAAAAGAAGTGGACCTAAAATTGATCCTTGTGGCACCCCTCGTTCGACCTTGTAAGGTCTAGAGATGTAGGAGGATCCGTCAGATCTTTTTAAGCGAACCTGCTGAGTCCTATCCTGAAAATAGCTTTCGAACCAGCGAACAGCCTGTGCATCAAAACCGTAAAAAAACAATTTTGCCAGCATAAGTGGAATATTGATGCAGTCAAAGGCCCTGGAGAAGTCGAGTAGGACCAGTAGAGTGCCCTTTCCGCCATCCTGTGAGCATATAATATTGTTCACTACATCAAGAAGAGCAGTGTTCGTGCTATGGCCCCTCCTGAAGCCAGACTGATAGGACGGCAGGACGTCATTTGCCTCACAATATGTTGATACCTAATACTACAATTCTACCTACCTACGTCACTTTCACATTTCGTTAGCCTCACAGAATAACATATTGTGATCTGAGTGTGTTCTGAGGGTTTGAAAGTTGGTACAACCCCAGACAACGCCATCTATTTCTCCAAAAAGGAACTTTTTTTTTTTTTAACAAACGCCTCATTGAAAAAAACAACGGTTTTACCACAAATAATATTCTGAGCCAATGGCCGTTGTCGCATATTTGTTTGGATTTTCTGCCAGTAACGACTAACGACACGTGTTTAGGGCAGGCTGGATGGATTGGTTTCATACAGGTACAAGATCGGATCTTATCAGACAATCCTTTAACGACTCAGGAGTTTGATAAATGAAAATACGTTTCACTTTTTAAACAATTAAATCACTTTAATCTTATAGGTATTTCGGTACACAAACGGGCATAGTGACGTCCTATTTTCACAAAATTCGAAGCAGGAAAGAGGGCGATACCAGCCAGTCCTCCCTTTTATACTTTCTCAACCGTTAGTCGTTCTGTGAGGGACTGGCTAGTATTGCCACATTGATAATTTCAAAATGTCACAACATTAATCAAATAATACATTTTTATAAAGATGATGAATACACCGATAAATTAAAATAAGTATAACATACTAGTATCGTATTAGAGGTACTAATTTTACAATATTATATAATCTATTATGTAGTCTGAGCCTATCTGAAACCTAGTTAAACATTGTGTGGGAGATATGGCGTTTCGACTTTCTCCGTGTTCGGCATCATAAGGGTCACAGTGACAGTTAAATAAAGTCCATTTTTCTCTCCACCTTTAGTTTGCAAGGTGCGGGTGCCTATATAAATAGAGTGAGTCGCCCGCGCGCCTCAGTTGGTTTTTGATTTTTGAAGTGAACACTTCGGCAAAATGGCTCAATGTAGCCACGGTTCTCGTCGGCTTCGCTCCGACGGGGAAAAATATAATATTGAATTTGCGGAGTCCTCGCTGCCGGGAGCTGTAGCGTGATGCGGACCAGGCGGCGTGGGGCCTGCCGGCTGCTGCGCACGCAGCCATTGCTGAGGATTTCGCAACGAAGGTTTGAGTTGATAAGCCGTGAGTAAAATGCTATTATTTACTGCTTTTAAAAGCTCAGCCACTGGTCATAATGCTCCGGCGCTTGGGGTTTTTATCCCACGCAGTAGGGTCCGATTCAATAGTCGTGGTGATGATTGATCACATATTCCGGTCCTACTAGTGGCGCTTGAGCTAGATACTTACATTAATGACCGCTTTTAGTAAAGCATATGTTAATTTTATACAGGAAAAAATTATAAAAATATATTTTTCTACCCTCAATTTCTAATATTTTTAGAAAACAGTTGATAAAAACTTTGCTATTACAATAATGCACTTGATTATAGCTTATGTAAGGCTTTACAAACAGGAGCTTTCCAGGACCATCATAGGATTTTTTTACAGGAAGCACGTGGCTCCGAGTTTCAGTATGTTGGGACATTGTGGCATGTGCGGCGAGTAATGTGATCCGCCGGTACCTACCCGCTGAGGGTAGGCAGGCCGATTCGGTGAAATTGAAGTTTCGTGTAACCTGCACCCGGCCCTGTGCTCCCACGCTGGCCGCCGTCTCGTGGCACCTGCATCGCAGCGTACACCCGGCCCTGCGCTCCTGCCCTGGCCACCGGTTCGTGCCACCTGCATCGCAGCATACACCCGGCCCTGTGCTCCTGCGCTGGCCGCCGTCTCGTGCCACCTGCATCGCAGCGTACACTCGGTCCTGGCCCTGGCCACCGGTTTGTGGTACCTGCATCGCTGCATAGACCCAGCCATGCACTCCTGCCCTGGCGGCTGTACACCCAGTCCTGGCCCTGGCCACCGTTTTGTGCCACCTGCATCGCAGTGTACACCCGGTCCTGGCCCTGGCCACCGGTTTGTGCTACCTGCATCGCTGCATAGACCCAGCCATGCACTCCTGCCCTGGCGGCTGTGTTGTTCCACCTGCATCGCTGCGCACACCTGGCACTCCTGTTCTGGTTGCCAGATCCAAACGCCCCCTGTCTGGGAAGAGATTTTATGCTCAGCGGAAACGCCTGCACTATTGCTAGCACGGTCATCATCGTCATCAGCCATCATTATGAGTGACTTATCTAGAAGGTATCGAGTAACGTGCGCTATTCATCAGTGATTTTGGCATATGCAGACGAACGTTTACTGCCAAGGTTGGTCATGTTAGCCATACAAGGGCACACCAACGAAGCCTGAGTAACCACCTGCAGTCGCCGTAGCCACATCGGCATGGAGGACGACAAATCGGGTAACGTGCACCGCTTCTAAAAGTGTTATAGCACTTCAATTTGATGCCTCCGCTGAGGTATCCTGTTAAAGCAGCTTTCTTCTGAACTGCCCAAAGTGACCTGTAGACTGCTCCTGGGGATAGTTGCATGTGCAATCAATTTTTTTTTTTTATTTCGATGTCTCTTCTGAAGAAACTGTCTAATGCAGCTTTTGTTCTAAACTGCCTAAAGATCATTGGACTGCTCATGGGAATGGTGACGCACGGTAAGTACAGGAGCGTTACTCTATACTGATGAGAAACGAACGAACGAGAGCTGTCGTTCAATCGGCACGTTTAATACATACAAACAGATAGAGCGGCTCGCGCCGCAGTGCACTGAAAGTTCGTTTTTCGTCATATAAAGTGACCCCCCAGACACTATCTTTAAGTGTCATGACACATCGGCAGATTCCAGCTTTGAGTCTTTTCTTTTCTCGGCTGTGAGCAAAGTGAATCCCACCGGCGAGTGTTCAACCTAAAAGCACTGAGCTAATTCCTGATTTCGTGAAAGTCGCTGTTGCTATACCATACCGCTTCTCAAGTTACCGAACTTATTATGATCCTACTGTCGGGTGATCATGATCAGAGTGTCATCGCGGTTTCTGAGTGGCACCACATTAGCTGTCTTCCTTATGTCCCAGTGGATTGTGAGTGTGTATCCGAGCTCTTTGTTGAAAAATGCGTGAACCTCCTACGCAGCAGCTGTCTACTATATAGTTGTGTATCGAATAAATCGAGTAACGGTGCTCTTGCACGAGACGACTACCTTTTGGTAAAATTATAACTTCCACTATTCTGGGAACATGCATATACCTACTGTGTACTGTGTATCACATCACGTGTAGCCGCAGCCTTACTCAAATTACTGGGCTAGATAATAAACAATGGCAGTCGTCATTAAATTTCTATGAATTCATCATTTGGAGCACAATTCAAAGGATGAAAGTACCTATTCATGCCTAAACGGTTTCTCAATGAAAATGTATTTTTAATTCGATTCTGGCGCAAACGTTTCATAACTATTTTTCAACACTGTATCTGCTGAAACTTCTTAGACTGACTGGTGCAGACGTGCCGTTTTCACAATTCCATTTTGAGTAATCCTCAACTTTTTTATGGATCTTGCAGTTAGTTACGTAACTAGTTACCAAGTAAAATGTTTGTACTCGCATCTGATTGGAGCTCTCTGGTATATATATCTACTAAGCTAGTACAGAGTTATAACCGGGCAGTGGTGACGTGGCGTCGTGGTAGCTGCTTGATTTATTAGAGTTTGCTGAAAACTTTCAAAATAAGTAATAATTATTAGTCATAACTCTTCGCACTTCTTTCAGAATGCAATATCAGGTCGCTGAAGTAGGTAACCTTCCTTAGCTGGGTATCAACAACAAGCCTTTTTGTTTTGAAGAATGTCATAGTTATTTACCGTTCCACTGTCATATCGATGTCCAAGGACTTTTTCTTTGGTATAGCTTACTACCTAAGTTTACCTATAGATAGCCGCAAGCTATCTGCTGTTGGCGAACTGTCAGTTCTGATTGATAAGTCAGGCTCGAGGTGGCTCGTCCAACTGTCCATGTTCCCGCCACCATGATTGTTGCTTCCACAGATTAGATAGTCTATGTTGGCTGTCGTTCCATCAGGTCTGATCAGGTACAACTAACATCTTTACGTACCATCTTTATTTAATCGAGCTATTTTATTTTGTGTTGTCTTGGTTGACTTAATGGTTTTAAAATTTAACCTACAACAATGTAAGTAGGTACCTAGTGTACCTACTTACGTACCTTTGAAGTTGCAACAAGGCGAAGCCTAAATTAAGGTTTTGGCCGGGACCTACCCTTAGTGTTGACGAACATACCTAAAGGTGACCTTGTTAATGTTTTTCATATGAAGTACTGAACATTTTACTTATCCTGGTGGCATGACTGATCATTTACTTACCCAGTTAAGACATGTTAGCCGGGTTTCATTTATCAACTATTATAATTGTTATTGTTGTGTTAATCAATCGTTATTAATTGATGTCATCTACCAAGGAATGCTGCCAGAGCTCATAATATTCACACCATGATGATACAGAATGATAGTAGCCCACAAAATCGGTGCAAAGGCTTATAAAATAACTTTCCTTCCAAGTAGGACTGCACAGGAACTCGTTAACCGCCGAGTTAGTTAGAATACAAAATTAGACTGTGTGTTACTTGTCAATCTAGAATATGAATATGGTGACCTGCATCGTGTTTTGAAAAACTGAATACTTAGTTATCCGCCAGTGTCACAGCCTTCATCTAATCTTTTCCAGTAGCTGATGAGGCTGAGATATTTAGTAAAATTATCTTCCCTTCAAGCACCACTCCTCGTTCCAAGGACTAGATGCCGCGCCAGGTGTTGCAGGTCGTGTCGTCGTACGGGGCTGACTGAGCAGGTCCACGAGGCTCCAGGGTCGGCTGCTGCATTTCTGAGGTCAGTCCAGAATTACATACCCTAGTCAGCATGTGCTGGCCTGAGCCCCAGCGGGCTGGATCGATATTTTACATTTTACAGCTTTTAAATATTGTTGCAAAGTATTTCACTGGTTCCATCCATTCGGCTAGTGTATGTTAAAAATATTGCCTTGACAATAACAAGATTTTGATTAATAATTACTTATAAGTATTGCTTTCGAAGAGGCACTGTGTGTATCCATATGTATAATACCTACCTATATGAATAGGTACATACCTTCCATAACTTTCTGACAAGTCAGGAATAATAAGGAAGTACTTAAGTCTTATGTATACTTATACCTTTCTTTTTAGTATATCTACTACCTAGAAATCTATGCATTATAAATTTATAGATTCAAATATTTATCTACTGATATACTCATCAGTAGCTTATGGGTCACAGTTGGTTTTCTCTCCACCATGCGATAATAAACACATCTCACAATGTTTAACTAGGTTTCAGATAGGCTCAGACTACATAATAGACGCATTTTTCCTGAAATAAAAATGACATATTATGTATCTAGCCTATCTGAAACCTAGTCATTTCTGCATGGTGATATTACAACTGAGGCGCGCGGGCGACTCACTCTATTTATATAGGCACCCGCACCTTGCAAACTAAAGGTGGAGAGAAAAATGGACTTTATTTAACTGTCACTGTGACCCTTATGATGCCGAACACGGAGAAAGTCGAAACGCCATATCTCACAATGTTTAACTAGGTTTCAGATAGACTAGATACATAATATGTCATTTTTATTTCAGGAAAAATGCGTCTATTAAGTCTAATCATAAATTATACAGTTGTACTGTGACCAAAACCTTGAATCTTTATTAGAACTGTAACAATCCAGGGACAGACATCCCCTGATAGTGTTGGCACCATAGCGATAGTAGTTTACGTAACATATACTTTCATTATGCCACCACAGTTATCTACACACTATATTAGGCTCTTCCAGTCTATTGAGTCGGTACCAACACACAAAAAATATACAAAGCTAGAGATTTTCTCTAAAATCCCGTACCTATTTGCGTCTACAAACTATTTTCTGCCGCGGCGTGAAACAGAAGTCACATTATGCCATTTTGCCTGAATGTTTCAGAAAGTACTTTTTAGCAGAATAGCTCGCCAACTTCTTAGCTGGAGCGGGTAAGTTTATACTCACGTTTCTGCGGCTATAGACAACCGGGTAGTTTCCATGGTATTTTATTTTATTTTAATTTATTGCATGGAAAACCAACAGCTTTATACTAATAACAAGTTAATCTTATTTAAACATAAATAGACGAAAAGCTAATTATAGGTTTTCGCATATGGAGACGATATAACAATAACAACACATACTCACCTAATAACAAATTCTACTTAGATTATACTTATGCTACTTATTTATTTGGTATCTATTACGTACTAAAGTTAGTTATAATATGTTTTCTAATAGAACATAAGCTGCCGCTAAAGAGGTCCACACTACTACTATTACACATCTGGTTAAAAGTATTACTAGCTCTTACTAAGAATGAATTTTGTCTGTAGTTGCTGTTACATTGAGGAATACTAAGAAGCGGTCTGTTACGCGTTCTTCGCCACGGAACTCTTAAACCAAGTTTACCTAGCAGATCCGGACAGTCAACGTAACCTCGAAATATTTTAATTAAATAAATTATATCGCTGATATCCCTTCTTAATTTAAAAGGAAGCAAGTGAAGTTTGATACATTTACATTCGTAACTTGAATCAATAAGTTTGAATTTAAAGCCGAGATACCTAATATACCTTTTTTGGATACGTTCGAGTCTGTCGATATAAATATCATACTGGGGATTCCAGATCTGGGAAGCATACTCAAGGTGGCTTCGGACATAGGCGCAGTATAATATTTTAACTGTCTTCATGCATTTGAACGGGCGAGAAGAACGTATTAAGAAACCGAGGGCCTTAGAAGCTTTTGTGATTATGCTATCGATATGTGATTCAAAAAGAAGCTTACTATCATGCACTATATACACCAAGGTCTCTAATTTCTGATACGCTTGTAAGGCTCTGATTCTGAAGCATGTACGTACTCATATGTTTTTTGCGTTTTCGAGTGAAATGAAATGAAAAAAATGAGTATGAAAATCAAAATTCTATTTATTCCGTAGATGGTCCGTAGACTACAAAAATACGTTATTTTTATTTTCTTTACAAAACGGAATAAATATAAAAATAATGAAAATACTCATTAAAAATTTCATTAGCAACATTATGTAACAGCTATTTCAGTAATAATCTGTTATGCTCTTGAATATCGTATAACAGTTTTCCGCGAATCACTCATTTTGCTTGCACTTGTCCTTTTACTTTCACGGTTGCTTTATAAAGTCTTTTGAACGTCCCGAATAGGCTTAGCGTGGTTGCGACCACGAAAAGGCTCACGAACAAAACCTTTCCGCGAACTCGCGACGGAATAACATCGCATTTTCCGTTCCAGTAAATGGAACAATGGCCGCCCGAGCCGCTGGAGCAACGTCGCCTCCTCGCTGTAACACCGCGCGAGACGTACGTATCATATAATATGGCTACAAAGAAACATGCCAGTTCATTTGGTGGTGGCCTCATAAAATATAATTATAGTTTCCAGAATATAATATAATTTACTGTGATTCTTTATGTAAATCAGCTGTTTCCGGCTCAAAAAGATAAGGTAGATACTGGAGTTATTCGGCTAAAGATTGCCTAAAGCAGCATTATAAATTAAAACTAAATAAAATTATACATAAATTACATTAGCATTATTATTGGGAATTACGGGATAAGAAGAACCTTATTGTACTAAGCAGAATACAAATGTATGTTTTTATTTATATCGGCTACATAATTTTAGGTTTTACTTGCTACAAACAGACATGCTTAGCTACAATAAGTAATGTTTCGTCGTTATAAACCATGACTGTGGTAGCCGAGTGAATTTAATTGGTTTAGTTAGATCACAAGTGTGCGCAGTTCAATGCAGAAGGATTTCAGTTTGAGCTCTATCTTTCCCGAATTCGCTCCACATGGGAATACTAAAATGCGGTACTCTCTTATGAGTGCGGCACAGCTCTAGCACAGTGGAGATAGTGTAAAGCATAATAAAAAAATAATTTTACCTGCTATTTTACAATAATAAGTAAATGGCGAGTCTTTTATCAAAAACAATTGAATTTAACTATGTCTATATATCGATAATTATAAGAAAATATATTCCTGAATTTATGTTATGGTTAAATTTAAATACACCCTCTTACAGTTTGTTAGAGCGAGAGTGTGTTCTTGACATAACCTGATATCTTTACTGCTTTATTAAATACTGTGCTTATGATTTGGAATCGAGTGTCGGTGGACGGCGCGGCCCGACTGTCTCTATCTTTCATTACTGAGCCAAGTGGGACGATTCACACATTTATTGCTCTGCTAGACGGTGGGAGCACATTCGATTCAACGATTGCGCTGAGATTTATAAAAAGTTCACCCATTATTTTAACATTAAGGTGAATTAGTGTAAAGTCAACTATAGCTCCGCCAATTGGAAAAAAAATATAGCTGCCGTTTGAAAGTGTTTTTTACAAAACTCTCACGTTTCACGCCCTCTTCATGCTAATTTCAATTTTTAGAACCCACCTCCCAATAACAGTACTTAGAATGTAGAATTTAAAAAACTTTTCTGGCGTCAACGACATTAGGTTCTACATTCTAGGTAATCAGCTCTAGGGCATAAAACTTATTTAAAAGTTACGAGCATAATCAACTTTAAAAATACTATTATAATTCATAATAAAAGCATGCTGAAAAGCTGTTTTTTATTCAGACGCATGACTCCTGAAAAATCTAATTAAGGTATCTATACGTAAGAAACGTAGCAGCGGAGTCTCCCTTATTATTGCACGATCATTACATTCCGCCCTGAAAAAGCTAATATTTCCAGATTTGCAATAACACGGCGCGGCCCGGAGGGATAATTTCCTATTACTCCGTGTGTTTTTGTTTCTTCATGCGGATCCGCCCTACGCAAGCACCACGTTTCATTGGTTTTATGATTATTTAAATGAGATTGGGTTTCCTCAACTAAAACAACGTTTACGTTCTAATTCGAGGTCATCGGGAGCATTCTGTACAGTGGCCATTCTTTGTTGCTGGGGAAAAATTTGATAGGTATACTAAACAATGTGAATCTATTTAATTTAAACCCAGTTTAATATAAAAAATAAATTATTTCATGTACCTGTTTAAAGACAGTTCTTTGCCTTTTTTAACAGGATCGAAGATTTCTACTTTATACCAGCTAAAACAGACAGGATTATTGATACATTGGATGGAGATCTGCAGTTCATTTGCTTAGTATAGTATATTTGATATTAAACTTGTAACGTCAGAGAACCTCCCACCTGGACATAAATTGCCTTGGGAGACCTGGAAGTCTTTAAACCGACTTCGAACACAGGTCGGTCGTAGTAAGGACAATATGGCTAGGTGGGGATTCACGGATGCATAAAATCTGAACTGCCTGTGTGAAGCGCCACAAACTATGGTGCACCTCACTTCATGCCCCGCGTGTCCCTACACCTGTACGCGGGAAGAGCTCATGACCGCTACCAGCGGTGCAGTATCAGTGGCCCAGTTCTGGGCATGTATAATTTAGCGACTTTGTTCGTTTGTCGTCGACACGATAAG
Source organism: Plutella xylostella (assembly GCF_932276165.1). Classification (NCBI taxonomy): domain Eukaryota; kingdom Metazoa; phylum Arthropoda; class Insecta; order Lepidoptera; family Plutellidae; genus Plutella; species Plutella xylostella. The sequence continues at coordinate 11,631,613 of NC_063992.1, read as the reverse complement.
AAGAAGAAGAACTTGTAACTTAGTGGACGCGCCCCTGAGTAGTGGACGCGCCCCGCCCCCTCTCGGTCAGCAGTTTAAAGAGTTTCTTCTGTTCATTAACTTTCTATTACCTCAAGCTCGCTGTGGCCGTTTGCTCACGGAATCACAGAGCGAGAGGTACGCTTCTTTAATAAAAACATTTAGTAAGGTACGTACTTAAACTTGTTTCATACAAATCATAAAAAAACTGGCTTCAAAAAATTAGTCATTTAGTTCGAGCGATATGTTGCTATATAATACGAAAACGTGAGTATTAAACAATGTTTTCAATAACAGACCCATGAGAGTGCCCTCAGGCATATCATATATAATATCCATGTAATTAGGAAGTACTGCGGCGAGTCAAAACAGGCGCATTCATATCAGTTAAACTTCATTATAAATACTTAGATAAAGGTGAAATGCACACCATATTAGATGAATAGCCTATTTATGTAGTTTCCCAAACTATCAAATATCGGATGAATATAAAATTACGGTACTTGCTTAAAGATTGTGAAATATCCAGCTTTAGAATCTCCAGTAGGTATAATGTTATTACTTTTACGATGAACACTGTGTCTCTTTTACACCTAATCTGTTGTTAAAGTTAATGTTGTACTACTCAGCACTGGCCGCCTATTCCAGCTCCCAGCTCCCGGCCTGGGGCAGCTCAGTTATATGAACCTGCCGGGTAGAAGTAGGTCAGCTGGTAATGATGACATAAAAATATCAATTCAATATCACGAGCTCCCGTCGGCTTCCACTAACCAATACGTCGTTACCGTTACTATTAACTCTATATTATCCAAATTAATGGTTCTGGGAAAATTGGATGCGGCGATCAGACCATTTGAACCGATAGTAAAAAACAATACTTTCTGTATCTATAGAAGACTCTAAGTACTGGGCTATAGGGGCTAGAGTAAGTCTCATAATGCCTGGCATTTTCATAATTGTAGGTAACCTAACCTAACATATTAAATAACAGAAAGCGTGACATCGTGGTCGTTAAAAATTTCCTTCATAATATTTCACACGATTACTAAAGGTGGCTGTCTCATGTTTCCTAAAGTGAAATTTACGTGTTGCAAACATTGAGAAATTGCTCTGTTCCACCAAAGAATATAGCACTCTACGTACAATACTTGTGGAGCCGGCGCGGTGTTAGGTTTCTGTTTATTAAAGTATGAAGAAAGACTGATGAGGCGAGCGCGGCTCCCGACGCCCGCATTACCATACTCCTTTTATATTGCTTTATCTTTATCTGAAGGTAACTACAGTTTCATTGGGACTTTCATTGTATTTTATATTAGTTTTTAAATGTCTAGATTGAGGTTATCTAAAACTAGGTTTAAGACAAGGATACTCGTACTCGTAGCAAACAGACAGTTGTAAAAAGATAAAGATAAAGTTGTAAGTATGTTAATTTTATTGGAATGTGAAATAAGAAAAAAACCTTTAAAATACAATATCGGTGCCCAGAACAAATAGCAGCGGGCATGTTTCGTTAGCGGCGACATATCGAGACATGTCGAGGGAGAGACATAAGCCGATAACAAACAAAAATACCCACGCGCCCATTCTTCTGCTCGATTGAATTCCTTCCTGCCGAGTTTTTGCTGCTGCGGCAAATGAGGGGAGTCCGCTGATTTATTAATGCACTCTGTATGTATATATATACATGTGGCGAAATATGGACAAATAAACATCGCCCGGGACTGTGACTTGGCGGTCGAGGTCAAGTGATCACAACTCACAACTTTAATATTGCCGAGTGTAGGGTTTCAGACGATCTGCTACATTACTCCTTGGCTTAGGTAAGTAAATAATTGTAGAGTAAGCATAATGTACCTAGTAAGATTAAAAAACAAGTTTGATTGAGGAAATTGCAGTATTTGCATATTTAAGAAAAATTAAAAATGATGTCAATAATACCACCACTTTTTTATTTTTTTTATGTTTGGCCGTAGCCAATACTAAACCAAAACCTTAACCACATAATAATTTTAAAGGTAAACGTAGCTTTATTGACTACCTTAGTAGAATCGGCGACCTAGTTTATTTATCTGAAAGAAATAGCAGTGAGCGTAGTGACGAGCAGCAAGCCGGCGTCGTCGGTGACTCGACCGAAATTAATAACAGGATTTAGAAAAGACAGCATTTTTACTGAAATATTTCGGTACAATGGTCATCTAACAACGTTGTCTTGTCACTGGACAAAGCTTGTTTATGACGTTCGGTAAGCTCTGACAACATCGAAGCTTGTGCGAGGCAACATCGAGGCTTCACGAGACATGGCTCAATTAGAGTTGTGTGTCGCTGTCGGCCGCCGGTCTGCGTTTCGAATAATGATGTAGTTTTATGTCTAATGATTAAATTTTGATGTAAAATGTTTGTAACAATAAGTTACCTACAATGTCTGATTGTTACAAATATCTGTCATACCTACTTGTTAATTGGAACGGTATATAAAACGTTGATAACAATACATCAGCATACATATACAGCATAGTATATAATATGTCTTTAAATAATAAACTCAAACCTCTCACTCTCACTGCGAAACAGAGTCAAAGGGACTGGATTACATCTGTAATGCTGGCGACGATAGAACCATGTCTCAGATAATAATCTAAATAAAATCTTAACACCTAACGAGGCCTCGTTATTTTGTGAGACAGTAAACAGAGTGACAGAGTGTAAATTGCAGCGCTTTCAAGTTTCTTTTATCTTGGTTATTTTAATTTATACCTAAATGAATCTAATAATTTTCTTACAACTATGAAATAATAGCAGGGTAAGCGATGAAATAAATCATTAATAACGTAACCCACTAGTCTCTACCCGCGAGACTCGACCCACAGCTGCCGTAGCGGGTCACATACTAGACGCACTAATTTTTCAATGTGATTGCGTTCACAGTACTTAGGTACCACGTATACCACGCATAATGACAATGAAGCAGGCGACAACACACGCGGCGGCTCATGTCCCGCTCATGCCAATTAAATAAAATGCCTGTGTCGGCCATTAGCAGGCTGTTTCCCGAGTTTTGTGAATTTCCATCACATTTCTCGACATTTTATAAATTGGCCGCCGTGATTCCGCCAACCCTAAAATAAATTGATCTGATTTATCATCATACATTTTGTTTTTTGTACCGTTTCATTAATTTGATGAGCCTCCAAGTGTTAATTAGTTTATTTTTCGTTATAAGAATACATTGAGCAAAAATTTACATTTTAAAGTAATAAGTAGGTATAATAGGGAATATGCATGTGATTCAAATATTATTTTTAATAAACTTTGTTATTTCAGAATTATGCCTCCATCAATATTTTTGATTATAATTAATTTTTGAGCGAGTAAATAACTGAAAAGTACAAAAAAACTTCGGTAACTTTAAATCTTTGAAACATGACGGATTTTCTTAGAGCGGATGTGACGATATATGTCAATCTCACACAAAGTTTTGGGCGTTTATAAGTGGCCGTGTCGGTTATAAATTTTAAACTTTCTTTAAAATACCTAGCTTAAATTACTTTTTACTATAATAAAGCGATGAAAAACTATCTAACAAGAATATAAAAAAAGCATATTCCCTATTAAATTAAATTACAAAATTATAGTGCCACAAACTTATCTGTTCCGGTGAAAGCGAACTAAATTGATACATATCTCATTATTACCACCATGGACAGGGTGGTGACCATGGTGGTAATTCTGAAACTACTTTTCTCAAAAGTCAGGAATGTGAACACGTTTCATGTATGCATAATTTCATTCAGGAATGTAAAAAAATAGTATAATGACGAGGATGACGAGGTGAGTCTGGGTCACCCCTTATCAGCACATATTTATTATTTCAATATTATTATTTCAATATTCTGTATGCAATTATTTTGTATAATGTATGTACCTACACCGTATCTAGGCAATTGAAATAATATCGCTGAAATAAACATTTATTGACATGGTCGTTAATAATATTGTTATCTGTTTCATGTCATGTTTGTTGAAGTATTCTGAAACTGCAATTATACATACATGCCTCATGAAAGGTCATCAAATAAAATTTGATTGCTTGGCGCGCGGCGGCGGGGGCGGCCTCAGCGGGGGCGGCGGCGGTGTGGGGCGGGGGGCGCTAACTAACCAACTCCATCTCTATTTCATTTAGCGGTCAAACATTTTAACTGCACGCTAAACCACCACCGGTATGCAACCGGAATAAGTTTACTATATTTACCACTTGGCGGTTTCGCGGCGAACGAGACCGTAACTCTATGTGAGAGAGTGTAATTTGGTTTGCAGGTGGGGTGTCGCATTGCGCTTATGTCACCATTCTGTGCTGTTAGATCGCGGCTCCCGATGGCCCCGGCATGTATTTCAGTGTGAACTGTCATTTGGTGAACGTAAAGAGCGTTTGAGTGCGTGAGCGGCGCGGGGTGGTTCACTGGAGGGTCTGGCGGGGCCACGCGCGTGCCTCCATCGCGCCCCGACTTGTGGTGTGCCACTAGCTAGAGTATATTTTCTACATTTTCTAGTGAGGTAACTTTGTCGTATTTCAGTGTGGCCCCATGACTGCCTAACTGATGTGTTGAAGTTAAACCATTTCTTGTCAAAGGCGATGTTGTTAAGTTAGTCGAACTTTTATTTTCTTGTTTACATAATATTATTGTATCGTCCCTCCGTTCTTATCTCTATGAGTGTTTTCTAGTAGGTATGTTTGTCCGCCCAGTCTCTTGTTACCAGTCACTGGAGAGGCCCTTGTTCACGTCAGTGAGTGCCTATGAAACAATATACGTATTATTTGCGTTCTACTTTTTCAAATCGAGTTTATTACTTTTTTATAAGGATAGAATAGAAACATTGTGTTACCCCAAACTATTGTTAATACTTAGGTAGTTGGACGTGTATGTATTGTGCTGTTTTGTCCTTTTTACCTTACCATGCCTCCATTTAAGTGGAACTAAGGGTATTGTGACAGAAATCAAACGGGAACTATATCTTTTACATCTATCGTCTAAAAGGGTTGAATAAAAAATGAGCACAAATACTGAAACCTCGGCTTCAGCCACTCGACCTTTTTGTGTAAATACTTATTTTTGTTTGTTTCTCCTGTTGACATTGTGTTTGTTTGTGTGAGTCTGGCAATAAAACAACTTTAATAACATAACCCTGATTTGAAACAAATTACAGTGGTTGTTTGGGAACGACAGGCAGTGGTTCTTATAGACAGGGTTTAGAATTTAGTTGGAAAATTTGAAAGACCCTAAATAATATAATCTTAAAAGGTTTAGTGTACCTAGATCATACTACAATCAAACAATGAATGTAATCTAGAATTCTGGACAGTCCCGAGAATCAGATCCATATCGTGCCAGCTCGACCCTGGGAGTGCGCTCGGCATGGGTTCAAAGGTATTTGAATAATAGACACTAAGTTAAGATATTCGACCACAGACAGATAAGAGTGATGGACGTCGCGGCGAGACAAAGGTCGAGACTCACGGGCCCCTCGGAATACGAAGCCAGAACACTCCGGAGGGTCACTCTATACTGATGAAAAACGAACGGGAGCTGTGGAGCAATCACCATGTTTAATACAAGATAGAGTCAAGGCTCGCGCAGCAGCGATCCAAAACTTGGTTTTACGTCACATGGAGTGACCCCCAGCTCTAATATTAAACGTTCGCTGCTTCACAATCTTGATTTATTGCTCGAATATACGAGAGCACCGCGACACGGCGAATCGAGATATTAAATATTAGCTACAGACAAGTTTTAGGGCTTCCTTTATTGGAATTTAAAGTGCAGGAAGGAAAGTGGGGGAAAGGAACCTCTCTGAGGTTTAGGTATTGTCACTCTGTAAGGGGTAAGGTTTCTTATCAGGACCTGAACTTCATTTCGACCTGTGAAGCTCTTTGAAGTACAGGTTCAATGTTGTTAATTTACGAGTCCTTATTTCCGAGTAGGTAGGCATGGTAGAATATAGATAGATAGAATATTCTTTATTTGTACACAAGAATAGATTGTACAAAGCTGTGTTGTATTCCACTAACTATACCGAGATGGGCCAAAACAACAAATCAAAAGTCTAATGAAAATTTAACTTTTTTATGCTTATGTACCTAAACCTACCAACAGCTAATTTATATAGGTACCAAGCAGATGCCTGATAAATATGCTTGTACATGTAGCTACGTTAAATCCTTGTTAGTAAGTTCCCCGGTCGGCTCATGAGCTGGCGTTTGTGAACAAATCCTGATAATCCGCTTGTATAAAGTAAAGTTGGTAGAAAGAGGGCAATGAGCCGGATCCGGGCTGGGGTCGCCCGGGGGGTCACTCCACACACCCAACCACGACTCTATGATGGTGTATTAAACGTACCGATTGCATGACACCTTCAGATCGTTTTTTTTTTTGTGAAGCTAGAGTAAACCTCCGGATACTTTGCACGAATAATTATTAACTAAGTGTTTTTATGGTCCCGATAATAGTCTTAATCTAGATAAGTAATGAAATATTTTGATGACTGGTTTTAATGCTCTATAACTGATTCGCATGAAAAAAATCGTAGGTTTAAACCTGCGATCCATCGGGTATTTCACTACACACCTCAGGCCATTCGGCCTTTCCAAAGCAAAACTCAATTTATAGAGTACTAGCTGTTCCCGCGCGCTTCACTTCGCATTAAAAAGTTTTCCCGTGGGAATTCCGGGATAAAAAGTAGCCTATGTTTTTTCCCAGGGTCTAGACCGTATGTATACCAAATTTCATTTAAATCCGTTCAAAAGTTTTGGCGTGAAAGAGTAACAGACAGACAGACAGACACAGTTACTTTCGCATTTATAATATCAGTAAGGATAGGGCTTAACTTTTAATGCGCAGCTATAAATGTACAAGTGTACAAATTCACTATATCGCTATGAAATCGCTGAGTCTCGCTCGGTAGCCCGCGGCGCGAACTAACGACAACAACTACTAGCGACTCCCGCACAGAAAATTTACATGATTCATGCTCATAACAATTCCATTTCCGCTCATAACGGCACATACACAACACATAGCTCACACACGACATGTTGTTCAATGTTCATGTACTCTTCATTTCCCGTTTCATATTTTTCATTGGAGGATTTGTAAAATCTGCTTTCACAAAGTTACGTGGAATCGGTTTCAATCTAAAATATCCAATTTTATTATTTAACTGATTCTTATTGCACTTGATTGTTTATTTATATTTCTGTAGGTATACTAGTAAAATGGACTATTTACTAGACCTGTGTGACTGTATGTACTGCCAAAGTTTTAAGTAAAAGTAACCTTTATAATAAATAAGTAGGTAGGTAATATAAAAACTTTTGTAGTCTACCTACCCTGTTCCATTGAACACAGAAGTTTCATCGAACAACACCGCGCGTCGGCTATAAGATCCATAAAGAAACCAAAGCACCTGCCTCCATTGTGCTCTGGCCCGTTTCTTTGTTACGAACATGTAATAAATACTTACTTAAGTGAAAGTTAGTGAAGTTGGTAACAAGCTCATGATACAATACTTGGAGGTCAGAGTTGATCAGGCGAGCGTTGTTGTGAATGTAAATGCCGAGGAGTAGCGCCTCCCACCGCCGCCGCCGCCGCCGCCACCGTGGTAAACTTGCTCTATGGTTAACGTAAACTTCATTCAATTGTTTTTTTTCTTTACATAGCGAATAAAAAAGGGCAGTGACTCGATACCTACGTGTAACATTCAAAATTGTAATTACTTATGAGATAATTCATTTTAATTTAGTGAAAAAATATATGTGATAATATCTCCAATGAGCCTGCCAGATCGCCTCTAGGGTAAATAGCTAAAGTGGCTGTCTTTGAAGGGCGTTATAAGGAAAGAAAATATTCTAGTGGATTACGGGTAATCCAAAGTTATCATGCTTCATATAAAATGTCCGAAACTTTCAATACTGACGGACGATAGTTGTAATTCATCGATGGATGACGTCACTGGGAGCGACCATCAGGCCCTCTTCACTGCTCCAGTAGTCAGTAGTAGTCACTAAGTGCCTCGCTGTACGAACAAGCGCACTTCTCAACCAATTTAAATATTAAAACCCTCTTCAAAACAGTAACTTCATTTTCTTACTCAACATTATTTCACGTTGAAGATCTGTAAAATGGATTATGACAATTAAATAATGTATATTGCTTCGCTGAAATTTTAATAATTGAGCTACGTATTCTTTACGAAATATTTAGATCTAAATATTGAGTTTAATTTACAAATTATAATCGCAATGCTTAATATTTGAGTACGTACATAATATATAATTATTAGGTATGAATACAAATAGATAATTGGATGACAACAAGTCCACTTGGTTTACGTACACAATACTTTTATAATCAACAGTATATTTTTCGATAGATAGTAAGGACAAATACTTGCTGCAACCTCCCAGCATGACACCGTTCTCCCGGCAAAAGCAATATAATTATTTCAAATTAATATGACTATCATTCGCTCGGTAGCTACTCCTGACTCAAGTCGCGATTACTGATAATGAAGAAGCCTACGAAAAGTGAACCGTGTAGTAACAGAGACGATAAACAGGGTGTGGAACTCCTGAAACCGCAGCAGCGGGGATCAATAACAATGTAACATTCATGTCGACACAAAAACCACAAAAAACGTCATGTACAACAAACAATATACCCGCGTCGCGTTACTTTCAAAGGCTGAGCCTGTATTTGTATGAATGTTGGCAGGCGGACAAAGGCCGGGTGATCCGTCAGTAGCGCCCCCTGCTGGACGCCGGAGATGTCTCGAGGCAGGTGCGCCCTGAGGTCGGGTAGCAACAAGTTCCTTCCTTCTCTAAGTTATGCGATCATAAGTGGCGTAGCTGTTAGATACGGTCGCTTGCATAAAGAAGGAAAGCTTTCATGAAAATAAGCCTTAATTTCACTGAAGTATATAGTTCGTAGTAATTCTTATAATTATAATGTTAAGTATATTGTTAAGAGGTCATTTAGATTGTTTACTGATTGAAAAGTTTAGAAACGCTGTCTACAACCGTATGTCATTGAGTAGGTACCATTGCTTTGTGGTAGGTACCTACCACACCCGAGGAGTCATTTGCTTTGTACCCGAGTCCGCGTTGTTCTATGACCATATTAGGTATGTAGATGTACAAATTCAATTCGACAGCAGAAAAATGCAGTTTCAAAGCAAACCTCCGAACACGTGAGTCACGTGACAGTAAAAGTAGTCTTCATTGCCTTTTCAGTTCCGGGTCCTCAAGTTGTCCTTCGCCGCACATCAGCGCGATCCTGTGATCATTATTCACGCGGCTGTAGCGCGTACCTTTGATTATTAATATCTACCTCCCCCCCCCCCCCCCCCCCCGGGCTGATCCCGCGGCCTTTGAGGCTCAATAACGATTTCAATTTACTGAGAATATTAAGCACTCCCGTTTTTGTGTAGCCCATTTTATTTATATTGCTTCTTTTTGTGTGTGCTCTCAACAAAAAGCACTTTTATAGAATCCTGTGGTTATTATGAGTTGAACAAATATTAAGTTTGGTAAGCAATATAAAATTTTAACAATGTATGAAAATAAACAGAAAAGACTCATACTATTATCAAGGATAGGTAAATAAAGGCAACCTCACAAAATACGCGCGGATGAATGCATCGGAATCACGAGACATCAATACCAGCCATAGAGTAGAATGGAAAAAGTAACATACATGTACATACATATTCACGGATGCGAAAGAAAAGGGCTTTAGGTCCAATCTCGAAGTCACAAACAACTGCGATCGCTGTCATTTATTCCAGCCGCGCTGCTCGACTGAGGGCCGCAAGTAGCGCCGTCCTTGTTACCCGCCACTGATGCAAGTGAGACGGAAACATAGGTCTAATTTACTGAAATAGAAAAATTGCGGCGACCAACTCGATCGAGAGGGTTCGCTCTTCTACTTTATAGCGAGCGGGCGCAGTTAGCTTCGTTACTAGATATCGTGGTCTGGATTCAACAGTGTAGGTATTGTCGAATTTTCAAAATGGAAAAATTTATATTAACTTAATTTGTTATCGTTACATTTGCCAGTAACAATAACTACGTTCATAATAAAATCTAGACACTGACAAAAACATATATTTAAAATTATATTTACTTACATAGAACGAATAACCAAATAAGATTGAAAATATATTTTAATTTAATCGGTCTTTTATCCGGAATAACGACCTCCGCGGCGATTAGTGCCACGTGCTGACACACATCCGTCTAAAAACGCCCTCGCGCTGTTACTCATTCATACATACATACATTTCTGGAGCAATTCTGCGAATTGGTTTTAATTCAAGCCTTCCTAAATCATAATTCTGCGAAACTTTTGCAATTCGACATAATATATTATGGGCTTAAACTTAAAAATATGTTCATCTAAAACTCTTTCCATGCGGCTGTATCGTCAGTTGTTCACGCTTTACACGCATACTTGCAAGGTCATAGCGCTAAAACGCTGCTACGAGCTACGAGCTACGAGCTACGAGCTACGAGCTACGAGCTACGAGCTACAGGCTACGAGCTACGAGCTACGAGCTACGAGCTACGAGCTACGCGCTACGAGCTACGAGCTACTGCTGTAGTATTTCTTCGCATGTTTTGTAAGATTATATAAGGCACAGTACAAGCCATATTTTTAAGACGAAATGTTTTTGTCCGATTATTATTTAGCACTATGTATTTATTAAAGCCAATACAATTTCTCTATCTCATAACAATGTTAATTCGGTTCAAATTATAAGTTATCCAGTTTCCAAGAAACAAGAGGAGTTATTGTGAAGCCACTATCCTCTCTTCATTGATACAGTTCTAGTGCAAACTTCGCACATTATGCAAACATTATTGCTATGAATCCAAATTTACGTCGTCTCTATAACTCTCTGTACTTACTTATATTTAGGAATAAGGATGGGTGAAAAAGTTTAATGGGGCTATCACTATTATTAAAATATTAAAGTTGGTGTACCACTATTTTCACTTCTGCCACTATTTGGCTCTGACGCCTCTAAGTCAAAGTCAAAATTTTTTATTCATCGTACAAATATAAAATTTTCTGATGAACGTAAATTTTTACAAATTACTCTCCGTTCGGATAAGGGGGGGCTCTTTCTGTCTAAGGAGAAGAACTCTCTAAGATCATAGTCAAGGGCGCATACATAGGGCGCGCATGAAAGTGTACATAGGAACTTACTGTTTATCCCCACACACATTTATTGTCACATCCCGTCACACATTTATTGTCACCCCCCCCCCCACACGTCTGAAACTGGACGTAACCACACTGAAAGTGGAACCGTCATCTGGCTAAACACATTTCATACAACGATTATTGGAATTGGCTCGTCACCCGACATCTGCTGACGATCGGTTTGAATGTTGTAGCACTAATATCGTTTCCATGTCCCCCCCCCTCCCCCCCACTTCCATGACAAATGAACAATGTTTGTCGCGGAATTGGAATTGATACGATGTTAATTAATTATACTTTATGCTCAATTGAATTTTATTTGGAAAATACAACCAAGCGTAAAATAAACGCATAAAATATATTTTTGTACAAAAGCAGAGCAGAGGTTACTTGATACAGCCCACGGTGTAATGATTTTTCAGTTGTTAGCTTTCGTTTGGAAGGCAGGGACTGTGAATGCATATTTTTGAGTAAAAAGCACAGATTACCAAACATTAATTTTCATTTTGTAACAGATTACTGTTTTGTTGTAATTCTTACGATTTATTATTTCTTATGTCGACATAATAATATTAATTACAGTGTCGATGTCGAGAGAACAACGTGGGGGTCGGGAGGAGGTCAAGTTCAACTTACCAACAATACTACTGAAACATTACGACTACTCTATTACTACAATGTTATGTTCAAAGTATAAGTTCACCAATTTCCAAGAAACAAGGAGTTATTGTGATGTCACTATCCTCTCGTCATTCTACATTTTGATTGACGGTCTCAACCAAATTCTTAGGGTGGGTTGCACCATTTAACTTTAACTATTACAAACGTCAAATCCCTTGACGAGAGAGATCAATCTTCAAGAGATTTGACGTTTGTAATAGTTAAAGTTAAATGGTGCAACTCACCCTTACAGTAATTACATACAGACAGCACTTACCAAGACGTCAATCCCGGGTATGTGGAAGACCTTGAGCGGCGGCACGTCGCGCGGGCTGTAGCGGCAGAACTCGCGGTCGCCGCGGTACCACTTGACGGAGTAGAGCTGCTCCTGCTCCAGTGAGTAGAGGCAGCGCATGAGCACGCGCGCGCCGCGGGGGGCCGCGCCCGGCGCCACTAGGCGCACGTCGCGCAGGGACAGACCACCTGTGGGGAGAGAATAGAATATAAGTTGCTGTTCCCGCGAGCTTCGCTTCACTTTAAACAGTTTTCCCGCGGGAATCACGCGATGGACCTATGCCTATGTGTTAATCCAGGGTGTCAGCTAACTCTGTGAGAAATTTCACTAAGATCGGTTTAGCAGTTTTGACGTAAAGAAGTAACAGTCATACACACGCATTTATAATAGGTACTAGTAGGAGAGGATGTAACTGATGACTTTGACGACCGAATGGTGTAACGAACGAGTGACGTTGACTGCTATGCCGAATGTCCCGGGGTCGATTTTTCCCAGCCCGTTCAGATCTATTTGTTTAAAGACAGATATTCTATTCTATTCTATTCTCATAGGGGGTACAAAAATAAGACTACAGATATTCTGTAGTCTTATTTTTGGATGTTAATATTATCATATAATAACTGTACTTGTTATTATATGATATTATTTAGGTATATAATAGCCGGTAGTGCTTGGATGAGGAAGCCAGTCTAGGCAAGCATGCATACAGCTGTTTATTTTCAGTATGAACAACTATACAATTATTATTTTATCTCATAGGTGGCGGTGTATCATCTCGGCAGCTGTTTGCTAATGTGCGAGCCACTGATGAAGTTACTCGCAGGACGCGCTAACCGGGCCCGCGGCGGGGCTGGCGTGCGGAAGAAATATATGTAACACTCTTATTAGCACTCTCAGGTTTCTCAGATAAAATATGTTTTAAGTAATATAAAAAATACTAACTAAAGTTTAAAGTTCAAAACAAACTATATTGATAGGTATCAAAGTTATCAAACAACAAACACAACATTCAAATAAAATTGTTTGACTGGATAAAACTTAGATTAGTATCAAGTATGCATAAGCACACAGGTTCCATTTTATAACCCTCTTTTTTTGGTTAGGCATAATAAATATGCTAATAGATACTGGTGTAAGCGTAGTATCATGATGGCAAATATTGTTTTTGTGTTTGTTCGTAATTGGTGGAGCCGGCGCGGCGCCGCGGAGTCTGCCAGCATGCAGGTCACGAACTTTTTGTTCGTTTATAATTTGGTCCCGTTAGCTTTTTACAGAAAGCTCACATACTTGATTACCTTGTTTCTGGGTTTATGATTGAATCACAGTGAGTATAATAATAATCATGCACTGAAGTAAAATGAAATTAAAATATTATAAGTAGGTTATATAAAAGCTTAAACTAAACAAATACCTTACCATCCAACCTGAATTCATAATTATAAAAGCAAAAGTTTGATACGATGTTAGTTTTCTTTCACCTACAAACTAATGAATGAATTTTCACTGACTGCGGCACAGCTATTTAACCCAGAATTTGCATGGGCAAACTTTTTTAGGTAAAGTGAAGCTCGAGGGCAATCGATAGTCTATTACGGTATAAACCTAGTTATCCACTAAGTGTGTAATTTGTATAATCGTCAGTCGCCGCGTCTCCCGACTCTCCTCATTACGCCGCTTGTTCCGCTGACAATGTGAAGCAATTTGCCTTCATTCAACATGACGTAATATCCCATTACACGAGCCAGTTACCTATAAATTTCGATTATTTATATAATAAGATTAAGCTCAAAATTCTCCCGAGTTATACGAGAAATTGAGGAAATGTTGTTGGTACTTGTGTTGTGCCGACACCGGTTGCGCACCGCGAGCTTCGAAGCCTTAGAAAATTTTCTTAACCTAGCCTTTATTTGACATGCTTAGATGAAAAAGCTTATTTTTATTAAATCGGTTATATAATTGTGCTCAAGCTACGGTTTGACCAAGGGAAATAGGAAATCATTTGTGAAGATATCATAACTGGAATTAATTTCCATGACGGAAATTGAAGTACGGAATACTCGAATTTCAAAATGAATAGCCCATTAGTGGTCGTCCGGTGGGGCCTTGTGTTCCTTGTGTCCAGGCACTTAGGGCCGGCAGTCGCGTGACAAGAGCTCGTTATACAAACGAGGATTTCTTCTCATTCCCCCCTCGAGCCTGACCTCTGCTTCGTTAAAAAAGATGTAGGAAATATGTTCCGCCGCCAACTTTACACTATACAAAAGATAACTGAAGTAGCGGAGAGTACCTGATTTGAGATAAGGCTTGTTGACGTCGGCCACAAACCCGGGCCATTTTATTTTTGTCTAGAAACCACAGGATTTTTATGAAATGAAACAATGTGAACATCCTTCATACTTAAAATAGTAGGCGGAACTAAAACAACTTTTTCTAGAAAACAAATATAATGAAATAAAACATTAGTTCTTTCCATGCAATGTCAGTCAATATGATGAATTCCAGTTTAGTCTAAAAAACAATGATGAAGTCAAAATTAGATAGAAGCCAAACATTGGATACATCAATAACAATTCAAAGAATTTAATATTAGTTGTGAGCGGAAGTGAATAATTAGCGGCTTCTAGGAAACATCGTACCTTTCAATAATCCGATAGTCTGATACATGTTGATAGGAATAGATTTTGATAAATTTCAGTCACGGCTAAATACAATTATAATTATGACGTAATTGTGTGCTGAATCTGATCCTTTCATCCTCGTCAGTTTGATAATCGTGTGATATTGTACGTGGGATATAATAATATTTTGTTCGCGGACAGACTCAGTAGTTGGAGGCCAGCGAGCCTTGGGATCCCGGAACTCCCACGGGAAATTACTTTGAGACATAAGTTAAGCAAGACAGAAAGCGTTTAACAACTATTTACGATTTTATCCAGGATATATGACGGAAAGTTGGGTTCTACTATTACCTACTACCTATATTTTTTGCAATGATGTTTTTTTTCCATAGAGTTGAATTCTATGAATGAATTTTAATAGCGGTTCGTGTCACAGGAGGTACAAAAAAATATGTTATAACATGTTGGGTATCATTATAACATGGCTCATAATTTTTGTTTATAACAATTTAATAATAATTTAATTTAATTGCTTACTTTATAATTGTAAATTAAGTAACATGAATGTTAAATGTAAATTTTGATGTTTATTATGTTATAAATGTAAATTTTTGATGTATAACTATGGGACCTGTGCCTGAAATAAAATGATTTTATTTTTATTTTATTTATTTATTTTATTACAGGTACATTATTATTATAACAAGTCCCTACATGAGCTGAATCACCCACTTTCAGCTCAATACACCACTTGTGCGACCCTATGTATTGTTTGTCATTTGTCACTTCACATTAAAATATGCATGCTACGACGCGCGGCGTAGTATTCGTCTCCACCGCAGCATACCAAGCTAAGCCGTAGTAATAATTGAAAAACATAATGTAGTGATACAGACGCTTTTGAGCAAGACATAAATATTATCATATATTAACTTGCGATAACTGTCCTTTATGGTCATGGGTTATTTTAATACGTGAAGAGCAAGATGGCGTAGGGTGTAGCTAAAGATAGCCGGAGGCGAGGCCGCCATTAATTAAAAGAGCGATGAATTCGCACAGGTACCCGCCGCGCTCTCTCTCGGCTGAAAGAGATCCCGTGTTCTTCATGAAAGGGCTTCTAATCATTCAAATTTAATTATGTATATGTATTTAAAATGAGCATGTTCTCTCCGAAGGTTGAATCGTTCACTACTTATATTAGGTACGTATAGATTATGTAACTGAAGAGGATGTTTTAATTACGAGTATGTATGGGAAAACAAAATGGCCCTCGTGGATGACCGAAAATGAGAATGGATAGAGATAGTTCAAGATCCAAATGAGTGGCATAGACTGAAGAAGGCCTAACACCTTTTAGGTTGAAAATAGATAAAATAAATAAGAAAAAATTAATATTGGGACCACTATGGTGAGCAAGATTGTGATAAGTGAATTCTGTAATACCTACCTACTTACTAAAAACGTATTTATTTATATGGACAAAACAACAGTAACAGACTAGAGGTTACATAATTTTAACACAGAAACTATTATAAGCAAATTACCTTATCTTATCACTAAAATACTTATTTATATAAAAAATGCGATGCGATGATACAAAAAACTATGGAGATCAATACCAATGTTTATGAAGTTAGTAAAGTTTGCTCAGTAGGCAGCAAACTTCAGGTGTACTGCTTGTAACTGATCAACAGTATCAAGCGACCATCTCGCCGGTTTCGCCCGACGCCTAGACACTTAAACGTGTGCCAATTCTACTAAACACTAGTGACAACACCACGGATTTGTATTCGCCGAAATATGAATCGGCAGTACACCTCAAAAACACAAAAGTAAGGTCCGTTTGGCATCGTCATTGCGTAAGTTGAAGCACAAGCGTAACGTAAAGTATCCTTGTCCCATGCTAAATGACGTTTCGCTATAATAACATAGGTCTCGTTATTTTACTGAATAGTGTCGTGTCATGTCGGCACCAATCGGCACCATAGTTCCCAAAATGTACAATTGTACCTACATACTGTTTACTAGAATTCTGACCCAAGTTTATTTATACATTTGCACTAGGTACTGGCAAGTTGATAAGAAACCGGCCTTCGGGCCCCAGAGCCTTGTGATTAACGAGCTCTTTTGTACACAACCCGCCTTGTAATTACTTTCACTGCACATGCAATACGCTATTACGAGCAAGTAGGTACTAGGTACTTCAGTATAACAAGGCACAGGCAAGGCAAGGCAAGTTGTTACAGCCTGGGGTCAAGGACCTAGGGTTATAAAAGAGTAAAGAAGAAATTGCATGTGTCGGAAATAATGATATTAGGAGAGGTCAAACGTTACTGTGACTACCCACTTTGGTACGTGCGTTTGGGGATGTGTATTGATCTGAGTAAATTCTACGTAAGCATAAACTCAATTAGTGCCAACGACAATTCAGTCTGTATTTCATAGTTAAGTTCAGAACTGAGAATCCATGAGGTCTTAATTCTGCTTTACGGTATAACTGTTAACGGCCTGCAATAGCTACAACATTTTCTATGATAAAGATGTCTACCTACAAGAGTAGTAAGGTAGTAAGGAACACAATTTAATATCAATTTGTTTGGGTTTTCCTCACGGCGGATGTCTGGCTCGAGTCATGCGCCAGCCAGTGCGGCCGGGATTCTATATCGATATAAAAAAAAACACGATTGATATCTAATTACTAAACATTGAGACATTTCTAAATTGGTATGTAACGTATAGTAGATGTGTATACTTAAATATATCGACTAGGCAATACCTAATACCAGCAGTGGACGTCCTATGGCTGAGATGATCATGATGATGATGAATACCTAATTCGTGAGTTATTTGGCTTGGCATATTCAAATGGACCTATAACTAAGTAAAATGCATGTATACGTATTTCAAGCAGAAATACAACCATTTCTTCGTCTTCACATTTATCATCTGAGATGACCCATTATGAGTAAATGTTTTCTCTTCAAAATGCAATAGAGATAAAATATATTACATAAATATAATTATACAGATTACTTTTATTATTATTTATATCATGCAAGCGAGAACATCGACTATAAACATATTTAATGGCACATCACTAGCTCCGGTCAAGCGTCACGTGTCGAGACCTCTCTCCTCACGTCCCCTCCCTCGCCCTAACAAATAACATAGGTATTCTGGAAAACTCAGACTTTCCACAGTGACATGGGGTTCGTAGTGAAGTAAAGTAAAGCTGTGAATATTTCCGCGGAATGGAAACTGCTAATGTGCCAACCAATATTTATAAAATCACTTTATAATTAATAAATTGCAAAATTATTGAAATAAATCGAAAAGTGACTAATTAAGTGGCCACAACATCAGGTCCCAATCCATTCGATGATTAGACGCGTGAACTTGCAAGTGTACAAATTCGCTAGTTTCACGCGCCGCAACTGGCTTAGAATTCACTTTCAATAAACAATTGCCGCGAGTCCCTGAATAACGCCCCCGGTCCGCGTCGCTCAGGTGTCGGGCCGAATTCAATTCATTATCTTAACACGACTTATAGGCTCTTCCGGGAATTACGATCTTTTCTCAATGTTCGTGCCTTTCTGACACGCACGCGTCGCGTCACGCGCTCAGGCTGAAGGAAAGAGAAAATAATAAAAAATATCTAAGGCACCGGAGAAAAAACGAATAGGTATGAAAACATCTACCATATAACATCTTCTTTGTGTACATCCCTCCTTCCACATGACTTCACCTCACTTTTGTTCATTTCTTATTTTTGATTAAGTATTAGTAAGTTATATAGGGACCATAGATTATGTATAGATATATGACTTTTATACATTTAAATACTCGACATATTTCTTAAACTTACTTTCAGGTAGGTTCTTTGAGTTTAATTACAATTTCATGGCTAGTCGTTCCATCTATTTCATGTTTTAATTGAAGGTAACTTTTACCTCTTATATCTTATGTATGACGTACCGACTTCGCTAGAAGGTAGCGGCGACACGACGTGTCAGTGTCGTGAACGACAAATCAATTAATCATCTACTCGTACAATACTTCCGGTTTGTTTGTTTTAAATAATTTATTTCTCTAAAACTTATTCTATTACAAGAAACATAAATATTCTGCCAAACTGTGTTCATTCAATGTTCCACCCCAAACATATTAAATTATATTTTGCATGTATTGATTTTTGCTTCAGCAGAGTTTTCAGCTTTTATGTATGGCAAAACCTGGTGATTTCCTATTGTAACACTAGTTATCAACGAGCGGACACAGATATTAATTACGAGTCACATCCAGCCGGCACAAACACAATCACTGACATAATGAAATACATTTTTATTTGTATATTATGCTGTATATACCTATATACAGAACGTGGACATATTAGAGGCTGTAGGGTTCGTAATTGTTTGACATCTGGCGACGGCTCAGTGGAGAGTTTGCTTAGGTCTCCCACTCGACGACCAAACAGTGGCAACCCGGCACCCTACATTATACACATCATTTGTATTTACCACCGCTCCCGTTCCTATATCTTGAGTCGTAAGAGTTACTTTTTAGTAGCTTGATGTAGTCCTTGGTGTGTAAGACTGTACTCAGCCTATATGAGGACGACTGTAAGAGACAATCTGGGAGAGAGTACGGTTCCCGGAATCCTTCAGTCTGACGGTAAATAGAAGCCAAATGAGTTGGTTTATTATATTATTATTGTATCAATTTTATGGAGAAATGCGGATACCTCTAATGTAGCGAACATACACATGTAATTCATTACTGATAGGTATTTGGTTACTTGTTGTAAACCTTCTTTCTAATAAGAAAATTATAGTGTCTTTATTTATAGCGCCATCTAGCTAGGTAACTTTTATTTCGTAATTGAATTGGATTTTTCCAATAACATACTAAATCACAAGCCAATATCAGAAGCCCGACATAACTTCGCTAACTCGGATTGGATTCGATATGAGAAAATACAGACTATTAGAATTAATTTAAATACACTCATCTCCGTCATATGAGTACCTTACGTTAAGTTGATAATTAATTTATTGTGAAAGATTTTCTCCAATATGGAGAGGAGTTACTATTGGTCACAACCTCATAAACACCTTTATTCACATAAGTATATTATTTGTGGCAGTTGGAGTTTAATTTAAAAAATAAATTAATCTAATGATTGGTTAGTGCAGAGTGTTTTCAAAGATAAGTCTCAAATTTTTATAGAACTCATGGACATTAGTAATGACTGTGTGAGGTGTAGTCGAGGGGCAGAGTGCCCGCCATCGCCTGCAGACGGCCACCACTCACACACTCATCGCCGCGGCTGGCGAAGCAAAGCTCGCGAAAAAGCCACTTAAATTATTATTATTCTATTTATATAGCCTTTCCCGCCACGCCAGGTTGTAATATTTTTCTTACCTTGGAGCGCTTGGTTCGTAGCAACGATACCAGTTTTGGAACTTATTTTGATCTTACATTGTATACCTACATTATACCCTTATATTCTATATACTTAAGGATATAATGTATACAATGTAAGATCAAATCGCATACTCACGATAAACTTAAATATAATTAACCTGCACGCCACTGAATAGTTAACAAAAGCCGTCTGCGGAACCAAAAAGCTCAATTTAGTCCAACATTCTGAGCTCAGTGACACTCTGCCGGCAAATTAAATATCTACCTTAACTCAACGTGTCATCGTTTAATTTTGGTTCGACAACTCTCAAAGGGCAGCGCAGTTTAAACGCTTGGGAATTATAACCGATGCGGTAAAAATTCAAAATGAAAAGTAAAAGTACTTACTAAGTAACATATTACTTTCTGGAATTTAGAGTTAATGTTATTTACTACTTAAATTTTTCCTCGTATGCCATGATGAATTTCATTTGAAGTAAATAAACTAATGTTCTAAAGAGAGCCTTTGACAGCCATTTCCTAGAACGTTGTTCTGCATGGTAGGCCAGCGAATATAATATTTATACCTAGAGAGGTACTACAAATATAGGCTTTTAACTATGATTTTAACGGATAGCAGCAGCTTTGAGGCCAACTGCATTTCATACCCATGCATGGATGAGTTCACTTTTCCGGAACTCGAACCTAGGAGCGAAAGCTCATCTTCTACCACCGCGACCACAGAGGGGCAGTTTTTTTTATTCAAGTTCATACTAATACTGCATAATAATGTAAATGTGAAAGTGTGTTTATTTATGTACCGTTATTCTTTTTTGCACAGTGATATTTTTGCTTACACTTCCATAGTTCCATACGTTGTGTTGTAGGGAGTGTAACGAAGCGAGAGCGAGCAGTGTTTGCGTACACGAGCACACACGGACGTATGTGTGTGTCTCTGTGTGTGTGTAATTGTGTGTGCTCCAACTTACAAAAAACCTGATATTTAGTTATTCAAACATCAACTTAAACAACCGAAAATATGACCACTTTCTTAACCACTTATCCTACTCTAATGTCGCTACAAAAGCTATTGAAATTGAATTTTCTAAAAAATACAGAATAGCTTTCGGAAATGTTAAGACGACGACTTTCCTCGCGTTCCCTCACACTCCTCAAGTTTCAGAATCACGCCTCAAGCGCGAAATGCAGCGCTAAGTAAAGATCCAATTGCAATTAACGTAAGGAGGTACGTAACAGCAGTAGGTCACAGGTTGAGTTCAATACTGCACGGTGGGTGCTCTACCCTGAGACCTGCGTCAGCACCCGCGGCTAGCACACAGATTTAATTAATACGTCGTCTTTAGGCTCATGCAGGGCGGGCGAGCGGCTAGGGCGGGCGGGGACAAACCTCTCTAAATAATTCAAATAGTCGTGGTCGGAACAACTATGTTTGGGACTGCTTTGTTTAGTTACGGAAACTGGCCTATTTCTGTTCTGATGCCTCAGTTTAATCCTTTTAACGTTTCGCTCATCATAATATTATCTGATTTGAGGTGTTGGATGCTCTTGGACTGGAGACGGAGCGATTTTGTTAAAAACAAGTACTTATGAGTCACAGAGTGGTTGTGAAGGAGTGTGTATAGCAGCGTGTGGAGACCTCGAGTGAGGTCCGGCGGCTCCTCCGGTCCCGGAGTGTCCGGACCCTCTCCAGCTCGAGGGGTCACACTCCACAGTTCGTACAACACAAGTTTTATACTCAACCGATATACGCATGCTGTTTATGTCGTGTGTATAAATAACTTTATCTCCCACCCGCCTGACACGCGTATACATTATGACAAACGTCCAGTCTTGCAGGTGGACTGTTACCGGCTGTGTTTGTGTTTTTAGAACGCCCGCCCTACTTTGGTTCGTATCGATAATAAACAAACATATTATTCTCAATTTGTCCTATTTATTGAGGTGACGACTTCATTAATGTCACCCCCTCCTCTACTCACTGTACTGTAGATTTTTTTATACCCAAAAAATACGGAAAGGTCAATTTTCGAATCAATTAAACTAGAAAGTTGAACAGTAGGTGTAATTATAAACGTAACGCTGTTATTATAAAGTTCCGCGTAACTTTTTTAATAAATGACAAATTACACTTTCATTTTCATTCCTATTAATTATTCAGCTGTACGCTCCAGTATCTGAACTTGTAAAAAAAGTTGGTATTTTTTTAACAATTTGGCGGATTTTAACCAAGTGTACAGCGATAATCCCTCCAAAAATGACTAGCAATATACTGTCAAGCTGATGTGGGATGCCCGCTCCGTTACATAAAACAAACATTACATTCAACCATTTTCTGTTTTTGTTCAAAATAATGTACACAATCTATGTAACAGTAAAATTTACAAATGACATGATGACCGCAGACAGAAAACAATTGTCTTGTTAAATGGACGGAGAGTGGGCACGGGGCCGCGAGGGTTAGAGAGGGTTACTGCCTGAACTAATAGTTGAGGCAGATATTTATTGCGGCACTCGAGCAGTTGAAGTGTTGACTGAAATGTTGATTAAGTTGATGCTATAAGTGATGCAGTCACAGCGCCGCCTTACATAACCATATATCGATCGGCTGGATATTTTAGTGCCTCCAGAGCTCCGCCACCGCTGAACATACTTCACACAAAGTTGATCGAACCAGCAATCAACCTCGTCTCAGCGCGCCGTCAGCAAATGAATTTAGATGAACTCCTACCAAACTATGCGGCGTTTAGTCGAGAAGTTTTTATTACTATGTTAGACTTGTGTCTACTATGTTGAGTATGTAGGGCGGTGCGGTGGCGGTCCCACAGGCCGGAGACAAATTTAATAGTCGGAGTTTCAACTTGATCCCGCACTCGGGGCCAATCCATCTTTACTGCCTGCTATTCGTAGTGACAGAACTTTCCTGAATGGTACGGCGATTTGTAAGCGTCTTTGACTGCGATTTTCATTGCAGATAGAAACTTGCTACAGAATAAGATTTAAATTGAGAAAGTCACACCATTAAGGAGTGCGGCGAGAAGGTAGAATGAGGAATCACTTGACTGGGATTCCAAAAAGAAACCATTGCCGAGGAATAGGATTCTAGAAGTATATAGAGGAATTACTAATTTTGCATGTGTTGCCGTCTGCAGGTATCATGGCATGCAATCGTCGTGAATTGTCAGAATAGCACCCCGTCCCAGCGCGGCGCGACTTGGCACTTTCAGAAAGTGGTTTATATAAAGACATTGGCTACCCTCCAGAATCATTTCAGTAGTAATTTTTTTCATCGATTGTAATGAATCTATCATTGAGAAAAAAAATCTACGGAAGGACATATGCCTCTCTGAAAGAGTGTAAATTTCCTCTTGGCATTCCCCAATAAACTTATATCGACTACTAAGCACTTAAGTTTGGTAAACATTAAGCAAACAAACGTGATATGTGTTATGTTGAATTATGAACCTATTCTAACTTGGACTCTAAAAGTCAGTCCTTTTCTCAACAGAAGTAGCTAAAACTTGTGAGTTTTCGCGTTGAAGTAGCAACGGAGAGCCATATCTCCCGGGAGTTGAGCTGTAATGTATGTTACTGCGGGCTCCTCGCGCCGTAAACTGCCGACGTCTTGGATCACTGCAAGGTTCATGATATTACATGATATCTGGGATTAATACTGTAAGTTTACGCACACCATGCTTAGACAGATGTGTAAGAGGACACCGCAAGCATCCCGCTGAGTGTGGATTCGAATCAATAACATATCGGATGAGAAACATCGAGTGTAACTAACGATCTGTGTGTCCGAAATCAGATTAGAGCAAGAGACAAAAATTAGAAACCTGTAGTTACCCAATAAAGAGACGAAGCTAACTCGGGAGTCATCTGCCTAATGGGAGAGGTCGAGCGACACATTTTCGTGTACAACAAAGCGATTCTGTAGGACACATACAATAGGTATATACATACAGAGTACACTGTAAAGTAATTATATATCACCTTGCGAGTGGGTGGCGCTACACATGTGTCAGTTAGTGTGCCGAGGAGCTAATTAGTGAATCCTTCTGTACGGACGTAGCAAATAAATAATGAAGCTCGTCCCGGCCGCGGCCTCCTCGAGTGATCGAGACCCCGAAACTTGCCCAATTAATTCAGTTAACATAATGGAATGTTTTAATCTCCATTGAAGTAAAGTTTTAATGATAGATTCGAGTGGCGCGTCGCCCGCCAGCGACCGCAGATTGAAAGTTACAGTCTCACTGATCGCGAAATAACAAGATACTCGTATTTACTCTGATTTCTGAACCTTTCTGATGTTGAACCCTTTAAGTATGCTTTTGTTGATCTATTTTGGGAGATGGCGTTATAATGTTTGGCATAGTGCAAAAGCCTATTTCGTTTCATCGAACTAATAATTTTCTAATATATAAATACTTGAGTAAATATCGTTATACCTATATTATTATTTGTGATGAGGTCTAACCGTTAATTGCATTCCAGGCAAATGATGTCAGAGCAGTAATTCTGTAGTCGTATATCTTGTGTGATTAGAACATGACAGTAATGGAGCACAACAAGCGTATTCAAAACAGATTGTCAGCGCGACGCCGCACGCAGCTCGCCCGGGAGCAGTCCGCTATACAGGGTGTTCATCACATGTGCCTTATAAGTTTATAAAATATTTAGTTAAACTGCATGGTCAAGTTGAGCAACTTTTTCAAAGAAACATACTTACTGCCTCAAACGTACTGTATTTCAATGTCCCACAATTCAATTAGCTTATTGTGCTTCAGAGGTGTTTACCTCTGAAGCACAATAAGCTAATTGAAAAATTATTTATCAAATATTGTGTATCTCTGCCCTAGTGAAAATCGGATGTAAACAGCACTATCTATTTGTCACAGTTGCAATCCACATTTTTTTACCTCAGTTAGGGACATCCAACTGTGTCATTTCGTGCTGTTTATATTCAATCGACATGCATTTTCAACTCTTATATTTAGCAGACTTGAGCTTTCGGTTCATTACTCGTAAGTACGCAATCAACGATGATTTATAATCAGCTTATTGTTCGTTTTAGACCACGTACTAGCTTATAATTATTCTTACAAACACACATTGGAAGCAGTAAAGAGACTAGTATGACCGAATTCGTCTTCTTCCAAGTCTACCCGCGCGGCTGTGGTTGTCCTCAATCTTAGCCAAGGAACTTAATACTCCATCTTAGCTAACAAAACGCTCCACGGGCGTTTCAGTAGTCGGCAGTCGGCTCGCCGTAAATTAGCAATTCTACTTAGACAACGCTATAAACTGCGCCAATAACACGGGAGTAATGACTCGCAGTTAATAAGCATTAGGCCGGTGATGGAGTCCGGAGTGTACCCCCCAGCCCCGTCACCTCAATGGGGGGGATGGTTTATCGCCTATTCTTATTTGGTCATTTCACACACACATACACACACAGAGGGTAGAGTTATAGTGTGTGCGTGGGATGCGTCCGTGATTATTTTGTGAGACTGCGTTATGTTCTAGTCTAGTCAAGGAAATAATGCTAGATATTTTCATTTGTCTGAATAAACTGAAACATTCTTCTGAGAACTAATATAAATATAAATAAAAATAAATATGTGGGGACATCTCACACACGGCCATCCGACCCCAAGCTAGGCAGAACCTGTGTTATGGGTGTCGGACAGCTGATATATCTACACAAATACATAGATAGATAGATACTAAATATAAATATCAACACCCAAGACCCGAGTACAAATATCTGTCTTTAAACAAATATCTGCCCCAGCCGGGAATCAAACCCGGGACCTTCGGCTCAGTAGTCAGGGTCACTAACCACTACGCCATTCGGTCGTCAATATTACGTAAACCTTTATGTTTTAATAGCCTTCCGCTGAAAATTCATCTAGCTCTTAGAGACATATAATTTATCTACATTTTATAAGTAGGTACATTAATTTATCCAAGACTTACTTGTAAGATGGAATTTTGCCCTCTTATATACTCGTAAGAATGCTAGTTGCCGCCCGAATAGGCCAATATTGCTTGTTTAGCAAAAGCCTACCTATAGAATTTAAAAAAAAAACACTCAATTTATCGATTGATATACTTAGTCAATCGACAGTATTGCTCTTTAAGATAGAATTTTATTTTATAATATTTGGAGAACTTACAGCTATAACACAATATGAACATATCAGGAAAACAGCTACTAGCCAATTACAAGTTTTTAGGCAACACTAATGCCCAGTTGCATAATGAACTTTAAACTAACCTTATTTAATTTTATTCTATTACGGCTTGACAGTATATAAGGACTGAAAGTGACAGAAATACTTTAAAGTCGACATTAGTTAGTTCATTCGTGGAACTAGGCGTAAATTGCCACATTCCACATGTATGAACTACGAGCAAACGCAACAATTATTTAGCTGTAACGTACGAAGTGGAGGTTTACGTCGCAATATTTCAATAAAGCACAATATTGTACAGTTTAGCGGTCGAGTTGGCTCGTAATGAACCGTATTATAATTCGTGGCACAGTCACAGTGCTCGGGGCGGGTAGTTGCGTGAGTAAATACGGTCGCGTGCGGCGGCGTGAGTATGAGGTAATTGTAGCGCCGCTACTATATAGTTCTGTACTGTGGCGTGATTATTTTCAGATGGCATCGCTACCAATCTACCATACATTGAGTTATTTCAGTCATTATAAAATTACTATTTCGTAAGAAACTAAACTTTCATAAATAATACAATCTTCTTCTTCTTCCTGGCCTTATCCTTATTTAGGGTCGGCTTTGTTGTGTATAAATAATACAATGAATTCTTATTTTTTATATTCAAACGTAAGTATTGCTTTTTAATTCGATCGTATTTCTATAGGACAGGGTCACATTACCCAATTATAATTCTGAATAAACAATTTAGCTACTGATACGACTTATGCAAACCCTAAATAAAATTTATATTTAAATTTACATTCTATATTTAAATGTTATACAATAGATATTATTCAAAGAACCTTTAGCAAAATCATTGGCATGAAAGTTAATTGGTTCTTAAAAATCTTATAGTCATTAAGTTTTAATTAAATTAGTCGGCACCTTTCCAGCTTTGCAACAGTGCTTATTACGGCATCTATGAGGCTTTCAATTTCAATAAAAAACGAACCAAGAAAAAGAATGTAATTAAAAAGCATAATTAATTTCCAATCAACGTCGTTCTTAATTAAGGAGAAATTTCATATATAACATCTCGGTATTTTGTGTTCTCCTACCTCGACTCGAGTTCTTTGATTCTGAGTGATGGCGCGGAATTCATTAGAATCGGGCCGAGGAGGCTGTTTCCTCCAGGAGGCTCCCGGAGGGAACATTTCCGGTCGTGGAGCCTCCACCGCCGCCGCCGCCGCCGCCGCCGTTACGACCCAACTACCGCCGTTATCATAAACAAATGTACTCAGCGCTATTGCATGTCTATTTCCATACGTTGCTGCTGCCGGCGGGGCTCCAACCGAGCGACTAATATTGCTAATGGGGTGATAACTACTAATTAAAAGCTACTGTTAATTGCCAACTATTTCCCTACTCTTTATTCACAGAGAATAATTTATAGTCAGAAAAATATTACGTTGCATGCTTTAATTCGTAAAATAGTATCGTGAATCGTGACTGCTCAGAATGGTTGGTAAAAATAATCTGCAAAACGTTTAACGGTGCGTGAGAATGTTTAATCGATGGTTTTTTTTTACTTTACACCTATATTTTGACCATGTTAGCCAACATGACTGTTCGGACTGATATCACATTTTAATATGAGGATATAATACTTTGTGTAAGTGTATATAAGTTATATTAAATTTCTGCATATCCTATTAAGGTAACAAGTTTCTTTCAGCTCCGCCACTGCCCGCGCCGCGGCTGTGTCTTCGCACCACTGTATGTGTATATCTGTACAACTGGTGCTCGCTACACGCTCCTCAGTCGCCGGTGCATTATTACGGCATTACAGCGCGCGCCGGAATGTCTGTCATTTAATGCCAGAAGCTTCAGTTTTTGCCGCGAGTCCAGGAAGGTGCTATGCTAATTCTGACCCGATTTATGAGGATCCCATTTGAATGCTACAACGCTATTTATGCAGCTCCGCTATTACAATGCACGACGACATTTTCACAAATTCCTGTTAAGTAGGTGGTTAAGAGGAATTATATTTTACAGTTTCCGCATCGCTGCCTCAGTAATGTGCTGCACTTACGGCGAAATTCCGTTTTTAGGACCGACTAGCTGTTTATTTCACACCGTAAGTATAGGCTAATGCTTGGTGAAAAAGCAAAAGAAATAAAACAACGCTATAATGCCCATACATTATACAAAGCCTGTAATAAAGCGTGGTGATTGAAGTTTAATGCGCGCCTGAACTTGCCATTACGAACAAGCACTACTTATTGTTACCAAACGCAAAAGTTATGGAACTTATACCTAGATTTAGTCAGCAACATGAAAGTCACCTATGAAAAACAACCTTGGTTTTATCAAACTAATTGCCTTTAGTACCTACGTATATATGTGTATTTTTGGTCGACTGGATTGCAATTACGACTACTGTAAACAAAGAGCAGTTAGATTATCTGAAAATCCATTAAAACTGTCTGAAATATTTTTATCTCTGTTTCAAGTCCATGTAGAGCTTAACGTCCCATAATCAAATATGTAGTTGGCGCTCCGACACGATTCTCATTTTATTTGTTTTACGAGCGTCCGAGTCCGCTCACTCCTGAGTTATCCGCGACGCGTGACGCCGCCACCGCCGGCTCGCACTGGCGCAGTCACTGGAACCAGTTCCTGGTGAAGAAAAGGGGCGAGTGTCCAGGCGCTGATGTCAAGACAGACTAACAAAAATGTGAGATTGATGATCATGTGGTGTAGTGGTTAGAGATAGAGACCCTTACTGCTATGCCGAAGGTCCCAGGTTCGATTCCCGGGCGGGGCAAATATTTTGTTTAAAGACAGATATTTGTACCTACTCGGGTCTTTGTCTCTATCTAAGTATCTGTAGGTATTAATATATATCAGCGATCTGATACCCAGGCTCTGCTTAGAGGGTCGGAGGGCCGTGGGTGAGATGTCGACACATATTATTACTATTAAGTATTACATCATCTATCCATACTTATTGCACTTTTATAATTATATTTTGTTATATGGGAGCTAATCTCAACTAGTTATTCTATTTGAATTGCCTGCAAGGTTCCTGCACTAGTGGAAACTTTGCTTCATCGACATAAATCGTATTTGAGACAGTGTCACAGAGATATGCATTTGAGAAATGGATCTATCGTTGGCTTTGATAATAATATGGTTGAATAGACTATCCAATATGCATACGAACCTCACCTACTGTGTATTCATTGACCTCACTTTATAGCAGGTTAACCATTCTAGAGGTGTGAGAATATTATTGCTAGTATTATAAATATTATGTACATACATATAGAGATCATGTTTGTCCCGCCTCAGTTCTACAGAACTGCGGAACTCCCCACCTCTCCCCCAAACTATAAAATTGATAAATAGCTTTCTCGAAACTGTTCGTTTGTGTACGCCTATGTGTGGCATGCAGGAGGATTTCAAAGTATTGCTTTATTATTGCTTGAATATAGAATATAAAATATTGAAAAAAGCTATTAGTTTTCAACGATTTTCACATCCATTTTAAAGCTTTGCCTTGAATAATTTTTATTTCTATCCTATTTCACCGATTCCGTGAGGTTTTTTGCAAATCACTGACTAGGCGATGCTTGCGACACCGTTCCATCCAGCCTTTGAAGTGGTTGTTGATTTTTTTCAAGATGTATACCTTGATACATATCACAAATCAGTCGCGCCATAACATTGCTTTTGATTTTTATTTAATTACTTAAACAATCTTATTTATAAATATCTTATTTGAATGAAGGCAGATAAACCTTTTTTTGCTTTTTATAAATAGTACCTAAGTGAATAAAGTGAAGTGAACTAAGCAATCGCTGCTACCTGGCTAATGAAGAAATAAAAGTCGGAGCTGGCATTATCGGGGTATTGCTCGGAGCAGCTGCAGCCAATTTAAACATACTAGAGCGGACCTTTCACCGGCTCCTGCACGCCGCCCGCCCTCCACCGCCGCCGCCCGCCCACGCTGCCGCTGCTAGATAAAATGAATGTATTCATTCGGACACTTATTGTTAAAATAGCTTCTTTGCCGACGTAATGCAATAAGGAACGACGGGGCACGCGGCGGGAAGCGTGCCAAGCCAAGCTGCAGCCTTATTCTAAGAAACGGAACCGTCACAACTGTTGCAATGGGAATTCAGTCCCCGAGCAGGAATACGTGCTACGTACCAGCACTGCAGCGACGGCACAAAAGACCTATCACATGAAACTAATTTTCCATTCCTGAATTAGGCACCCCAGTTCTCTGACAGTTTGAGATTTATTTTTAAATTTCCTTTCTGTTACTAAGCTGCAGCCTTACGTTCATAGAATTAAGAGCTACGGCTACGAAGTTTATAGACGGCGGCGGCGGCGTGGCTAAAGCTTTGAATTTCAATTATGTATAATGTGTGTCTGTAGGCCGCTCAGAAAGCATAGTAAATGAATATTTAAATAATCTATTTCTAGCAATCGTTTAAAGAAATTCTGACTTTTTTAGTTTTTAGTAAATTATGGCATATTTTAGAACAAGGTTTTTCCTTTGAGCTTTGCCATAATTTTATTTCTCGTAAGTATATCGAGTTGAATAAATATGCTGAATGTCCACTGCAGCACTCTGGCCAGGACTGAAGCCTCTCCGAGAAGCGTCACAAATGAATGAATCGGTAGGTATATACTTTAGACAGTTTGGCATGAATATATTAGGGATCACTATCAGTATTTAAACAAAAATCACCACTAGGTATGTAGTAATATTTCAATCATGATTATATAATTTACGTATTTATTTTATGAAACTACATTTCTATTTCAATAGCATCTAGGAGCTACTGCTGTTAGAGTTATTTCCAAAAATAATTGTATTTTAAAAATATATTTTATTCGTTCATCGATAACTTATTTATTTGCCTGTGATAGCAATAAAAACAGAGCAGCAATGCCCCGACTGCAGAAAAAAGTCCGAAAATAGATAAAGTTCAGACATTTAAAATACGCGCTGGCCGCGGGCCAACTTCACTGCAAACGGGTTTTACTTTAACTAGTATATTTTTTCAGGAAAGCAAGAATAATGTACTCAGTTTCTGCCTTAGAGCATAAAATTTTGCAGATTAAAATTTAACAAACCTTGTGGTTAAGTACAAAAATTTGTAGAAACATTTCTGACTGACTTAGCGAACAATTATAACAGGTAGGTAGATAGTTATGCAAAATTTTGTTGGAAATTCTAACTATCTTCATGATCACACTATGTCATACCAGAGGAAATGATTCGTATTCACAAAGAATGCACTAATGAAACAGTTTACACTGCCCTTACGAAAAAAGAGGGACTGATCTAATCTGTGTCTTGGCTTTTTCTATTAACATCAAATTCAAATTCAAATTCATTTATTGCAAGTCACATTGTGGAATTAGGTGGTAATGAGTTCATTACGAGTAGTTACAAATGTGACACCCTGTAAGGGCGCCATTATTTATTTAATTTTTATTTTGTATGACTATAATAAAGAACTTGCAATAGAAGTCAAAACTCAATGGAAAGTACATGCAGTCCATATAGTCCCCATAGTCTTGTCTTCAACAGGAATCATACCTAAAACCCTTAAAAATAGCCTAGAAATATTGAAAATTCCACTCTACACAATCCACCTTCTACAAAAAGCCACAATCTTGAACACCTGCCGCATCACAAGGAAATTCCTGACCTCATCATCCTGCATCACCGATCCGGTTACGTTTGGCTAAGGCCCGCGTGATCTGGATATTAAACGTACCCCTCAACCTCAACAGAGGGAGAACAAAAAAATACATATATAATAATAATAATAATAATCATTTATAAAACTATCTATCTATAAAACTCTGGGCCTTTTATAAGGGGGAGTCGGTCATGTAAGTATTATACAAATCTTTAGTCTGTAATTACGCTTACCAACGATATAAAGTACCTAATAATTTATTTCACTATTAAGTAGGTATACAGGTTAAATTTATTCCTGTATTATTAAGTAGATGGGATAAGCACAGACTGTCTGGGCAACAAATACAGAATTTAAGATCAAGAGTCGACGGTCACCGGCTTAATGAAGCCTTCAGTTAACACAAGATGTTGGTACTCTGACGGATTACATTAAAGCTAAACGTATAAATAACTTAGACATCGCATGAAGGGGATTGAATATGGGGAACATGTCATAATATACCTCAGTATAACATGCATACATATATTATGCTCATGATTGTAATCGCCAAACGGGAAGTTAGAGGTGACTCTCAAACGAGCCACCCGCTTTTCGCTGTACATTAAATTTGTACTCGCGTGATAGGTTGTTTAGCCGTTTTTCAATGAGTACAATGCACGTAGGATACACATGTAGAATTTAGGTGTGCAGGTTTCCTCACGATATTTTCCTTCACTTACAAGCGATGGTATGCATTGTACGTACTTAAATTCAAAGAACTCATTGGTACATGTCAGCGCCGGGATTCAAACCAGCATCTCTTGCATAAGATGCGTAAGTATAACTAAAACCCTTTTAGAGACCGTATCCACTGGCAAAGAAATCGCTACGATAATGTCGTTGTGCTACGCATTTCTTTATGCTATGAAGGTGGAATCCACAATTCCACATGGCGATGTTACCGCCGAGTGGTTGAGTGCGGAGACGTCAGCTCGTCTTGATTTCCTCTCCTGTGGACGGCTCTGAGGGTCGCTGGACCCAGCTGCTCACTATCAAATGAATAGCTGTATTTTGAATACGTAAAATATCAGTGAACTGGGTGTTAGTGTATGTCGTGTCATTGTGTGATAAATATATTGGTATTTTAATGTTATATTGATTCCATTTGCTTCACGTTGCTGTTAAATTATTTAATATGAATAACCGCCTGAATAACGACGTGTAGCTCGAATACGAAGGTTGTTATAATTAAATACAGAAAAGCTGTAACTCTATCATTGTGAAATATAACGGAATTCATTATTTCTTCTCGTGCAACTGAATGTAGGTATGTGTACTTCATTGCAACTTAATATTATTTACTCGCATTTTAACATCAAAACTGCTGTAAAATGTATAATATTCTGGGATATAAAAACACATCATTTTTATTAAACTCAAGTAATATTTTAGTATAGAATATACTAAGGGTGAATTTTTTTGAATATCAGTTCAGTGGAATAAGTGTGTATATTCCAGTGTCACCGCGAGGTTTCTGGGGTAACAGGTAGGAGCGCGATGTCCTCACATATTTTTTTAGATAGATTAATAGTAACACTAGATGTATATGTAGATTATCCTTTGCATCATGATGAAAGGATTGACCAGTCACCCCAGAATGTTAGACGTTAAAAAAAGTACACACTACACTGGGAAAGGAAAGGACTATGAATATGGACTCATACGTGCCCTCCGGGGAACACAGTCTACTTCGGAGATTGTGCTGAGCAGCGATAGGTTACCATTACCCTCGCTTCCTTATACACCTTGCCAATACTTACAGTGAAATACAGGGCAGTTTGTTCCCCCCGTAATGATACCCCTCGCCCCTCGACCGGTGGCTGTATTGTATACTCCTCGCCTCGACCCACATTTTGTCGATAAAGTTTATAAAGGTGTCCCGATAACAATGCACTAGTAAAGTACTCGTGATTTTATCTCGCAATACGCATAGAAAGACATTTTTTTTTTTAATTGGTGAGATATGTTAGGCTCCATTAATCACTGACTGAGTATTGCAGAAAGCGATACAGAACAGCATGAATATTTATCTGTTTGGGTGACCTAAATGAATTGAAGCGTTCCCGGACACCTGCAGTCCACAAGCAGACCTCACTTGATTCACGCCGCGGCGCGCAGACTGAAGTAGATTAATCAGGGTTTAGTCCGTTACCTTTGCAAAATAGCCAAAGCTGTTTATTTATTCAAAGGAACTGTTTCGCATTAGCCTCTGACGAGTTTCCTCTGAACAGCAAGCAGATTATAATAAACTGTTTTTCAAATTACATAGTTGGTCGCTCCGCGCGCGCGGCTTTGAACTGTTTCATGGTACGACTATTTACCAATGAGCTTATGGAAATTCGTGCTCATTATTATGTAGCACAGATTTTAACTGTTTTCAGCAACAGATTTCCATAAATGCTTACTATTTTATATCTTATTTCAATCTATTTTTGGATATTTAATGCTTTTTCATTCAACATACTTATTTCTACTTGATTCTTACAATTTTAATTATAGTCAAAGGATTCAAATCTCCAGGTAGTTAAAAAAAACGAATTAGGATGACGAGGGGGATAGCCTTAGCAGTTTTTGGAAAAACGATTTCAAACGGAAGTTATGATTTTTTATCCTCTGGCGGCGCTAGTTCTGCGTATAATACGTACATGATTTTTATATTGATGATGTGGACACCATAAGATATTGTTAAATTTGCTTATTACGTAATAACTCTTTGTTGAATAATACCTATATTATGTTGTTGGGTACTTTGTTAGTAATATAACTGCGACGTTAACCTTACATCGTATTCCTTTTTGGTTGGAATGAAACAATAAAAAGTTTTATTGACTCCCGGGATCTACAAAACGATACGAAATAAAAACTTTCACATAAAAATTACTGCATTTTCTTTTTATGTTACACCGTAAGGTTTTGAATTAAAGACATTGTTTATGTTTTATTGCTGTATTATGTGCAAATTTAACTCAAAATGAAAATGTTTCCTTCATTATCAACTGACAAAATATTAACTGTGCTACCACAAAAAACTTTAAACACTGTTTAACTAGTGTTTAAAACGAAATTTGACAGATTTTGTTGGCGTTTGACAGCGCTAAACACCTGTTAAATACTGTCTAAGTTTTTGTGGTAAGGCTCTAAGTTTTTAAGACATGAGACAGTAATTGGACCAGACATAATACGTACATAATTTCAAGCAAGTAACTGCTGCTCTGGTGCTTGTATCTCAGCATATTCCATCAACAAATGGACAGATTGTGCCTGCGTCCCGCATTGTGGATTATAGATCACTCAAGTGTCGCTGTATTGTCTAGTAGTGCCTCACCTTGCCGCGCCATTATCGACTCTATTCCCATGTATTAGATGTAGCGTTCGTTGATTCGTGTGGTCGGAGTAACCCTGTAGAAGTAGTCGACTGGCAATCTTCAGAGTTCGATCTGATTTGTTCAGGAGGAAATGAAAAATAAAACATGTTTACTGTCGTTATGAAACAGGCGACTGAACACATGTGTATGTGGGTGTAAAGCAACAGCTGGATTGAATAAATCCAATAGAATTTGTATCCACATCGTAGTAGTAAGTAAATTAAAAAAACTGAAGTTTATAATCTATCAAAGGAAAAATCTGCTTCATAAAACCTACTCATTTTATTCAGTCTCAACGAAAATATATCATTTGCTTTACTTTCTCTTACATATTAGTATTTATTTCTGAATAAATGAATATGTACTTATTTATAGTGCATGTTACGTCATCTATATAGTAGTAATTATTGACTCATCAGTATCGTATTTTAAAAACTGCATGAATACCAATTACATTTCTAACCCACACTGAGAAAATGTATTGCCATACGTTCATTAAATGAAGTGCTTATGTTGTAATAATTTTTTAAATGTTGTGTTTTTGTAATCGTATGCAAACATTAAAACGGCAAAACAAAAAGCAGATTAGCTGTGTTCCGCAGAGATTAGGTTAAAAAGGCGTTTTCAGCGCGGCGCGGCGGCGGCGAATATCATCATTATCATAATAACAATAACGAGACTCCGGAAAACGACAAAAAACGTTTTTAAGAATCATTGTGGAAATTACTGAAAGTGGCACCTAAATATAATGCGCAAACCGAATGAAAATCCGCCCCCTATCTATTATGATTTGTATTTCTTTCATCATCATCATCAACAGCTAGTAATCGTCTAAGTATTGCTGAAGAGTGGACATAGGCCTCTATAAAACTCTGTACTCGGTTTTCTACGTCAAAACAACACCTGTCTAAGGTCACCGGTCCAGCGGGCCGGAGCGCGTCCCACGCTATGTTTGCCTTTTAGTGGTCTCCACTACTCTCCACTGGAAACCTAATTAACCCCAACGGTCATTAGTTTTTCAGCTAATATAACCGACCCACTTCTTTGTAAATAATGACTGTATATGTGATGCAATCCTTCAGGGCAAGCCCGAGCATAGCCTTTCCATGCCATGCTGAGCGATGCGTTCACCTGTAGATACGCACGTGGAAAAGCACTAGTGGATGCGACCGCTCCAAATTGATTGTTTTTAATTAAGTACAGTTTTAGAGAGACTAAATACACTACCAGTTTCTTAAATATTTTGTATCCTCCTTATATTATCAACCATTATTAGAATTTATAATCCAAATATGACATTTGACACAACCGATGGAGTGAAAAAAAAATATCAACTACGGTATTGTCTGTACGAAATATTGATACAATAAGAAAAGGTGAGACCTCAGCTAAATAATTAATTGGCAATGAAGGGATAACGAGGTAAGCCTGTTAATTCTCAAATATTCTACGGTGTGATAAGGATATTCTTGTAATCAATTGACCACATTGGCATGTACCTACATAATTAAATAAGTCACAATAGTATTCTTATCGAACTTGGGGAAGTTATATAAAGTTCTTTGCATACGACTCACCGTGTATGACGAAGACGAGCATCCAGAACTGAACACAAACGTAACTCATGGCGTCACTCATGATCACACGCACACACTCACACGCACACACGCACACGCACGCGCGGGCCCGACGCGGAGTTGAGACTTAGTCATGAACTTGTTGCTACGAAACTTTTTGCCGGGAAATGCCGCGGGTAGGGAGCGCGGCGCGACGGCGGCGGCGGCGGCTGCTCGCTGACTGCCGCCCGCCCGGACTCGCGGCGCCATGTCGCGCAGCGGTGCTACGAACGCTACGAACTCGCTACGATCTCGCTACGATCTCGCTACGACACGGCTACGCCAGCCTCCGCAGAATCAAAAGGCCAAAGCTCCCGCAGCATTGTCTCCCGCGCTACAGACTCGTTGCTATTGTGACATGCTTTTCCGGTTTCATTGTTTGAATCTATAAAGTTAGAGCTCTTGTAAATTTTAATGGAATTTTGCCTCGATGGTGAAACGGATGGTATTTAAACCTTGCCGTGGTGCGGAAGGCAGCAGGTCACAAGTTCGATGCACCAATTTTTAAGGACACTTTGATATTTAATTATTTACACTTTGTCTTCATGTTATAATTATAATTATTATAACCACAACAAGGAGTCGTGGTGGTGTAACAGATAAGGTCTCCGCTCTCATTCGTGAAGGAGTGGGTTTGAATGTTATAATAGCTACTTAAATTTAAATAGTTGCATAATTTTCAAAACCTAATCTTGATGAGCCAACGCTATTATATTTTTCGTGAACAGATAGTCGCCTGCAGTTAGGCGCTAGGTAGGTGGGCGAGTGCGTCGGTGCATGTGGGCAGTGAAGTGTGGGAGGGAATACAAAAATTGCCGTCTAGTATTCTACACCAAAAGCGCAAACAAAGGAAATTCAATAAATATTAACAAAACAACGTGACCGTGACAAGCACGCGTCATTGCGCGACAAAGAGTCCCGAATTCCGTGGCCGCCACTGCACTGTGGGTGTAGTGTAGGTGCCACCAGCCCGGTGTGTGCTCGACACTGTAACCAATGCGACTCATATTTCATACACAACCACCACAAACTATTTTTTTGTATAATAGTGGCCGGAACCTTTCATACTTCCTGCGGAACTCAACACTGTGTGCTCGTACATCGTAATAAAATAAACGGGAAAATAATGGTTTGAGAGTTAAGTTAACATATTTTAAAAACGAATTTAATATTTTTAAAGTGAACACCACTGTTATGTTGCAGTGAGATATTATTTAAATACGTTAAAATTTGTTTTGCCTTACGAATTGCGATTGGGTCAACTGAATTGATGCTGATCATGAACTAAACACGAAATCTCAAAAAAAAACATTAGACTGTTGTGTATACCTACTGTAACTTTCTGTGAGGCGACTGAAATCTGGAACATGTTCTAAGAAATCCTTCCACGGACTAAATCTTCTCTAATTTTGCTGATACTGCTATTTTACTAGAGCGCCGCAGTCACTGACCGTCGAGGCAGCGCGGACATTAAGGCCCGCATGGCTATCACATAACTTCACTGTCTTTGACTTGAAGGCAATCCTTGCTTTCAACTGTCAATTTCGTATCACGTAACATGATGGTCAATGCAAAGCCAGAATACGGAAAGCCAGCATTGAAAAGAATGAACTAATTTCGGTTTTTGACAGTTAATCGTATCACGTAACAATTCTGTCTTTGATATCCATGGATTTGAAAGAATTATTTCCTTCGATTTCTGCCATTGAAGGAAGTTGCTCTTGACCAACTTCTTTCAAAGTTTTTCAACAAATATTTTTCAATATTTAGGTACTAAGTGTTTGGATTGTGTCTGTGTTGTGATGGCACATATATTGTTGATATCATTGGTGGAAAACGAAAGGCTGAAGAGGGAATTGGCAATAAACCGAAAATTTTAAGGACACGCAGTGAGCCACTTAATCTACCCGACGAGGAGTTCAGAAAAAAAATTAGGCTCATCCGACTACAATTTAGCAGGTTGTGCGAATAAGCAGCTGATTTAAAGGTGCGTATATGTTAGGCAAGTTTTACCCCCGTATTCATAGAATTATATTACTGCCTACCCCGCAAGGGAGTACATTAGTACAAGGCGTGAGTGTTTGTTTGTTTATTATTGTTATTTATATTTTATCGGCGCGAAACAGACTAATTTCGTCTTTTTCTGGCTATCCCTTTCAACCCTTGCCCAACTGTATACTGTTAAAATTCACCAATTCACTAAGAATATTTTAGAACACTGGAACATATTAAATCTGTTTTTTGGTTTTTTTAGATTCTTGCTGCTGTAATGGAATGTACTTACCAGAAAAAAATTGTGGCCTAGTTGATACTAGGCCTATATAGTTAGGTGATCCTAACTATATAGGCCTCTCACATAAAAAAGTACCTATAATATTATGTATTCATTTGTTGCATTTATTACCTAAACATGGCAATTTTAATAATTTACCTTAGATCTATACATAAAAATCACAGTTAAGTATGTATTAATTTGTTGCATTTATTATCTAAACAGTCATTATAATAATTTACCATGGATCTACATAAAAATCACAGTATATTATAGCAATATTACAATTAAATAATAAAAATCACAGTAAGTATATTATATCATGTTGGTGTTCCTAGTTCCTGCTCAAAGGCGAGTCGTCGCTCCTCCACGGCGAGTTGTTGCGTTTCCACAGCCAGCCGACGCTCCTCAACGTCGATGCGACGTTCCGTCTGGCTGAGCCGACGCTCCTCCAGCTCCACGAGCCGAGCACGTACCGCCTAACCAACCCCTTCCGACAGCTGAAAATAAAAATTAATGTTACATTACTTATTTTTTAATGGACCACATAAAATCGGAGCTAGCTCGTCTCAAACCATCTTTATGGCAGGCACTAATCAAAGGGCAGACACTAACATATTTTAAAAATATTAATGAAATACCTTAGGTATTTATAACCCTACTTAACATAAACAGTCACATCTACGCCTCTGCTCCTTAACGGGGTAGGCAAAGGAGCACTATTGAAAGTTATTTAGTAAATGTAATTTTAAGTGATTTTGATATTAAAGTAGGTAGCATGATTCTACAATGAAAATATGTTGTACAAACTAAACTTTACTTACTTTTTGCATAAAATCCGGCTCCGGCAGTATATACCTACTCGTATATATTTCAAACAAAGAGGAAAACACGTGGAAAACACTTCAGATAAAAGAAAACACGAAAATTGACGAAAACTTAGTTGTTTATGTTGGGTGTAATTGACGTTTAGCAAAGCGGTTTGTTTAACCATTATAAATAATTATGTTGAAAATAATAAATTATTTTCGTAAAAAAATTATAAATATTTATCTTATAGTATCTATAAGATAAATAATCGCTCGATATCATCTTTATTTAAGGATCTAATGAATATAATTTATTCTGGACTGATTTTTTTCTATCTAAACTATTATGTAATTTGAGAACAAAACGCAACGGTATGTCTGAAAACAAATATTGCACAAGTGTATTTACGGTCAAATGGCTTTCAGTTTGGCAAAGCCAGTCGTTCACTCTACCATTCACAAATGTTATGTGATACCACCAAAGCAATAGCCATTGGACAGCGCTTTCTTTCAAAGTTCAATGTCTTTCAGAGTTATGTGATAGCAATGCGGGTCTCCTATTTACTCCGTAGGTCGCGTCAAGTGTCACCGCCGTAGGCCGCGTCGCGATGCTCATACATCTACGCGCCAAACGTCGGCGTGTGAGGGAGACCGCATCAGTACATTTCTATAGTGAGCATCGTGACGCGGCCTACGGCGTGACGCTGGACGCGACCTACGGCGTAAATAGGAGACCAAGGCCTAAGGAACAGGTGATACGTCACTCCACTGGGCTCCTTCCATCCACTCCATATTGCTATTATTTATCGGACAGAACCTGTCATTTCCTGCCGATAGATTGGTCAATCTGTCATATTTAAAGCAATGCAGTAAGTATAAATTATTTCTCAATAAGTCCCAGATGGTAGTATATTTCATTATGTCTCCGCAGTGTGGACTAGCGCAGTGCCCCCGCCGCCGCCGCCGCCGCCCGCTGCAACGGGCTGCCAAGCCGGCTGTTTTCGCAGCCCGCGCCAAGACCCCGATATCACTCGGAGCCGCCAGCTCGCTGCCAAGTGAGCACGGAGCTGTCGACTCACTCATGTGGGTCAGTGCTGACTTATTGCTATTCTATCGAAGCTTGTAGTAAGATAACGTTTGAAGCTTCTTAAAATTGCCCTCACTCCACTGGTTTCAAAGTTTCCTAAGCTTATTTTTTTGATGAGGTAGTCATTATTTCAGAAGGAAATAATTGAAAAGTTTACGTTTGACATAGTATTATTTTCATAAATAGTACTCCTAATGGAAAAATTTTGTTGGTACACCTACATAATGTGTTTAAATACTACTACCTGTACAATAGAAAATTCACATAACTATAGTAAATTCATTTTATTTAAATTAATAGTTATGTATTTCAGTACAAATGGGAAATAATCCGCCGGAAAATGTATGCTAAAATAAACATTACACGAATTGCCCTTCATTGTATTTTCATGAGGTGAGGAAACGAAAAGTACTTATTGTTATATGCAGAATTTTATACCCAAATTCGATGTACATACAAAGGTAAAGTGGCTAGAATTAAATGTAAACTGTAACAGGATAAAAAAACAAATCAGATGGTGTTAGCAAAAAATAATAATCAATATTTCAGTATGAAATACTTACAATGAAATGAAATTAAATTGTATGGCAGACATATACATACATGGCAGGATACAGCAGAATCCTTAATCAAATTTTATATTTTGATTTTTTTCCTATATTTGCATACGAATATTGCACAAATAAACAGTTATATAAATAAACTGAAAAAAGTAAATACTTTAGATTCTTTGGCTCACCGCAGATCACCGATACTTGCACGATGCACGTTCATGATATCATAATACACT
Source organism: Plutella xylostella (assembly GCF_932276165.1). Lineage (NCBI taxonomy): Eukaryota > Metazoa > Arthropoda > Insecta > Lepidoptera > Plutellidae > Plutella > Plutella xylostella. The sequence goes on along the minus strand of NC_063992.1, from coordinate 11,589,466 downwards.
CTCGAGCAATGAAAACGTTCCAGTGACAATAGCACAAAGTTACTCCTAAACACTGTCCTACTAACTGACACTCAGCTGCCACCAGCCTGCACTCTTCATGTGAACGAGCCAGCTAGTACAGTCTGCAACGACGAGCCAGCCGTCCCGACGAGCAGCCCGTCACCGTGCGACCGGTCCGAGATTGCCCTGTCTTCAACACCGAGTACCTGCCTGCTTCGAGAAGCTCCTTATGAGACAATTGTCTTCTCAGATAAGCTAGGTAGCAAAATGGGTCACATGTTAAATGACTATCTTAAACAAAAAGTCATTAATATATGTATGCCAGGGGCTTCTTATAACCAAATTGTAGATAGAATTTTGTCAGGACAATACAGTGCAAACACTACATTAGTATTGTTAATTGGAAACAGCTTAGATGTGACAGAAAATGACTTAATAAGATGCTATGACGCCCTTTCTACCATGGAAATCAAGAAAACGATAATCTGTGCCTTTCCCTATTCCGCTTCACGGTCTCATAAGCAGAACACTCAGATACATGAGTTAAATATGTTGATATTTAACATGACATTTCGTCGCAGTCGTAGAACAGTGACGGATCTGATTTTTTTCGATTTTCGGATTATTGCAGATTCTTCTTTAAAATTTCATTATTTACCTATACAACAAAAGTTTTTTTTTAAATCTTTTATAATAAGCGAAATACAGAGTCGAACACTGACGGTTTTGATTTTTTCGCGTAGAACATGGGCGCTTGTGCCGTCCCGTCCATGTTCCGCGGTGACCCTCGCCCCCCGCGACCCGCTGCCGCGCGACGGTTTGTTTGTTCTGTCAGTGTTCTCTGTAGGAGCACATGGAACACGTAATGAGTACTTAAAATGTTTTTTTTGCTATAATTATTATTTAAAAAGTTCTGTTTTCCAAGTAAATATTTTTTTAATACTTCTCCCATAGAACAAAGACGGTCTCTTAAATCCGTCGTTATTCTTGGAACTTTGTTCTAAAAAAATAAAAGCCCTAGTTTTCACTAAAATCATTGAGAAGTTAGTTATAATTAGGTACGGTGTATTAAAAAAACAATATTGTTTGTTTGTTAAAATTAGTGACGGTATTTCAAATGCGACTATGTTCTTTGTCCTAACTATTGGTGTTTTGTATATACCGTCATTGTTCTATGGATAAGTGGTAGACGTGTGTAGATAACCGTCGTTATTCTTTGGAATTATTTTAGGATACGTCGTTGTTCTTTCATAATATTACGTATTTTCAATGGAAAATAAATAAATTTATGATTTTTCAGTATATTTTTGCTAATTTATTATGTTTTTAAAACTATTTGCTAAAAAACAATGTAAAATTATGTACTTAAGTACTTTTTTTGTTCATCAACTCTACTGCCAGAGGCAGGTGACGATGGGAGCACGGTACCATGCGGGTAGGTTTGGAATTATGTTTTTCCAGCCATTTGCATGAGTTACCAAACATACAAATCAAGTCAGCCGTAGAATCCACATCAAACATTAAATTTCAGTATTAACAGCTACCGTTACATCAACTGCAAAGGGAAAGTCCTAGCATCAACCGAATGCTGGTTGTCAAACAGCTGAGGATAATGACCATCGCGAAGCAGTTTGAGAGGATCCTTACATGGCTACGGATAAGATGACAGCAATTTCCTTCATTGACCACAATCAGTAAATTCTCTAGTTCTAGGGGTGAATGGCATCGCGGGGGAGTCAACGTGATCGGACAGCAGTGAATTTACTGTTTGCGGGCAGTAAATAATTAAGGAAATTGGTATCATCTTATCCGTAGCTATGTAAGGATCATCTTGAACTGCTTGGGGATAATAATTTTCCTCAGTTGTTTCACAATCACCAGCATTCGATTGATACTGGGGCTTTTCCTCTTAAAAATAGGTGAGCCCACTTTATTCATGTATTAATTTCAGTAAAAATTCCCCGTAAATTCTGTACTTCTCACATTATACTTACTTCTCCATAAAAAGGGTGAGAAATCCGACCTCGGAAACTATAGACCCGTTAGCTTGACATCACACATGTATAAATAATTCACAATCGCATCCGTTTTCTGCTGAACTAACATCAACCACCAGAACAAGCCGGTTTCCGACCTAGTTATTCTACCGCGAACCCTCTATACACGCTCAATCAGATTATTGAAAACCGAGCTCCAACAAATGTTGCGAGAGCTATCCACGGCATGCCTTGAAGTTGGACTAAAGGTGAACCGTTCGAAGACAACAGACATGACCAACAGCACGAAACGTAGGGTTGAGGTAGATAGGAAATAGAGGCAGGAAATACAATATGTCAATGAGTAATTTATTTGGGCGAGATAGCGTCCTTCATCGTGGGTGCTAAGACCGCCAAACTGAAGTGAGACTGGGCGGCGCACGTCTGTCGTATGCAGCCGGATAGGTAGGGTAAAAATGCTACCAAATGGGTAGCCGATAACGGCCGCCGGCACAAGGGCAGACCCAGAAGAAGATAACGGGATGACCTAGACGTGTTTAGTAGGAACTGGAATGAGGAGGCCATGAACAGGGATAGCTGGAAGACCCAGGAAAAGACCTTTGCCCAGCAAAGGGTCACAAATGTCACAATTGAGTTGGGAAACTCCGTCACATATTCTCCCCGGCCATCCCTGATCAGAGAAGATGACTTTTATCATTAGAGCCTGAAGACAAAAGTCTTCTTCAACCAGTGCATCTTGCTAGTGATGACGTATGGGGCAGATAGGTGGGCACTGACGGTAGTACTGGTCCACCGATTTAAAGTCACTCAGCGTGCTATGCTTGGGGTTTCTCTGATGGATCGTATCAGAAATGAGGGTATCCGTCAGAGGACTAAGGTTACCGACATAGCTGTCAAAATGTGCAAGCTGAAGTGGCAGTGGGCTGGCTATATCTGCCGAAGAACCGATAACCGTTGGGGTCGACGAATTCTCGAGTCACAAACAAGGACAACCGTAGGCTGGTAGCCAGTAGTGGCTGGATGAGGAAGCCCGAGGACCCAGTGTTGTGGAGCTCCTTGGGTGAGGCCTATGTTTAGCATTGGATGATTATTGACTGATGCTTGGACACAATGGGGTCTTCAAAAAACATTTTATAAAATAATTTTATTTTGTAAAAAAAATTAGGACCTAAACAAAAAGTAATATAGCGCAATCAGCACCCTCCTAAATGGGTTATTTAAAGATCCGTCTTTGAATTTTTCCATATATTCCCTAAAACAACGACGAAAAGTAAAATACGCCATTAGATTCGCAATAAAAGTCCGTAAAAAAACGACGTATCATATAATGCGACATAGTAGGATACATAGAACAATGACCTATCTGATTTTTCAGGAAACCTAGACTTATTACAGACTAATTATACAGGCTATATTGCAAAAGTCCATTCGTATAATAATGTGACCAAATTTCAAATGAATTGCTTCAGCCGTTTTCATTTTATCGAACAAAACGTTGTTTAAAAACTTTAACTGGCTCTCCTGTAAAGTTGCTGTTTTGCAGATCCGTCATTGTTCTACGACTGCGACGATTTGGTCATAGGGAACAGATGATGTATTTCGATACAAATAAATTTATTCACAATTTTATTTTGACCAAGAGTACATTATTTGTACCTAAGTTTTATAAGCGACAGATAGCTAAATTGTTAGCTTACAATATTTATGACCCTGTTATAAGTAGTATAACAGAAGTAGGACCAACGATAGTTAGTAGTAATACTAATGTAAATTTAAACTGCCATGCACGACAAGAGATGAGCAACTGAGAGTTGTACACCAGAATATTCAGGGGCTTTCTCGCAAACTTCTAATGCTAGAGTTATTTTTAGAACAATACGACATAGACATAATTTGTATTACTGAGCATCACCTTAAAAATGATGACATGAATTTTAATGTAAAAAATTACAATGTTATTAGCTCATTTAATAGGAAATCGTTAGACAAAGGAGGATCATTAATATTTGTAAAGAAAAATTTAAAATGTAAGGATAGGAAAGATATTGTAAAATTATCGGTCGAAAGAATAGCTGAACTAGCTTGTGTTGAGATGGACAAGTATATAATTTTAAGCGTGTACAGGCCCCCCTCTTCTGACTATAAAGTATTTGAGAAAGTGATGGAGGATAGTCTTACCATCTTATCTAAGAGCTCAAAACAGGTGGTCGTGGTGGGAGATTTTAATATTGATTTATTAGTTGAGACTTCTATGAAATGTTGTATAATTAATTTGTTCAAGTCATATAATTTAAGTAATGTCTTCTTGGAACCTACCAGAATTACTCCCACCTCAGCCACTTGTATTGACAATATTTACTGTAATTGTGATTTTACTAATCATTCTGTAATCAATTGTTTACCATCCGACCACAGTGGGCAAATTATTACGTTTCCTTGTACTTTTGAACGTAAGTCAGCCACTTTCAAGTTCAGACCAGTAACATCATACAGAATTGATAAGTTTAAATCTCGATTGAACAGTAAACTTGGCTACTGTAGAAGCTCTGAAAGAAATCCCAATGATGCCTTTAAGGAAATATTTCAAGGTTTGTCTCAAGAATTTGAAAACGTGTTCACTAAGAAAGAAGTAGATGTTAATTGTAAACTAAGTCTTAATGACTGGGCAACATCGGGAATTTATAAGAGCAGACGTAAATTATATGATCTCTATGAACAGCGTACATTTACTCATGACGATAACTTTAGAGATTATGTAAAGAAATATACAAAGATATTCAAAGCCGTTTGCCACCAAGCTAAATCAGATTATATAAATAGAAAGATTAAAAACTCTAATAACAAGATTAAAACCGTATGGAATATCATTAATACTGAAACCGGGAAGAATAAACCACGTGATTTAAATTTTGAACTTAAAATTAATGATAAAATTGTTTCATCTAGTGAAGAAGTGGCTTCCGTCTTTGAAGATTTTTTCCGTAGTATACCGATAGCTACAACTGAGAACCTTGATTCATCTTGCGCTGAAGCTGAACGTTTGCTAAGAGGGAATGCACCGCCTTGCGATCTCGACTTTCAATTTCATGGTATAAATACACAGACCATAATTACCACTTATAAAGAATTAAATTTAAAAATGACAGAAGATTTATGGGGCATGTCCGTTAAAGTTATTAGTCATGTTATTGATATCCTAGCACCCCACTTGGCTAATCTTTTTAACAGATGCATTGAGGTCGGTGTATTCCCCGATTTGATGAAACTTAGTAAACTAATACCGCTTTTTAAATCTGGTGAGAAAAATG